>NC_040232.1:1602564-1914231 GCF_001444195.1 Xiphophorus couchianus
ATGGATCCGGGCTTTAACAGAACCGAGTTCTGGTCAGAACCTTTGAAACTGTGGCTAATTTTAAATACTTTGGATGATTCCTGGACAGTCAGCTCAACTTTACTGAAAGCAGTGGCTGTGTTTCTAAGAACTGTTCTCAGAGACTCTGCCTTTTGAGGAGATCCAGAGATCTTGGGGTTAAACTAGAGGTTGTGTACAAGACAATGTTGTGTTTTAACTTTTCATCTGGTTTGGTCACAAGAACTGCAGAACAACTGACAATCTTTTAAGAAAACTTTCAATGGCAGAGAGCATCCATCCTGTATTCATCAGTTTGAACCGCTGAGCTCATGAAGGCATCATTTATTGACAGTGCAACAATTATTCTTAACCAGACTAAATTATAACATTTATCTTTAGCATGCTAAGTGTTTTACTCGTTGCACAAATTGTTGATATTGTGATTCTATGAATGTGTTTTATTTGATGACTTTAGAGTTGAAGGAAAATTTCCACCATGATAGATTAAATGCTGTATGAGACTCTACCAACAAAACGTCTCAGAATAATATACATGGTAAAAATAAAAAGGTGAATTTGTACAGGTATCTGTTTACCAACCCTGGTTATATCAACCAGATTCGTTATTCTGTGAACCTAATTCATTTGTTTGTTATTGACTTTTGCTCAATTAAGCTTCTTATGTGTACATTGTAAATAGTATTATTATGTTGCTTTTCATGTCTCCTTTTACCTTTTATTCCTCCTATAATTGATGGAGATATATAGATATTATTTATAATGTATAAAGGTATTATTTATACATTATAAACAAGACCTTGCTTATAATTAAGGTCTTGTAATTAGGTCATTTAATTAGCTCTACAACATTCAGAAAATAAAAAATTATGGTCTTTTATTAGAGAACTTATTTTTTACGGTGCCAGTAATGCCAGAATTAATAATAAATAATAAAGACTTGGTGGTATTCTCATTTAGCAATGTGATTTTGTTAGTGGTGTTACCACCCCACGCCACTAGAGGCAGTATCAGACCTGAAAAGATGCCACTAAGCAGCAGATTTAGAAGTTCACAGAAAGCCACAGAATTTAAAAACTGTGAGCTGCACTGAAGTAAATTAAAGAGAGAAGTTCAAAAACATGCTGAGAGTGAAAATCCTTCCTAAAGATGAAAATATATCACAGATTTCAAAAGAAAATAAAAACGGGAGAAATGGATAATATAGGAAATAGCGCCCCCTTCACTTCCGGAGTGCAACGGTCCCATTTCCAAATAAGGTCTGAGACTGACAGCGGTCCGTCCCGCCCTTCCTGTTTGCTGCAGAGAGGTGGACTTGATTCATTCTGTTGTCCGCCATCGTGAGAAATGACTCCCTGATGCTTCGCCCCAAAGAGTAAGAAGCGTCCATCTTGGACCAACACATCTTCCACTGAAGAAGCAGAGCCGTTAGGGTTAGGGTCAGTTCAAGGGTTCAAGGGTTACCTAGAACTGACCTCTACAGTCTCTGGTGCCAAGGTGGTAAAAAGCTCCTTGGTGAACTAAGGACAACATTTGTCCTTGTTTATTAAATTATTATTATTTTTAAGATTCATATGATTGCACTTTGCTTAAGGCTACGTTTAGTGCGCACTGTTACATTATTAGTTGTAACAGTGCGCTTTATCTGAGAAACATTTATTTCACATAGAAAACAACACAGTAAAAATATTCTATAAATGTAATAAAATATTGTTAAATGAATGTTGATGCTGCAACATCAGGTAAATGAAATAGCTATGCTAGGTGCTAGCACGCTAACTCCGCCCAGAAAGATTAGTGAATTTTAGTCAATAAGTGACGTTCAACGATCTGAATATGAACCAAACGTGTTAAACCAGAAGGCAGCGAAGATGAGGAAGAGGAGCTGAGGTTTGATCGTAACTGAAGCTGTTTGCGGTTAGCATCAGGATCAAAACATTTTCTAAAATATTTCAGAATGGTTTGTTACAAAGTTGCTTCACTGCCACTGTAGACATCCGTCTTTATCTTCCAATTGATTTTGTATCAAATTTCTGTCCAATAGGAGCAAAGATCATCATCCGCCTGGCTTTGTTATTAAATTATAATCTGCTTATAAAAGCACAAAGTGAGAGCAAACCGCACCAAACTGAAAAACAAAATCCACTTTAGGCTTTCAGACACCAAGTGAAAGGAGATTCAGATCCTTCAGTCTCATCTCTGTTGGCTCCTCATCAGCTGGAATCGAACCACCGACTGCAGGGGGGATCCTGTATGTTTGTTTCGGTTCCTGTGTGACCATCGAGCCAGCTGCTGTTTTCTGGAGGCTGTCAGGAAAAATGTGGACATTTTGTTTTATGTAAATGAAAATTAAAAATATGAAGCAAGCTGCATTTTTACATCCGGATGTTCAGAAAGGATGGAATAAAGACTTGGTCAGATTAGTGGGTTGTGTTTTTTGACTTTTTCTATCATTTAAAATGTATTTTTGGACATAAAATTCATGGCTGCAGATTTAAAAATCTGCTTAGAGAATGAATCTGAGGACAGAAGCGGTGATAGGATGCTGGAGAAGGCGAGAGAGAGCAGAGCGTCGAAACAGGGACTTCCCTTAGCCTCCATCATCTGCAGGGAGGGAAAACAGGCTCTCACACACACTCTGCCTCCCACATACACACACACGCACTCTGTGCTGAGCGCTAGCAAGAGGCTTCACACACAGCTTCACACGAAACCCAGACAAAGGGAGTGTAACCTGCAACGATGGAGGAAAACATGGATGAATCCCAGAGCCAGAAAGGTAGGAAGGACGAAGCGTTTGTGCTCTCGGTCTCCTCAGGTTGGTTTTGCCGTCGTTCTGCTCATCAGGGATCCTTTGTGTGAGCGGAGGGCGGCAGGAAAATCTGCATGTTTCTGCTTATTCCTGCTTTCCCGCCTCGGTGTTCAGAAACGCTTTTCCTCGTCGTGGTTCTGAGCAGAAACGGGAGATTGCTGTGAATGTTAATGACGCCGTCTGCATGTCGGCTGCTGATCCATTCTGGATCGGAGGAGCTTTTTCCAGCGCGCCTCCATGAATGGATGCATAAATGAGCAGATTGTTTGGGCTGTTCTGGAGGCTGGACAGACAGATGGACGGACAGATGGATGGACGGACGGATGGATGGATGGACGGATGGATGGATGGACGGATGGATGGATGGACGGATGGACGGATGGATGGATGGATGGATGGACGGATGGATGGACGGACGGACGGATGGACGGACGGATGGACGGATGGATGGATGGACGGATGGATGGACGGACGGACGGATGGACGGATGGACGGATGGATGGATGGATGGATGGACGGATGGATGGAGGAGGTGGGAGTGGCTCGGGGGAGCAAAGGGGTAGAAAGAGGGAGGGCTCGGGGCAAAAGCGTGAAATAAAGAGTAAAAATGAGCGGGGGGGTAAATGGGGCAGTGATTGATGCCTCCGTTGGGATTTTCTTTGTTCGCCTCCATTGTTGGCGCTTCACGCCTGTCTGAACGCCTCTTCCTCTCCCCTCCTCACCCTTTCCCTCCATTTTCTCCATCTCTTCCTCGGAGGCCGAGGCTCTGCGTCCTGCTGCCTCCTCCTCCTTTTCTGGCTCTGAATCTTTATTTTCTCCCGATCCTCCATTTTCACATTTTTAAAACATTTAAGTTTGATTTCATATTCCAGATCAATATTAGACCTAAAACATTCATGTTCCTCTTTTTAAAGTCATGAATTGGTTTGAATGGCTGTTGTTGTCGTCAGTGTTGAAAATGGGCGTGTCCCTCATCTTCATCGCTCCTTCATCATTAAACTCCCACATGAATCATCAACAACAGAGACGTTCAGTCGGAACATGAACGTTTCTGCTGATGGATCCGTATTTATCTTTATTATCTCTGTATCTATGGAGACTCGCAGCGGTCGGTCTTCTGGGGTGTGATTGGTCGGTTTCTGAGCTTTTTCTGGAAGGATCCGCTCCAGCCAATCAGAGAGCAGCGTCCACACAAACATCGTTCTTCATCCCAGGACTTTCCAGGTTCCTCCTTCTGCTCATCCTGCCCGCAGGATCCAGCCTGACCTCTGACCTCTTTAGCTCAGGAATAAGGCAGGAAACTGGACTGTCCATCTCTGACGTCATCCCTCATTAGTTATTGCACTTCATACAGCTGGTTAAGGTTAGATATGCATTTATTTTAAAACTGATAATATACGGACACACGTCAGTTTTTATTTGGGAAAAAATAGAATTGGTAACATTTAAAAAAATGAAACTAACAGGAAAAACGTTTTTATGTTATGAACTTTAAGAGTGATTACAATATTAAGAAACTTTAAAATTAATCACAGGCTAAAGCCAAAAAGATTATTATCCTAATCATTAATATAAATTAATTAAAATCAGTTTAATTTTTAAGGTTTTCATGTATTTCTGCTTTGTTTACAGAATCAGGAGAAATAGTTTGTTCATGTTTTCCTAAATGACCATAAAGAACCAACCAAGCTTAGACTAAATAATAAAACTCTTATTTTAACATAATGTTTGTCATTTAAGGCTGCACAGTGGCGCAGTTGGTAGCACTGTTGCCTTGCAGCAAGAAGGTCCTGGGTTCAATTCCCGGCTGGGGTCTTTCTGCACGGAGTCTCCCTGTGCATGCGTGGGTTCTCTCCAGGTACTCCGGCTTCCTCCCACAGTCCAAAAACATGACTGTCAGGTTAATTGGTCTCTTTAAATTCTCCCTAGGTGTGTGTGTATAGTTGTTTGTCCTGTATGTCTCTGTGTTGCCCTGCGACAGACTGGTGACCTTCTGGTGGTGACCACCACCAGAAGGGTGAACAGAAGATGGATGTTTGTCATTTAACAGACATTTTAATCATAACGTCCTAAAAGTGTCGAACCAGCAGCTGGTTGGACTGAGTGACGGCAGAACATCTAGTCAGACTTTAAATCATTATAAATAATAATAATAATAATATATAAACCTTTCAAACATCAGCAACCAGGACGTTTGGTTGCCCAACTATCAGGAGGCGACAACGCGTCACCATGGCAACAGAAACAGCATCTATGTTGAAATCTCTGAGCCTAAACGTGTCACAGCTGCGTGATTTCACTGGTTCTCCACTTGATATGAATATAGAAATATATAAAACTTTATTAGAAATGATATTATTTCAGTTGTTTGGAGGAAGGCAGGGAAAAGGTTTAAAGCACAGAAGGACAGAGAGAAATAAGATAACATCGTGTTTCTGCTTCTTCACCTGCAGAAAGAGAAACGAAGCAGAAAAAACTGCAATAAATAATAAATACATATAAAATAAGAACAGCTGAAATGATGCTGCCTGTTATAAAGTATTTAAATAACTCTGATCATGTTTATAAAATAAGTCTAATTATTTCTGGTTTTGTAATTAGAAGCTAAATCAGACGGAACAAAAAGGTCCAAAGATCCGGAAGGAGAAACGCCGAGTGAGAACCGAACCGTTCAGAAGGTTCTGTTGGACCCCTGTGGGCCCAGCGGGTCAGAACAGGTTCTGAACCAGAACCTCAAAGTTACTCCCAGGAAGTTCTGAACTATTCAGATTTAATCAGAGGAACGAATCAGGAACAGAAACTAGAAGTTACTGGGAAAACACCAGTAAAACCAGCAGCAGACAGGAAGTGTCCTCAGATCTACTTCCTGTTTGATCTTCAGACTGAAGCTAGAAGGTTTGTGAGACTTTGTCTTCCAGTTTGGGTTGGAACCTGTCACACTGGAGAAAAACCAGCAGATTTTATAGTAAAATGTTTTACAGGAACCTGGTGGACACTGGGAACACTGGGAACACTGGGCACTTCATTTATCTGAGAGAATCCAACAGCAGACATGTAACTGATACTGGACTCATATCCATTTCATTATTATGACCACTAATAGAAAGGAGCTTAGAGGAGCAGCGGAGCGGGTCGATACAAATCGACTGAGCCGGGCCGACGGGCCCACAGAGAGATCTACTTCAACACACACACACCCACACACACACACACACACACACACACACACACACACACACACACACACACACACACACACACACATACAGTCGTGTTTTCATTACTTGTGGGGACTTCACATTGATTTCCATTCATTTCTGCAGCCTAACTCTTACCATAATCCTAACCCTTATCCTTAACCTTTACCCTAAACCTAACCATCACATATCTAACCACTAACCCACAAACAACAATTTCCCTCATAGGGACCAAGAAAATGTCCCCACAAGGAGCAATGGTCCCCAAAACCCCACAATGTAGACAGAAGCAGGTTCCCATAAGGATGTAAAAACCTGTACACACACACACACACACACACACACACACACACACACTGCCGACCCTCAGCCTCCCGGTTCTGGCAGCGATTCTCCTCTGTTTGATGGAGTCGCTCCAAGCTCAGTCTGAGGATGACATCATCATCATCATCATCATCATCATCGCCGCGGCGTCTCGCTGCGCTGCCTCTCTGAAGGAGGGAGTGGTCCATGTTCTCCGTCTAGCTTTAAACCTGCAGCTTTCTGCTGCATCATCCCATCAGAACCGGACAGACGGGTCCATCTGGCCCGGATCTCAGGACTGAACCAAACAAGCTGCATGTTGGACGGGTTCGTTTCCTGTCGTTTATGAGCCGAAAATATGCAGCTGAGAAGCTTGATGGCAGAAATATTCCTGGGCTGTAGTCAGAGCAGGAATATTACACAATAATATTTATCATGTTTTAAAGGAAAAGAGCATAAAAATATCAGAATTTAGATATTTTGAAATATAAATTAAGCATAAAATAAATATTATAAAATAAATATTATTTAATTTTTTAGCTTATGAGGTGTAATATTTCAGGTGTTTTTAACTGAAGGATATTTTAGTAAAACTGATTAATTAATTCAGATGAAAAGGAAACAAACTCTTAAGCTTGTAGGTTTTTGAATAAATGAAATATTCTCAGTTTTGCAATAAAACAGAAATGTATTTTATTTCATTTATTGAGTTTTATATTCATGAATCAGAAAAAAGCAGCATCATTAATGGGATTTCCAGCAACCTGCCATAAAACCAAAGTTACAGTCCCATCCAGCAAGCCGCTTGGTGGTCGGTGGAGCAGAGCGCTGAAAATCTTCCTCTCATCATTGAACTTTGACCTCCAGATGATGCCTGGCTGTTCTCATTACGCTCCGTCATAAAACTCAACGCTCATAACTTTCTGCTGCCACACAGGTTGAAGAGTTACAGCAAAAATCTGGTCAAAACAACAGAATTACAGTCAAAAATAAATTCATGTTAATGTTTGCATGGCGTTATTTACTGATGAAAAGATTCGCAGAAGAACCAGAAACAGCTGACTGGTAACCAGGTATGAGGTTATTTAATAAATCAATTCTTGATTTGAATTTTTTCCATATTTACTCAGATTATCTCGTATTAAAATCTGTTTGAGGATTAAAATAAACACTGGAATCTGTCAGGAGCTAAAACTTCTTCACAGCTGTTGAAGCTGGAAACTGGTCCCACTGGGTTCCTCTGATTGTTCTGGTTCTGGTTCTGGTTCGGAGGAAGCAGATTAATCCCAGATCATCAAATGTTAGGGTTTCTCATTAGCTGGGGTTGATTTCAGCATCATTTCAAAATTATTTTAAATGCACAGAGAACCAGATGAAACAGTAAAACTGATTGAAGCAGAACGTAAAAACGTTTTACCACGACGGCAAAAATCATCAGATTACAAAAAAATCTAATCAAAATATTAGAGGAATAAAAACACAAAAATTTCAGAAGAAAGTTGTTTCCGTGTAAGCAGCTCAGTGTTGCTGCTGATGATAAGATGTATTAAAACATAAAGTTTTATTTTCTTATGAACCAAAGAGTGGCTTCACAAGACGCTCAACATTTCTAACGTTAATTTGTATTTGAAATAGAGAAACTCATAAAATCACTATTTTATTTCCCTAATGTGCCATCCTAGACTGGTAAAATTATGACTTTATTCTTGTAATATTTTGACTTTATTGTCATGTTTTATTCTGAAAAGCCGTCTCTGTAACAACCAACAGGGGGCGCCCAAGTGTGTGCAGTGACTTTTTGTTCCAACGATGAGATCCCAAAAATGCTTGGTTATTAAATCAAAATTAATTTTCTATTTAAAGATTTTATTAGTCTGTGAAAATGTCCCAAAAGAAAATAAATATGAAGAAATCAGTTTTTCTCTGACTGTTTAAAGTCAGAGTTGGTTGCTGTAGTTCATTTTGTTTTCATGCAGCTTCTTCCCAATCTGCTGCATTCTAGATTTACAGTGGAGGGCCGAAAAACTCATTCAGAGGGCCATAAACGGCCCCCGCGCCTCACTTTGAACAGTTCTGCTGAGCCGTGGAGGAACCAGTGGAAGTTTCTCTGCTGGTCTGACTGGAAACCATTTCTGACACCTTCAGGTCAACGACCAAAACCTGCTGCTGGGAACGAACCGGGTTCTGAACCACGACCTCAAACGGATCAGAACCAGAAATCAGAAATGAAACATTTCATATCAGAAATGACACAGAAAGTGAACTAAAAAATGATGCTAACAACGCTGTAATAATCTGATAGAAATGATTTAGGTTATTAACATGTTATTAAGGATCAACAGGAAAACATGCAAAAAACAAAAAATATTTACATTAACACATCATCTGCAAAGCTGAATATTTTTCCTCATTATTGCATCTGGGTCAGAACAACGTTATCAAACTCCTCCTGAATTTGAAATGCAGAAACTTTATTAAGAGGTAACTGGGTTCTAACGGTACCAGAACCAAAATGGGTCATGGAAACATTACATGACAACAATTACAGTCAATAGTTTAACATAAAACACTGAAAAAAATAGTTAAGAAACAACAAAAAAATATTTTATTTGGAAGAAACTGATTTAATTAGACAGTTTTACTGGTTTCACTGGTTTCACTGGCATCATAACAGAACCTCTTCACTGTTTGGAAATTATTTCCTTTATTCTTTATTTTTAGTTGGATTAAAACTCAGTGATGAAGTTTAATTGAACGGTTTTTGCTCAGATGGATTCTGAACATCCAGAGCAGAACCTTTTTCAGAACTGGTACCCCTGGTGACTCTGAGCCCACCTGAGGGCCCCTGAGGGCCCCGGCCCCCACAGCGGCCCCCAGCAGAGCTGCATCCCGCCGCGGCGGCTCCGCCTTGAGCCAGAGCTGCAGCCTGGCCCAGTTTCCACCGGGTCATTGGGTCTTTGCAGCGCTGCGTCCAAACATGGATGCATGACGAGGATTAGAACATGGCTGCACCTCACACACACACACACACACACACACCCCTACACACACACAGATCAGAGGCACATACATGCTCAAATACACAGAAACATGTTTATCTGCAGAACATGAACAAGCAGCACAGCCTCCCTCCCCCACCACACACACACACACACACACACACACACTCTCTCCCAGTCTCCTCCTCTCTCTCTCGTCCATCTGCCTCTGTGACTCATGAATGTGAACATGGAGACAGATTTAGCATTTAGCTCTTTATTAAATGGACTCAGTTCCTTCCTGCTGGGCCCGACGGCCATTTTTGTTCCTCCGTTACCGCCTCGGTTTGGGGAGGGGAGGGGGAGCAGGAGGCAGGTGGGGAGGGAGCCGTGAAAATGGAGGACGAGCATCATGAGGCTGGGAGCCGAGCTGCCCTGTTGCCATGACAACGCTACAGGCAAAGTGGGTCAGCGGGCTGCTGCCACGCCCCTGTTGGCATGGTAACAAGACGGTCAATTAAACCCGAGCAGCACAATGACACACACACACGCCGCGCTCATGTGTGTGTGAACTTGTGAATTGAAATCATGAGTCTTTTGTGATGCAACCTGTGGGCGGGGCTTAGACTCCTACTGACACAGCTGAGACGTGATTGGCTGAGCGTCCCGTCAGTCAGGAGCAGCAGGCCTAAACGTCCCGCCCTCACGGAGACAGACCGGCTCCAGACAGGAGCAGACCAACACAGAAACTTGACTTTCCTTTCAGTTGGTGATGATAAACGGTGATGATCCATGGTTTCATCTCTCACCACCAAAAGCAGAAATGGCTCCTGACCTTCAGCCAAAGACTAAACAGAAATCCTCCAACACTAAAATCTGACGCCTCCATCTTGTTTCCATCTGGTGAAGAAGGAAGTTGCTCTCAGTGTCTTCAGAGGTTTTTGTGTGGTTTCTTTCAGTGGTTCTTGGTGCAGCGCCCCCACAGGCCAAGAGGGGAACAGGTTGGTTTGACTCACAACCACAGCAGCTGGACATGTTAAATGTTTTGGTACCAATAGAACCAGGTCTACTGGACCATCAGGAGGAAAACATCCAGAAAGAGAGCATTATCTGCTTCATGCAGACTCTCTGTCTGCACCGCTGAAGGTTCACTCACCTCGGCATGCTGCGCCTCATTTCTGTCTAGTTCTACTGAGAGAATGGGACTTCCATCCTCAGATGGTCGGTAAATCTACAGAGACTGAAACGGTTTTTATTTGGGTTCATCACAAAATCCATGAGACAGAAATCAGTTCAGTTCAGTGATCCAGTTCTGAAGAATCAGCCTGGTTCTGTTTGTTACGGCCCAGTTAAACTTCCAGTTCATTCAACTGATTTCCTGATGACTTTTACATAAACTGGAACATTTACACAGTGGGCAACGGCCCAGGGTGGCGTCTTGTGTGGGGCAGCAACTCAGACTGGAGTAAAAATTCTCGATAGAAGTGTTTTAGTTCTCTGGACCCAGTCTGCTGGTTCTGATCGGGTTCTGATCCAGTCTGATGAACTGATAAGGGTGACAATGATGAAGGTGATGATGAGAGTAATGATGATGCTGATGAAGCCGTTGTGTCTCCAGGCTGTAAGGAGTGCTGCGAGCGATGCGTGGGCAGTCTGCCCTGGGCGTCGCTCATCGCCACCATCTTGCTCTACATGGGCGTGGCCTTGTTTTGTGGGTGTGGCCACGAGGCTCTGAGCGGCACCGTCACCATCCTGCAGAACTACTTCGAGGTGATCCGAGCTCCCGGAGACGTGCTGGACGTCTTCACCATGTGAGTCTGGACCTCGGCTACGTTTTTACCCAGAATTCAACTTCCTGTCCGCCTGGCGCTGACAACAGTTCCTCCAGTTTGCTCTGATTGATGAGATACTGAATAAAAAGAGTTTTAACTTTTTTCACAGAATTCTAAAATTAACGCAAATCTCAAAATTCTGAATTCAAAGTCGGAATTCTGGGATTGAAGTTCCAATTCAAAGATTAAAGTTCAAATTTTCAGATAAAATTTTGAGATTAAAGATGTTTGTTTTTCTCTTGGTGAATTTTCTTTACCTGCTCAGGTGTTCAGTTCATAAAATCCTTTAAAGCTTAAATGCGCTCAAAGTGTGAAATGAAAGCTGATGTTGGACTTTAAGGGCGTGGCAGCTTCGTTTTTACTGTAAATATCTGCAGCTGGTGTTAATCATCACCTGACCAGACGCCTCCCAACATGTCCGCCGTCGTCCGGGCAGCAGTGACTCAGATAAACAGCGGCGTGTCGCTCTCTCCTCAGCATCGACATCCTGAAGTACATCATCTACGGCCTCGCCGCCGGCTTCTTCGTGTTTGGAGTGCTGCTGCTGGTGGAGGGCTTCTTCACCACGGGCGCCATCAGGGATCTCTACGGAGAGTTCAAGATCACCGCCTGCGGACGCTGCCTGACTGCTTTCGTAAGGAAACCCGGCACTTCGTGATGTTTCAGAGAAATAAAACAGAAAAAAACCCAAAAAACTGAGAAATCTGACATGAACCTTTCAGGAGGTTCCACTTTGCTTTAAATTAAAGTTTAATTTACTAAAATAAATGATTCTGGAAGTTTAATTTTATGCACTGAGCTTTTATAAGAAATATTTCCATATTTGTTAAAACTGTCAACATGTGGTAACAGTTTGTTATGAGACAGATAATCTGTGAAAACATCGATCATCTCCACCTCTTCCCTGAGCTGCACCAAAAACAACCAATCAGAGCCAGGAGGAGGGGCTTATTGCTGTCAATCAGACTCGTGTGCTCACTGCTGAATGTGCTAAATGTGGAGAAACAACTCACTGTTACAGGGAAGCCGTTTATCCGCTGTAAACATTGGCTATGCTAACTAGCCTTAGCATTCATGGCAGCTGGAGCATAGCAGAAAACAGAGGAATGAGCAGCGCCATAAGAAATCATGATTGACAGCGCTGAAAGCTGCCTCCTGGCTTTGATTGGTTGTTTCTAGTTAGCACTGGGAGAAGGCAGAGCAACTTATTTTTTTCATAGATTATCTCATAACAAACTGTCATGAAATGCTGAAAATGTAAAAAAATATATATTTTATAAAAGCTACATGCTGTTAATGTCTGTGCTTTAGGTTAAAGTAATTAAAGATTTACAACACGTTTAAAAGCTGCACCAGCTAAAATCCCGGCTGAAGTCTGGCTGTCTGTTCCCGCGGTGAAGATGCTCCGTCTGGTTTCTTCTGTCTCTCTGACTCGACTGCTTCTGTCTGGCAGCTCATGGTTCTGGCCTACCTGTTCTTCCTGGTGTGGCTCGGCGTCACGGCGTTCACCAGCCTCCCGGTCTTCATGTACTACAACGTCTGGTCCATGTGTAAGAACGCCACCTCCGTGGAGGGAGCCAACCTCTGCCTGGACCTGCGCCAGTTTGGTGAGTAGAACCAGAACCGCCAACCCAGAGCTACACTTACCTCTGTCTCTACCTCCACCTCTACCTGGAACTACCTGGAATTACTTGGAACTACCTGGAACTAGAGCTCCTTATCCAGCCCAGAAAACCCAAAGCGCTTCACGCTACATCCAGTCACTTATGATTGTTGTGTTTTACTTTGAATATTTAAAATATTGGCCACTTCCACTCAGACATTTTCTTTACTAAATTCATTTTTTGGGTCTTTAAAGCTGCAGTTTGTAATTTATCATAAATATTTTTTACATATTTGTTGAAACTTCACCATGCTGAAACACTTTGTTATGAAACAGTCGCGCTCTCTCAGTGCTAACTGCAAACAGCCCATCAGAGTCTGGAGGCGGGACTTAGCGCTGTCAATCACAAACTCATGTGGTGATACTCTCTGCTGTGCTGCAGCTAGAATAGCATGCTGTGAATGCTAAGGCTAGTTTAGCATAGGCACAGTTGATGGTGGATAAACAGCTTTCCTATTCCTCACTATTAGCACATTTAGCAGCGAGTACATAAGGTGATTTTCAGCACTAAGCCCCTCCTCCGGGCTCTGATTGGCTGTTTTTGATGCATTTCTTCAGACAGCAGCAGCAGCTCAAGAGGTCGATGTTTTCATAGCAAACTGTCAGAGTGTGTGTGTATGTATCTGTGTGTGGGTGTGTGTATGTGTGTGTATCGGCGTGTGTGTGTGTGTATCTGGGTGTGTATGTCTAGATTTGGGTTAGAGGAACAGAACGTCAATTTAAAAAACTATTGAAAACTGATCAGTGATATGTTGATCCATCCATTGATCAGTAGACAGAAGTACTGACTCCTGGTTCTGGTTCTGGTATCTCCAGCCCAGTTGCGGTGGTCCGGCTTTGTTTCATATGATGTAATCTCTGCTCCGTCCTCCATGTTGTTCTGCTGCTCGTCCACAATAAGCAGCAACTCTAGTAATGCTGCCACCTGCTGCTCAACATTCGCAACTGCAGACAGAAACACTGTTCCCATGATGAGACCAGTCTGTGACTGACAGGAAGAGCCGGGTCGTACCGGGCCCCTCCCGTACCGGGCCCCCAGTAGCTGCTCCAGGTCGTGTGAGGATTATTGTTGGTGATGTTTTTGGTATTTTGCTTTCAGGAGCAGTGACCATCTCGGAGGAGAGGAAGGTGTGCATGGGCTCTGAGAAGTTCCTGAACATGTGCGACTCCAACGAGGTGAGCAGCACCGAACCGGACCGGACCGGACCAGACCGAACCGGACGTGAGACGCTGTGGATCCGATCTGACTCTGGTTTTCTGTTACAGCTGGACCTGACCTTCCATCTGTTCGTGTGTGCGCTGGCGGGAGCCGGAGCCGCCGTCATCGCCATGGTGAGAACAAACATACTCTGATCTGATTGGCTGAGAAACCCAACTGGGTTCTGCAGATCCAAAGTTACTATCGGCCATTTGCTTCGAAACTCATTGGATCCAAACTCTGAGGCTGTGAACGTAGTTTCTATGAGCTGGAGCTGCAGCGGTGTAGTTGGTAGCATGGAAGGTTTGGCTGTTTGCTCAGGTCGTTCTGCATGTTCTGGTCGTCTGTCATCAGGTTCTCTGTGTTTCCCTGTGATGGACTGGAGACCCGGTCCATGTTGGACGCCTACCTGCCATTCAATGGCTGCTAGAGGAACATACCAGCCCACGCCCTGCAGGACCAGTACAAACCAGTACAGATGGAGAGACTTATGGCCACTCTGGCGCACCGGCCGTCCCGGAGCACCATGCCGTTTCTGGTTTTACCTCCCAGCAGCGTCTATATTCAACAGGATGTGGGTCCAGATACAGTCTGGTGAAATAAACTTCCTCCATGCGGTGGCTGGACGGGCAGAGAAGCTTCGTCTGGACTCACGGTGGAGAGTTAAGGCAGTGCAGATCCAGAACTCAGTGGAGGAAACAAGAAGCTGTTTGGGCCTGGAGAAACCCGTGTTCCCCCAGGATGAGCTCAATGAAACGTGTCTGGGTTTCTGTTCGATATGTGGAAGACAATTTTCCGTTGGAGCTTCTGCATTTTCACCAAAGATTCACGAACTTTCTTGTTTTCCTTTTATTTTCCCTCCTGATGATCCGGTAGACCCGGTTCTACTGGAACCAGAACTCCATCATCTGCTCCACCTCCAGCTGTTGTGGTTCTGAGTCAAACCAACCTGTTCCCCTCCTGGCCTGTGGGGGCGCTGCACCAAGAACCACGGAAGGAAACCACACAAAAACCTCTGAAGACACTGAGAGCAACTTCCTTCTTCACCAGATGGAAACAAGATGGAGGCGTCAGATTTTAGTGTTGGAGGATTTCTGTTTAGTCTTTGGCTGAAGACCAGGAGCCATTTCTGCTGCAACGCTAGGCTAGCATGTTAGCTTTGGTTGTATTTACCCAGAATGCCCTGCGCTGTAGTCCATTTCCTGCTTTTATAGTGGTCTCTGGTCTGCTTGGCGTTCACATTCAAACCGAACCCAGACCTGGAGGACCAGAGGTCAGAGGTCGATTATAGTTCAAACTTCACCAACTGAACCGGACTTTGACTAGTCAGATGGACTGGAGTCGGGTCAAAGCGGACTGAACAGAGCTGGTGGGAATGATTCGTTAATCTGGATGTCTCTGTGTCCGTCCCTCAGGTCCACTTCCTGATGGCGCTGGCCGCTAACTGGGGCTACCTGAAGGACGCCAGCCGGATGCAGAAGTACGAAGACATAAAGTCGAAGGAGGAGCAGGAGCTGCATGACATCCACTCCACGCGCTCCAAAGAACGCCTCAATGCCTACACATAAACCCAGAGCCACCGGAAACAACACACACTTACCTGTCAGACACACACACACACTCACACACACACACACACACACAGCGGCTGATACAAGCCTGAGGACAGCATAAATCCATCAGACAGGAGAAAAACACAGAAAGAAAAGATGAGAACTCCGACACCGTCATCATCCTCATGTCTGCAGATCATTGGCTCCGGTGCTTCTGTTTGTCCTGAGCAGAACCTTTAACCTTTGACCTTGAACGAATAAAATCAGCCGAACCTTCTAAAGGTCCCAACGTATAGCGGCCTGAACGGCAGAACACATTCTTACAGCACAAGATTTACAGAAACCAGCAAAACAAACCAGAACCTGCGACCCAAAGAGCCGGAGCGCAAAGTTTGTGCTGAAGCCGAGGATCCCGGCAGACACGGGGATGAGTCTGGTGTCTACGAGCTCCTCAGTAAATACAAGCCCCCTTCCTTTAACCTGCAGCACCCACACACACACACACACACACACACACACACACACACACAGACATGTAGATGTGACTGAATGGTCGGTGTTGTGCAGGCAGTGTCGTTCGGTGGTGTCATGCCGTGTCGTGTCCTCTCACCACACTATGATGGCGGTGTTGCAGAGAAAAAGGTCCCTCAGTAAATTTGTGCCTCCTGGGTGCAAATGGGTTGCTTTGCCAACTTCCCCTCCCCAACCCGTTGCCCCCACCGTCCGGTTCCCCTGAAGTCCAGCTTCACTGGTTGCTCCTTAAATTCTTGAACCTTCTAATCGAAAACCAGCAAAATGACGACGACAAAGATCCAGATCCAAAATTGTTGCTTCATTTAGTGAAACCATTGAGCAAACGGCAAATAAAAGGATTTTAAAAACCTCCACTGAAGCTGGCGCCCCTCCCCGCCCCGTTTCCCCTGTTGTCTTTAGAGACAGCACATCTTAGCAGCACAAAGTCTTTTTGTCCTGTTCTCATCCGTCTGTTTTCCTCATGATTTTATCACTTTTGGGGGATTTTTGATTATTTATGTGTAATTTTAGCACTGAGGGTATTTAAGTGGGAGGTCAGGGGTCAGCTGGGAATAGGGTTTATGTCACATGTTCATGTAATGAGTCTGTATTTCAGTGGTTCTGCACACACACACACACGCCCACACACACACACACTCTGCTTCTTTCTGTTGTCACGGTTTCTTCTGTTCTCAACCAGCCCGAATGTGACCAAATGTCCTCAGTAAGTTAGAAAACCACCGATACGAACAGTAAGCACATCAGCTGGAGACGATCCGAGGCCCAACCGGCAGTTTCTGCAGGATCCCAGAACATCCAGGGGGCGCTGCGGGGCGATGAAACAGTGAATAAGCTGCGTGTTCAGGAATGATTTGCTCTACTGCGGCTTTTTGTGGTTTTACAACTTCTTTGGTGTCTTACATAATCTCCTCAGGTGCTTCAGAGCTGGAGAGCTGTAATCTGGATGATGTGGGACCAGCCGGCTGCTTCGCGAAGCTTCACATAGAATCAGATGTTTGAGATTTTGACTTTTAAATCAACTTCTCGCATTAAATTTGTCCAGAGAGCCGCTCAGTCTCTGTGAGATGCAGCGTTTTCAGCTCCTCAGACTAGATAGAAGAATTTGGTTTTGTGTTTTTGAGGCTGTTTCGGGTTCGTTTGCGTCGGGACGGTGATGAGTCTCTGTCTGCCAGTAGAGATGAGCCAGATTGGTTTCTGATTGGGCAAATGTGCGACGAAACGAGCTGCAAGCACTTAAACGACTCCAAAACAAAATAAGAAATGAAACAGAAAAACTCTGCACACACAGGAAACAGAAGCAAAAGGTCAAATGTTATAATTAGCAAAAACAGCAAGTATAAAACCCTAAAACTTGCTCTACTAAACGCTGGTCCTCCAGGCCACCAGGGGGAGTCTGAACATGATGTAAATCTGCTGTTCTGCAGTATTATAAATACATACAGGACAACACAGCTTTTCTTTACTCCTGCAACTTTCCGCTGTACATCTGGTGTCTGGTTGCAGATGATCTGGTGGCCGGCTCCCTCTGGTGGCATGGAGGACTAACATTTAGTGAAACAAGTTCACAGCGTTTGTACTTCCTGCTGTTTTTGATCGTCCCGGTATTTTCCCGGTTTGGTTCTTGTTCCTGAAGTTGCTGCATTTTGTTTTTTACTGTTTCGATGTTTGAATCTCTCGTCTGCACCTCGTTTCGAAGCTTGCTGCGAGTTTGCATGCGGCCTTTGCATTTTCATTTTGTCTTCAGAAAGAGGAAGGTGACGACGTCAGTTTGATTTGGTCAGACACACACACACACACACCTACACACACACACCACCGTCACTCTGAGCCATAGTTCTCTTTTACTTTTCACTGATGACATCTCACTATTTTATGATCAACTTTGAAACTTTTTAAATGTGAAGCTATTTAATTAGAAAGATGTGATTTTCTTATTGTTTCTGTGCGTTTCGGTGCGAAGCGCCGCTCCTGCATCAACTCTGTACAAAGATAAACGTTTATGTGAGACGGTGGAGGCCGGCGGCCGGGAGGTCCACTTCCTGTCGGCCCAGAGTCTGGAGGAGGCGGCCCAGTCCCAATGTCCTGGGCCTCCGCTCTGCAGAAAGCTGCGCTCACACAGAACCGGGCCTGGCTCGGTCCGGTCCGGCTCAACCATCTCAGGATCACACAGACCAAAAAACAAATAAAAAGCTTTCAGAGCAAATTTGATGTCCATCATTCTGATCCAGGGATCGTCGGCGACCCGGCTGGGCCGAGCCGGCGCCGGGCTCCGTGTTTGGGTCGGAACCGGAACCGGTGGTGTGGACGCAGCCGGAGTCGGACTCCTGCAGACTCGGCCCAGTCCAGGTGAACCTCGGTTGCAGCAGTCAGTATTTTTAAGGGTCTAGTTTTACAGTAACAGTATTTTATCATTTCATTGCCTGACAATGGATGTCAGATGGTCGATGTTTTTAACCTCAGATTAAAGAAAAAATAGTTTTTGTGCACTTATTGACCATTGTGAGCTCTCTCTCTTTCTCTCTCTCTCTTTCTCTCTCTCTCTTTCTCTCTCTCTCTCTTTCTCTCTCTCTCTCTTTCTCTCTCTCTCTCTTTCTCTCTCTCTCTCTTTCTCTCTTTCTCTCTCTCTCTGTTTCTCTCTCTCCCCGCTCCCTCTCTCTCCCCGCACCCTCTCTCTCCCCCCTCCCTCTCTCGCCCCGCTCCCTCTCTCGCCCCTCTCCCTCTCTCTCTCGATGTGTAAGTGCATTGCGCCCCCCGCGCCGGGGCCTGTGTATAGTCTTGCATTGGTTATAACCTGAAGAATTAATGATGAAACCGAATGAATTCATAATGAAGATAATCTTATTCTACATAAAAAAGACAGTGAATCTAGTTGTTGTTTGTGGCATGGTTATGCATTCAATGGTCATCATTTTAAAGATTAAAATGAACGAAAAAAAGTTTCTTTTCCACTGGCGCTGTTCTGCTGTTTCCTGTTTTCTTTCCACTGCTCAGTGTGCAGTATTGCTGTTCCTGTTGCTTATGGTGTTGCTAAGCTCGCTTGCTTGCTCAGTTGTTTACCACCAGAGCAATATACGGTAGCAGTTTGACTCAGCCGAGACGTGAACCAGAAACCCTTCCCTCCAACATCCAACTGCATGAAACTTTGATTGCAAGTCTTAAGTGATATGATTATGGTGTTCTGTATCGTTTCTCCTAATAAAGCGGATTTGCAGATGTGGTGTGATGTATTGCTCTGGCCATCCGTCATCGTGCTTCCTCCCTGCTCACATCCTCCTCCTCCTCTTCCTCAGCCTGCAGGCTGCGCTCACGCCCAGCTGAGACCCGCCTCAGATCGGCTACGTTTTCATTGCAACGGCTGCAAATCTGGCGCCGTGTGTACAGTTACACTGTAAAAAATTAACAGTAAAAACTTGTTTTATTTAGCCTGGCATAGTGAAAATGTGAATGTTCGTTTTTTCAGCACTTATAAATTCCAAACTAAATATTTAATTTTCACTCTACATATTTTATTCTGACTTAAATATTTAGCTTGCTAACGATTGAGTTAGCAACAAGCCCCGCCTACTTTGAAGTGGCTACTTACACAGTGCCGGCCATTTTACATAAGAGCAGTGGATTCAACACATTAGAATAGCAAACAGTTTTTTATGAAGTGTGACGCTGTCAGAGTCCAAAAAACCAAAAACAAGCCATCACTTGTTGCCACCACTTCCTGTCCTCTTCTTTGGTGTTTCTGCCAGTAGTAACATCTGGGATGTGGGCCATGTGACGCCTGTGACATGAAAAAAGTGTTTTGATCCCAACAGAAAAAGTTTCTGTAGAAAAATGGAAGGTGTTTTTTTAAAAATTGTGAATTTATTTAGGTAATTTCACTTTGCGCAGTTCTATAGTTAATGGAAACGCAGTTAGTGTTTCAGTCTGACGTGTTTCCTGTTTAATTTGCTTCAGATGAGTCAGCTGAGGTTGTCCATCCCATGTTGCCTAGCAACAGGAGGCCTTGTGCAACTGCTGAGGTCCAGAACCAATCGGTCCAGAACCGATTGGGTCGTTTGTTTCCAGGCTGAGGCTGTGAGCAGCGCGTCATCCTCTCATTTCCGTCTCCATGTCCAGATCTGATCCTGTCCTGCTGAACATGGACTCATCATTCCAGGATCCTGACCTCAGGATCCAAACCGACCATGTCAGCAGAGAACAGCAGGAATCAGAGTGAAACCTGAGCGGATCCCACCGGGCAGATCGGCTCGTCTCCAACCTGAGC
This sequence comes from Xiphophorus couchianus, assembly GCF_001444195.1. NCBI lineage: Eukaryota > Metazoa > Chordata > Actinopteri > Cyprinodontiformes > Poeciliidae > Xiphophorus > Xiphophorus couchianus. Next base: position 1,622,911 of record NC_040232.1, read on the forward strand.
AGATCCCAGATCCGCTCAGGTTGGACATTCTGGACGTCAGAAGTCCTTCTTCCTGTTCTCCATCACCTCCTGTCTGTTTCTGCATCACTCTGCTTGCTTCTGGCTCGCTCCATCCGGTCCGGTCCGGTCCATTTCTGTACATATCTGTGCCAACAGCTCAGGCAGACAGCGGCTTTTTTATTTGTAAAGACATAAACTTGCTTGCATATATAAATAAATTGAATTCAGACACTTGTGTACTTGTTAAAAAGGGAAACTTTTGACTTTGTCTCTTTATTTCACCTCCAACACAAACAGAATCCAGAAGGTTCTGGTTCTGAAGAGCCGAACCACCGGATAACCAAACTTTGAATTTAAGCTTTTGCTGCCCCCTGCTGGTCAGAGAGTGCAGGGCAGAAATGATGTCATTTATTGCTCTGATTTTAGGATTTAAAACGTTTCTTGGCGTTTCTCATTAAAACAAGTGATGAAAAACGTTGCTTCTAACTTTACTGTCATTAAACAGCAGCATGAAATTTAATTCAAATATTATTATTACTACTATCATCTAGTTTCCACAACTAGTTATACTTACTTACTAATTTTTTGTAACTTTCAAAAAATGTTTTCAGCTGAAGTTTGGTGAAACTATTTCTCTGAGGAGTTCGGCCTTCGGAACCAGCTGCAGAACATTTGAACCGCCACCATTTAAAAAGTAATCCATAATCAGTTGTGATAAATACTTATTGTAGATGTAAAAACAATACAGTAATTATACTGCTGGCTGTTTAGTTTTTATAAATTTTAATTAAATATTGTCACACGGATGTCGCTGATGCATTCTGGGTAAATGAGGTATGCTAGGTCTGATTGCTAGATCCGTCCAGCCAAAACACTGAAGAGTGACGTCTTTAAACCTTTTTAATTTAAACCAAAGAGTCAAAATCCACGGAAATGTAGAAATCACAAGAGGTGATGAAGAGCAAACGGAGAAAGAGGAAGAGTTGGCCGTAGCAGCTGCTGCTGCCTTCAGGTTTATAATGAAACAATGAATGAGACTCACCTGGTCACTGTGTGGTCCGGTTAGTACTGCTCTGTGTCAGGTGTTATGCCCAGAAATGCATGCCTGCCGAGAATTGCATCCCCTGTCGCGGGAGCGCGCATCGCTCTAAACTCTCGCATTTTAATGAGGAAACGGACTGAAATATGACCGAAGACGAAACTTTTAAAGATATTCGTAACAATATCACGTTTCTTAAACATGTCAGCCTTAAAACGGTGGGTTTTATATCGCAGATTAATTGAAATAAATACGGTTTTTACACATTTATTGAGACAAATGAGTCGAACGTTTTTCAGTCCGTGTCTGAAGAAAATGCTCTCCGCATTTGGTTTGAAATTTCCCGATTTTTCTTTTAACATCATATTAGCTTAAAGTATTACAAAACAGAGGCCCATTATGTAGAACATTTTATATCATGCTTAACTGTCTAGCATATTAATGTAGAGGGGATGCATTTTAATGACTGAGCCTGCCAATATTTGTATCCCCTGTCTATTGTTGATATGAAACGTATAGCAGTTGCACAGAGAATAAGTGTCATTACGTAGAAAAGGTGAAGTCCCTCTTAACTCTTCATTTCTTCAAGTTAGCAGAGGGATGCATTTTCTGGCATAGCAAATTATTACCTTGCCAGTACATGTAGGCCTTATATATTTTCCACAAATATAATTCTACTGATACAAAATGTATACCAGCAGTTCATAAAACAAGTGTGATTGTATAGAAAAAGTAATTTCACTCTTAACTCTTTATTTCTCCATGTAAGCAGGGGATGCATGTACAGCAAAGCCTATTATTAGCCTGCCAAAATATGCATGGCCTCTCCATGTTCTTCAAATATTATCCTATCGATATAAAACCCATACCAGTAATTCATAGAACATCTCTGATTATGTAGAAAAGGTGAAATCCCTCTTTAATTCTTTATTTCTCCATGTTACCAGGGGAAGCATTTTTTTGGCAATATGGATGTCGAGCCTGCCAAAATATGCATGCCCTATCTATTTTCCTCAAATATTATCCTATTGATATGAAATTCATACCAGCAGTTCATACAACTACTCTGATTATGTAGAAAAAGTTATTTCACTCTAAACTCTTTATTTATCCAAGTTACCAGGGGATGCATTTTTTGGCAATATGGATGTTGAGCCTGCCAAAATATGCATGCCCTACCTATTTTCCTCAAATATTATCTTAGTGATTTAAAACTTATATCAGCAGTTCATAGAACAAGTGTGATTTTGTAGAAAAAGTTATTCCACTCTTAACTCTGTATTTCTCCAAGTTAGCAGGGGATGCATTTTACGGCAAGGCCTATCATTAGCCTGCCAAAATATGCATGCCCCCTCTATTTTCCTCAAATTTTATCCTATTGCTATGAAATTCATACCAAAAGTTCATACAACTACTCTATTTATGTAGAAAAAGCTATTTCACTCTAAACTCTTTATTTATCCATGTTACCAGGGGATGCATTTTGTGGCAATATGGATGTTGAGCCTGCCAAAATATGCATGCCCTATCTATTTTCCTCAAATTTTATCTTATTGATTTAAAACTTATATCAGCAGTTCATAGAACAAGTGTGATTTTGTAGAAAAAGTTATTCCACTCATAACTCTGTATTTCTCCATTTTAGCAGGGGATGCATTTTTTGGCAAAGCCTATCATTAGCCTGCCAAAATATGCATGCCCCCTCTATTTTTCTCAAATATTGTCCTACTGATATGAAACTTATACCAGCAGTTCATAGAACAAGTGTGATTATGTAGAAAAGTTATTTCACTCTAAACTCTTTATTTCTCCATTTAACCAGGGGATGCATTTTACGGCAAAGCCTATTATTAGCCTGCCAAAATATGCATGCCCCCTCTATTTTTCTCAAATATTGTCCTACTGATATGAAACTTATACCAGCAGTTCATAGAACAAGTGTGATTTTGTAGAAAAAGTTATTTCACTCTAAACTCTTTATTTATCCAAGTTAGCAGGGGATGCATTTTACGGCAAGGCCTATCATTAGCCTGCCAAAATATGCATGCCCCCTCTATTTTCCTCAAATGTCATCCTATTGATATGACATTCATACCAGTAGCTAAGAGGATAAGTGTAATTATGTAGAAAAGGTAAAATCCCTCTTGACTCTTTATTTTTTCAAGCTAGGAGGGGGATGCATTTTTTGGCAATATCGAATTTGAGCCTGCCGATATTTACATGCCATACCTATTTTCCCCAAATATCATCCTATTGATATAAAACTCATACCAGCAGTTAAGGGAACAAATGTGATTATGTAGAAAATGTTATTTCTTTATTATCGCTATTGCAAGGATACTGAAGGAAATAAATCTGACAATGCATCTTTGCTAAATGTAAAGCATACACAAACCATTTTTATTTTGGTTTAACATAAAAATTAAATCACTTTTTTTCATTAATTTCAACAAAAGAATATTCATAACAAAAATTTTTGGAAAACCAATTAAGTCAACAAAAATTATGTCACATGTTTAAACTGAAAATCCACTGAACTGCAGTCATTACAGAATTAGATTGGTACAAACATAAAATCTATAAACACATTGCACAGCAGCAGTCTGTGTCGGTTTGTGGGACCTTAACGCAGCCTTGGTGGTTCCACCAGTTGCATCTGTCACATGTGATCTGTAAATAAATAATACAAAAATAACAACATAAATAATGTTTTTAGTTCCTTATCTGTTTACTGAAGGTGATTTTGGGTTTTGCCAACATAAAGCTTCTTCTTAATCATCAATATATGATTGGTAGAACTTTATTTGAGGAGACGACAGCATGTTCCTGACATGTATGGAGGTAAAAAAAATTCTAGGACCACAAGCATCTGTGTTTAATGTTTTACGACTGTACTTAAAAAAAAAAAAAACTTAAGCTACTTCCCACTTACCTGCCTTGGGTGTTTATTTATTTTATTATGATTTATTTTTGTATATCTACATACTTTGCAACTATTTGAAGGATGGTATATGGTTTGCTTGAATTGATTTTTCACTGCATTACATTGTTGTCTTACCCACATGTGATCTTCTGTGTCCTCACTGCCACAGTGTCTGCAGAGTCTCCACTGACTCTACAGAAAAACAAACCGCATCTTTAAATCAATGTTATAAAATAATCTTAATGGTATTTTTTTTTCTTTTAAATAATTCCATTTGTTAGTGTTCTTTTGAAAGTGGAACAATAATCCTCTGTGTAGATCTCAGTCGTCTAATCATCCCTTTTTGATAATGTCTGGTCTCATAAACAAATACAAGTAATAGAAACTGTACATCATATTGGCATATTAGGCAGGCGCACATGGTGTCTGTCTATTCATGAATTGAAACACACATGTATTTAAGGTATTTCTGGGATTTATGGTAAAAGAAAGCATCACTTAGTGTTTACTTTTTTATAATTTTCTCCAACTTAAGCCACTGAAAGTATAAAAATGGCATTCAGAAAATTTTAATATGTCTACATATATATGTGTATACATCTTGTGAAATTTGTCATTTTGTAAATGTTAATTTTATGAAAACACAGTAATGAATATAATGGTTCACATAATGCATCTCATTCCAGTTTTGTACTTTCACAAACTGCAAATCCTTTTTCCTTATTAAGTTACATTAAAGCTACTCAAGAAAAGTGTAATTGTATCCTAGAACAATTTTAAGTTTGTTGATTATGTTTTTTGCCTCAACAGTTATTGGGCTGTGTTATGTGTAATTTATTTATTAGAGATCAAGGCCAGGTGTATTGAAATGTTCTTCACTAATTGAATTTGACATAAACACTAACATGATTGTACTTCACACATCTGCAAAGTTCAATATTTTAATATTTCTAATTAGATAAAATAGCTGACCTAACACAATTTTTTTGTGCGTGCATGATTTTACACACAACATAGTATCCCACCCACATAGGAACTGAATAAAAAATATGTCAAAAGATACCTGATTCTGAGAGAAGTGTGGAAGACATGTTGAGTCTCATGGTATTAACAGCTTCTGCTGCTGATGGAAAGTTCAGGTCCTTGTTTTCCAGTATGCACTCTGCAAACTGGAAAGGCAAATATATTTTTTTCAAAAAAGAAAGAAGAGTAACAGCGGACTCATTACAAAGACAAAATATTTGTCAAAGTATTAGATTGTCATATAGAGGTCATGACATTTATGAATAATTAGACATTTTTGCTATACTTATTTCAGACTCTTTCCATTGTCATTAAAATAAATCAACCATGTAATAAAGCAATATAATTCATAAACTACATTATATTTCAGGTAGAAATGCACAGTTTAAGTTGTTAAGCCAAAGCTGTTCATCATCTTAAAAGTTCTACTCCTACAAAATAGCATTAGATTAATGGCAATGTGATTATTAGAAAACCACTTTCATATTAATCTTTTTTTCACAACATCAAAAACGTAAACAAGCATGTATACCAATATATTGATATATAATTCTATCTATCTTCAGACATAGATAGATATACATGTATGTGGAAAGAGACAGAACAGTACACATAAAGGTTATATAAATTGATTTGTAAACAGACAATGTTCTACATTACATAAGAAATATAAGTAATCATAGTCAAGTATATACAGTACAGACCAAAAGTTTGGACACACAGTTGTGTCCAAACTTTTGGTCTGTACTGTATATATATATATATATATATATATACTGTATATAAAAACATAAAACCACGGCTGCCCAAATCACGGCAGAATTAAATGTGCACCTCAACTCTCCTGTTTCCACCAAAACTGTCCGTCGGGAGCTCCACAGGGTCAATATACATGGCCGGGCTGCTATAGCCAAACCTTTGGTCACTCGTGCCAATGCCAAACGTCGGTTTCAATGGTGCAAGAAGCGCAAATCTTGGGCTGTGGACAATATGAAACATGTATTGTTCTCTGATGAGTCCACCTTTACTGTTTTCCCCACATCCGGGAGAGTTACAGTGTGGAGAAGCCCCAAAGAAGCGTACCACCCAGACTGTTGCATGCCCAGAGTGAAGCATGGGGGTGGATCAGTGATGGTTTGGGCTGCCATATCATGGCATTCCCTTGGCCCCATACTTGTGCTAGATGGGCGCGTCACTGCCAAGGACTACCGAACCATTCTGGAGGACCATGTGCATCCATGTATATATATACACTGCTCAAAGAAATAAAGGGAACACTCAAATAACACATCCTAGATCTGAATGAAAGAAATATTCTCATTGAATACTTTGTTCTGTACAAAGTTCCATTTGCACAACAGCAGGTGAAATTGATTGTCAATCAGTGTTGCTTCCTAAGTGGACAGTTTGATTTCACAGAAGTTTGATTTACTTGGAGTTATATTGTGTTGTTTAAGTGTTCCCTTTATTTTTGAGCAGTATATATATATATATATATATATATATATATATATATTTAAACAGCACTTACTTTAAGCGCAAACACACCACATGAAACCACATCTTGCTGGATGGCATGTTATACTGTTTCACATTTCCACATTGACACTTTCATCCCTTTGCTTCTCATAAATGTCCTTGTTGAGAGGATAAAATGTTAAATTAACATTCTAGTTATCCAATTATGACATTTTTTATTATAATAAACAATAATTGTTCTTGTTTTTCTCACCTTGTTACTTCCAAGCACCTCTTCACATCTTTTTGGGACTCTCCAAGTGAGTTAAGGAAACCTATTGTTATGAATATTCTTTTGTTGAAATTAATGAAAAAAAGTGATTTAATTTTTATGTTAAACCAAAATAAAAATGGTTTGTGTATGCTTTACATTTAGCAAAGATGCATTGTCAGATTTATTTCCTTCAGTATCCTTGCAATAGCGATAATAAAGAAATAACATTTTCTACATAATCACATTTGTTCCCTTAACTGCTGGTATGAGTTTTATATCAATAGGATGATATTTGGGGAAAATAGGTATGGCATGTAAATATCGGCAGGCTCAAATTCGATATTGCCAAAAAATGCATCCCCCTCCTAGCTTGAAAAAATAAAGAGTCAAGAGGGTTTTTACCTTTTCTACATAATTACACTTATCCTCTTAGCTACTGGTATGAATGTCATATCAATAGGATGACATTTGAGGAAAATAGAGGGGGCATGCATATTTTGGCAGGCTAATGATAGGCCTTGCCGTAAAATGCATCCCCTGCTAACTTGGATAAATAAAGAGTTTAGAGTGAAATAACTTTTTCTACAAAATCACACTTGTTCTATGAACTGCTGGTATAAGTTTCATATCAGTAGGACAATATTTGAGAAAAATAGAGGGGGCATGCATATTTTGGCAGGCTAATAATAGGCTTTGCCGTAAAATGCATCCCCTGGTTAAATGGAGAAATAAAGAGTTTAGAGTGAAATAACTTTTCTACATAATCACACTTGTTCTATGAACTGCTGGTATAAGTTTCATATCAGTAGGACAATATTTGAGAAAAATAGAGGGGGCATGCATATTTTGGCAGGCTAATAATAGGCTTTGCCAAAAAATGCATCCCCTGCTAACTTGGATAAATAAAGAGTTTAGAGTGAAATAACTTTTTCTACATAATCAGAGTAGTTGTATGAACTGCTGGTATGAATTTCATAGCAATAGGATAATATTTGAGGAAAATAGAGGGGGCATGCATATTTTGGCAGGCTAATGATAGGCCTTGCCGTAAAATGCATCCCCTGCTAACTTGGATAAATAAAGAGTTAAGAGTGGAATAACTTTTTCTACATAATCACACTTGTTCTATGAACTGCTGGTATAAGTTTCATATCAATAGGATAATATTTGAGGAAAATAGAGGGGGCATGCATATTGTGGCAGGCTAATAATAGGCTCTGCCAAAAAATGCATCCCCTGGTTAAATGGAGAAATACAGAGTTATGAGTGGAATAACTTTTTCTACATAATCACACTTGTTCTATGAACTGCTGGTATAAGTTTCATATCAATATTATAATGTTTGAGGAAAATAGAGGGGGCATGCATATTTTGGCAGGCTAATAACAGGCTTTGCCGTAAAATGCATCCCCTGCTGAAATGGAGAAATAAAGAGTTAAGAGGGATTTTACCTTTTCTACGTAATGACACTTGTTCTCTGAGCTACTTCTGTAAAGTTTCATATCAACAGGACAATAGACAGGGGATACAAATATTGTCAGGCTCAGAAATTAAAATCATCCCCCCTACATTAATAGACTAGACAGTAAAGGGTGATATAAAATATTCTACACAACGGGCTTCTGTTTTGTAATGCTTTAAGCCATTGTGTCAAAAGAAAAATCGGGGAATTTCAAACCATCTGCGGAGACCATTTTCATCAGACGCTGACTGAAAAACGTTCGACTCAGATGTTTCAATAAAGCTATAAAAACCGTATTTATTTCAATTAATCTGCGAAATAAAACCCACCGTTTTATGTCTTACATGATTAAGAAACGTGATAATGTTACGAATATCTTCAAAAATGTCCTCTTCGGTCATATTTCAGTCCGTTTTCTCATCAATATACGAGAGTTTAGAGCGATGCGCGCTCCCGCGACAGGGGATGCAATTCTCGGCAGGCATGCATTTCTGGGCATAACACCTGTCTTCCGTGTTTTCACAGTAGCATTAGCTGCGTTAGCATCTAAAAGAGCTGCCAGCTGCCGGTCTTCTGTTTCTCCCAGCAGCTGAAAAAATGGCGACCTCCATGGTGAAAAACATAACAAAGATAAACATTTTTAGAAGTAATTATGAGTTTCTGCAAATCACAAACAGCCACTTTTTAGTTAATAGGTAATTCGCCCCATTTCAACAATGTGGCAAGTGGAACAAAATACAAGTTTACCTTTAATGTGTTTTCATGCAAATAAATTAACTTGAACCACATTAATTTACTGGAAGTTGTTACTTTATATTGTATGAATTAAGTTTTAACAGAACTTAATGAATGAAACAGCTCCAACCAAAACAGACTCGGCCTGAAATGATTAATCGGATCAATTGATTATTTAAATAACTGCTAACTAATTTAGTAATTGATTGTTAGCTGGAGCAAACAGACTCTTAAAAAATGCTATTTGCTGAATGAACAACACAGTCAGAGCAGAAACAAGACGGAGGGACACTGAACCGTTTCTCCATTTCTTCTACCTCAGAAATTGTTTTTCTCACATCTGGTAAAGTTTTCAGGTCTGAGAAAAGAACATGACATTTTGAAATTAGGAACCCAGAATTTATTTGGACCTTCATCTGGATCATGTCTGTTTAATATAAAGAAACCTGAAATAATGAACAATAAACCAGCCATGTTTCCATCGATTTTTTATGTACATTTTGAAGCATTGCATAAAGGCTGATGAAACTAAAATTCAAAATAATGTCCTCAATTTCACAAAAAAGTTTTTACGCTCCGCTAATGCGCTAAAGAAGAAACGGAAACAAATTTTCCAAGTAAGAGATCTGACAAACGTTCAGGTGGAGAGAAACGTCTCCGGTCCATGCTGGCTTCCAACCTGTATTAATTACAGCTATGCGTAGCGTTAGCAACTATTGAAATTATGCTTTGTGAGGCCAGTAGACAGAAACAGGCCTAATTGGGAACGTGGCTAATGAGCATGTATTCACAAAACCAAAGCAATAAGCTGTAATCAGAATAAACTAAAGTAATAACTGCTGTTAAAATGAAAATATTTAATGTGTTAAAAATGATCCAATGCAGGTGAAGTCCTGACTGGTGAGACGGTCACATATTCATATCACAGCAGAATAAATCTGGTTTATTACTTAAAGCCAAGAAAACAGAAAAACTGAAAAAGTCTGGAGTTTCAGATTTCAGGTTTGATGGAACCAGGTGATTTAAATGATGCCCAGGTTCTCAAAGATGACATCGTCCAGAGGTTCCTCTATGGACGTCGAAGAAGCTGTCGTGGCTGAGGAAGTCGTTGTCATGGTGACAGGCGCCGAGTTCCTACTTGACGTTGGTGCTTTGCAGACCTGAGCGTAGAGGTGTGCGAACGGGTCGGGTTTGGGTTCAGGCTTCTGGCAGTCTGACTCTTTTCTGGAGACGGGCTCAGAGTAAATGGGTTCATCGGACGTTTTTGTTGCGTTCTGTAGAACGGGTTGCTTGTTCTTGTCTGGGCTGATTTTGTCGTAAACCTCTGAGTAAACTGAGTCTGGAATGCTGGCCTTCGTGTCGGGTTTTGAGTCTGAGGCGGTGGGAAGAGCAGCGCCAGAGTCCAGTGAGAACGGTGGCTTCAGAGGAAGGACCTTCGCCGGGTCGATGTACTGAGCAATGGCTAGTTTGGGTACCACAATAGACGGGCCGCAGACATTTGGATCAGCATATATGGCGTCGGATTGGCTCTTGATTTTGTCTCTAGAGGTACCGTCCAGCGTAGGAATCGATGGAAGCGGCATCAAGGTGATCGGAGCAGGAGAACCGTCTGACGCACCAACCTCATCCAGACCCTTTGCCATATTGTCAAACACCGGGGATCTCCGGTCCTGCATCCTCAGCTTGTTTTCCAGGATGTCAGCCATGTTGGTCAGGTCAGGGATTTTGGGTAGAGGGGAATGAGGTTGAATGTTGGTGACAAGTACTTTCTCCGTGTCTTGGCTCTGGGATCCAGAAGCAGCAGCTAGAGCGTTTCGCTTGATGTTACTCTGGATCAGGTTGAAGATCTTGTCAGCCTGCTGAGTCTCAAAGCAGAAGGTTCCTGGACCGGATTCACAGCGCCGACCTGCTTCAACGGTGAAGGACACCTGGCATGAAAACAGAGCGATGAGCGCCAGTAAACCCCCTCTACCCAGGTCAAACCCCAAGCTCAGGTCAACCCTCCAACCCGGGTCAACCATCAGAACCGTCTCCCTACCTTATCATGGCCGTATCGCCTCAGTAGTTCGTAGGGCCACTCCACCACCTTCGTCTTCGTCTTCGTGTCTCTCAGCAGCAGCGACTGTTGTTCCAACTGCAGCCAGTACGACCCCTGCAGGCCACATCGCGTCGCTGCATCGTTCTTCTGAACCACCACCCAGAACAGAGGGGCTGGAAAAGAGAGGAGGAAGTTCATATTAATCAAACACAGGGAGTGGGCGGGGCCTATTTCCAGCGGTCAGTGGCCAAGAGGTGGAGCCTCTTTGATGAACAGAAAGAACAAAAGCTTTGGAATAAAGTTAATTTCTTTTACAAATTTATAGGTTCTGACAGTCAGTACTTTCATTAATCCACTAAGAAATAAAAGTGAAGCTAACTTTAGCATTTTTGCTAACTTTGAAAACGTTTAGCACACTTAAATACACTTTTTCAGATAAATTTTAAAGTGTAATTTACTCGGCTGGTTTGTAAACTTTCATTTGAATAAAGTTTGACGCCTGTGTTGAAGTTTTGGTTATTGAATGTAAAGAATTGTTCAATTAGTTGGAGGTTTAAATTCATGCTCTTATTTTGAAGTGCATGAAGACTGTTTATTTTCCATTTTCCCCCAATAACTTTAACAAGAAACAAAGGAACAAAATAAATACGATGCACATATAATGTCCAACGGCTTTGTAGAACATATGAATGATGATATCAAAATTAAATTGGTGCTCAATAGCTGCTATCTTTCTTTTTTTTAAGGTTTTGTTGGCTCTAGTGGCCTTTATTTAAAAGTAGTTTGACAGGAAACAGTGTAATGGGAGGGGAAGACATGCAGCAAATGTTGCCAGGCCGGGAGTCGAACCTGCGACCACCTGCACCAGGCCTGAGGCCTCAATATGCAGGTTGTGCTTTTCCACTGCGCCACCGCAGGACCCCCAGCTGCTATCTCTCAGTTGTGGACATAACCTGAATTAAGCATTTAAAGTTAATTTTGTATGTATAATTGAATATAATGCTGGTGGTTCACCTTCGTCTGCTGAGGCATAAATCTGGTTCTCCTCCATGTGGACCTGACTGGATCCAGAACTTTTCTCCCTCTGTAAAACAGAGGCAGAAAGATTTTGGACTTTCTCAAACTTTCCCAAAAATCAAATGAAAGGGAGACACAATCACCTGAGTGGAAATAAAACTGGGAAAACAAACCAGGAAGTGAAGGTTCGATAACAGACAGACGTTCCCTGTGGGGTTCCCCAAGGCTCCATCCTAGGACCCTCTGATTCAATATCTATAAGCTCTCACTGGCTCAGGTTACAACAGGAAATAAGATCAGTTTCCATGACGACACAGATGATACACAGCTCTACATTACGATGCCACCAGGTGACCTTTGACCCCATCCAATCACTGACCGGATGCTGAGAACAAATCAGTGTGTGGATGAGCCAAAACGTTCTCCAGCTGAACAGAAACAAACTGGAGTTATGTTTGCGCCTAAAGACGAACTATCTAGAGCTACAGATCTAGAGCTACAGATCTAGAGACAGCTTCAGTTCTTCCAGCTGGAAAATAGAGCTCAGGTTGACCTCTGCCCTGAACCTCCAGAGCCACATAAAGCCGGTTCTGTTGGTTCTCTGGGTTCTGTTGGTTCTGGTCTGCGGTTGTGGTACCTGGAAGCTGCTGTGACGCAGCTTGTCCACCCACTCCAGGCAGTCGTCTTTGGGAGCGGCGAACACCAGGGTCCTGTCTTCGGTCTCCACACAAAACGTGGACATGTTGTCCTGCAGACAGAGAGCAGCGGTTAGGGTCCGACCGGGCCGACCAGAACCAGGGAAACCGACGGACCGGGCCGGGGGACCGACCAGGTGGCAGGCCTCGGCGTTGGGAGGAAGCCTCAGGACTGAAATCAGCTCCGACAGGCGCACCACCTTCACCTTCTTCCGCAGGTCAGCGCCCCCTGCAGCACAGACGCAGAACTGGTCACTTTTACTAAACTTACTAAATTTCTATTTACTAAATCTACACTACAGCTGAGTAAATTAGCACTTTAGAATTCATTCAGAAAATGAATTCAGGGGAAGCTAAGTTTGCTAAATGTTAGCAAAACACTACATGTACCATTAGCTCCACTGTTAGCATGATTACCTCTTCTCTGCGTGAATGAACTGATGAACGTTAAGGTTAATTCGTCTCCTGGCCAGCAGCTCCACGTTATTCCCAACAAATTATTCCCATCATGACCAGAGCTTCATACGAGGTTCAGTGTTCAGTGAAAAACAGCAAAGCGACAGAATAAACATTTATAACCTGAAACGGATCGACTAAAACGTCTGAGATAAAATAAACATTAAATTGTGTAATGACATGCCGGACCACCAGAGGGCGACGCCATCCTGCTGCTGCTCTAATGAAACCTGATTATTACAAAGCTTTTTCAGAAAATCTCATTTTGACTTTTTTCCTTTGGATTTTAAATAATTTTGTTATTTTTCAGAATTTTTCTTCCTTCAGTTTCTCCAACTCAGACCTTCATCATGAGGCCATCGCTCAGAAACCTGCTCCTCTTCCTCTCTGTCCTACTTTCCGTTCCATGATGCTAAACGCTCTTCGCTCTCAGCGTTACGTAACCCGGCCACCATCTTCCCCCCGCAGCACCACGCTGCCTCCACCTCTCAGCTCTGACTCCGTGATCCTTTTTGACACGACATGATTCTTCAATCTCCCGGCGCTCGCGTCGTGTCAGACCTTCATCACGCTCCTCTTTCTCACTCTGTGGGGTTTCTTAGCAGACCTTCATCATGTCTGCTTTTCAGTTTCAAACGTTTCTCCTTAAATTAGTCATAGGTCCTGATTTAACCTGGAATCCAAAACGTTCCAGAGTTCCTTCCTGGAAAACAGGAAGTAGAGCAGGAAATGAAACTTCAGCCGTTCTTCGCTGAAGTCCTGAAGTAAATCTGACCTCAGATCAGCAGCACGTTGCAGCAGAATGTCACCCTGCTGGTCCGAACCCAGTAGAACCCAGCAGAACCTCGGTTTCAGTGTCCTGACCTTTGACCTTTAACCTGCCGGTCTGAGATGGCGCTCTGGCGTTGTGCTAGCACCCGCCTGTTTCCATCTTTTATAACTAACAGGTTTTCTCTGGTGTTTGTCCCTCCAGGCCACCGTAGCTCCAGAGGCTCAGGTTGGTGTTATTGAGCAGACGGTTTCTGGACGGGGAACTCTGCCTGACTTTATGAGAATCAGAACCGACCGGGTCAGAACCAATGGCTAACAGAACTTCAGCTCTGAAGGAATCTGATAATCACAGTTTGAGTCGTTTGTCTTCTGCTGTTCTGCTGAGGAGAAAAAACACTTCAGAGTCACGTTGAAGCGTTCTGCTCTGATTTCTGGCTATTTCGCTTCATGAGGGTCTGAAGCAGCGGACCAATCAGCTCTCTGCTGATTGGTCCAGGTAAGATAATGACTCCTTGATGGCTCTCGCTGAACCACAGGGAGTCAGAGGAGCGCGTCCCGACAGGAAGCTTACCTCCGCCGTCCCCGATCTCCAGGCGGCCCACGCTGCTGCTGCTGGGCGCGAACAGGGACAGCCTGACCAGTTTCCATTTCTGAAACAAACAGGAAGTGAAGAAAGTGTCAAAGGTCACGGCGATGGAGGTGGGAAAAGTTTCAGCTTGATGTTCAGCTGGAAGAGAAACGTGACAGGACGAAACGAAACGCTTCCCGACAGAACGATCTGTTTCAGAGACACGCAGGTAAACACAGGTCAGGTCATATCTGTGTCAGGAGCACACACACACACACACACACACACACACACACACACACACACACACACACACTCACACAGCGGCTGGGATTTGGACCTTTATTCCTCCGGTTCCTCAGCGTCGGAGCGCAGCAGGAATGTTCTGCCAGGATCTGTTTCAACTTGTTGCTTTGGATTCCTCAACTTTCCTCTAAACTTCTCAGAAAAGCCAAACAAGCTGCTGAGCTCCAGAAACTAAAAGCAGCAGGAATATCAGCCAAAATCACGATTTCAGATCCTGCCTCAGATTTTGATCTGGTCTGAACAAACCGAGCTGCTAACAGCTAAACAAGCTGGATTTCTGCAGAGAAGCAAAGATCGACTCACTTTGTGGGGTTTGTGCGGCTTCAGGTAAACTTTCCCCGTCTTGATGTGAGAGTCCATGGAGGAGGAACCAGGAACTGGACCGGACCGGACCAGACCGCTGCTGCTGGAGATTGCAGAAACACGTCTGAGGAGCTTCCTGCTCCGATCAGGATTAAGGTTGGGCCACGAGGCATTCCAGAAATATGATCCTCACCTGCTGAAACACACACACACACACACACACACACACACACACACGCGCACGCACACACACACACACACACACACACACACACACATTTAAAATGCCTGCCTGTTGTGCTGCTTCTAAAGTTGCACAGCAATAATTTGGTTGTTTAGTCTGGAAAACATTGGCCTCATTTTCCAAATCCGTATTTTCACTGTGTTATTAATTCACTTCTAAATGTAACAGTTTCCAGCTAAATTAAGTAGCAAGCTAAATATTTAGCTCAAATAAAACATTTAGCTCCAAATTAAATATACTTAGTTATCAAACTAAATATTTATCTACAAAACAAATATTTAGTTGGCAAGCTAACAATTTTTTCCAATCAAAATATTGAGCTAGTAAATATTTAGCAACAAAATGAAGTATTTAGCTCTTAGTTCACAAAATATGAATCCATCCATTTTCTAACACCCTGTCCCTACTGGGCTGCTGCCTGTCCAGCGAGAGGCGGGGTCACCTGGACAGGTCACCTGGACAGGTCACCTGGACAGGTCACCTGGTCGCCAGTCTGTCACAGGGCAACGCAGAGACAGACAGGACACTCACTCACTCACACACACCTAGGGAGAATTTAGAGAGACTTATCAACCTGGCAGTCATGTTTCTGGACTGTGGGAGGAAACCGGAGAACCAGGGAGAACCGGAGAGAACCAGAGAGAACCCACCAGGCACAGGAAGAACATGCAGACTCCATGCAGACAGAATCGAACCCAGGACCTTCTTGCTGCAAGGCAACAGCTCTACCCACTGCACCACTGTGCAGCCCACAAAATATAAATATTGAGCTAAATATAAATTAAATATTTAGCTAGCTCAAAGCTAAGTATTTAGCTTGTAAAATTAAACATTTAGTTTGAAAGTGTGATATTTATTAATGAATGAATAACATGGTGGAAATGTGAATTTGAAAAAGGAACCCCTAAATATTATGGTTCATTTTTTACAGTGTATCTTTACAAGCGACCTCCGTTAAACGACGAGGTCAAAGTCCAACATTCCTGCAGGAGGAAACTGGAGCGATTAATGGGAATCCAGATCCAGACTGGGAGGAGTGGCCAGGTGGGCTAATGAGGAACAGGTGGATGTAACTGAGGACATCTAGTGGCAGAAACGGGGTACAGCAAGGAAGCAACCTGGAAATTAAGATGTAGGCTTCAGCTGCTGCTATCAACATCTTCTCCTCCTACAGATGATGCAAAATTTGTCCTTTTGCATCGATATTTGTGGAGCTGAAACAATGACTGGGAAGCGTGTCGCCGTGCAGCTCCAGGATCTGATCTGAGGAGGAACCTTTAACTCCGAGTCTTCTCTGAAGCGAGCGTCTCCTCCGTTTCCCCCTCCGACCGGAGGCCTGATTCCAGGAAGGACGTCGTCTTGACTCGCATCCAGCCGTGCTTTCTGCTTCTTTCTAGCTCTTGAATTGTGCAGCCGGGTCTGCGGCTCTGCCTGCAGGTCAGACTGTTTTGTTGTTGTGTAAATGATCGCCTCTCAGAGGAACTCCTTGCTAGCGGCTCTGGAAGATGCGATCTGACAGGTTTAGACTGAAAAGGCCACGGAGGATCTGCGGCGATGCGAACTGCACCTACAAACACACCAACCGCCTCTGATGCCCCGAGGTCACCGAGGTCACCGGCTGAACCAGATCCGACCCGACAGCAGGACCGGCGGGTCAGGGGTCGCTCCGACCGGAGGAACACCTGGAATCACCGCTGAAACAGGTACACTGCAAAAACACTAAACACTCTCCTAAAACTAAATTATGGGGAAATGACTGTTTCCAATAATTTCTCAGTCTGGTAAGTTTAGATCCTGGTAGGAGAAGAGAATTAGCCGATTGGAGCACTGCTGCAAAAAGGAAGTATTTATGTCACTACAGCAGTTAAAAGGGAAGTTTAAATAGTCACATAAAGATTTCCTTGGCTACCTTCAACTTCGCGACTTCATAAGAACTAATCAGAAAGGAAGTTGGACGTTACCGTCCATGTCTCCCGTTGAGGAAATGTGTCATGCCAGTCAGCCATGTTGTAAAATCATCTCATTATATGTTTCCCCACAAAAGTTACATAAATATAACTCCAATATATCTCCTCTTTGTTTTAGATGCGCCACCTGGCATTGCTGTAACCTGCAGGGCTTTAGGAAGGGAGTTAGCAAATCGTTATCAGACGTCCATGGCGTCACGATTAAAATAGACCCGGAGATTTGTTTATTGGGGAACGTTACAAACTCCGATCTAAAAACAAATTATGATAAGAAACTTACAGAAGTTCTTCTGGCAGTTGCTAAGAAATGGAAATCAGACGCCCCCCCCTTCCAATTAAAATATGGCTTTGTGAGATCAATAGCTGTGTGACCCTAGAAAAAATAACCTACTGGATGCAGAATAGAAGTAAGACTTTTTATAAAATATGGCGGCCATTTTTAAGGTTTATGGAAAATCTACCAGCACATTGGATTGATTGATCTTCCTGTAATCAAATTGGACTCGACAGGATTTATGAGCGAATCTGATACCATCTGTCTCTCAACCTATTTCTGATTCATAAACATTTTTATTTCATCCTTATTGGTTACCCTCCCCCCCATCCAGTCCTTCTTGTCATTTGGCTGTTATATTATTGTAAATGTATTTTTCTTTAAATATGTCTCATTGCTTGAATTGTGCTTTATTGTGAACCAATTTTGTCCTGTCAGTTAATACTTGTGATGTTATTACTAAAAAATCCAAAATAAAGTATTCTAAAAATAAAAACACTAAATACTACCAAGTCATTTAACCAGTGCAAACAGCTCAGCACACCTGAAAGAAGAAAAACTAAACACAGCAACTTTCCAGCAAGACATTATTTTATGTAAATTATTCCTTAATGTTGATGAAAACGTTTCAGTTCCTTTGGCAGATAAATTTACTAGAACTAACATCATTTTGTACCAAAAGGATTTTTCTTGTTTTTTCTCTTTTGCTTAATCATCTTTTGGCAAAACGTAAAAAAAATAATATTTAGGCCATTATTTTAGGAAGGTGACTATATTTAAATTCTAATCTGTAAACTAAATATTTAGTTTTGAACTGAATATTTATAATTCAGCTTTTTAGCTAAATATTTAGCTTGCTAGTTAAATATTTAGTTTCAAATATGACATTTTTAATAAGTGAAATTATTTGCCGATGGAACTAAAACTTATTAATCAACATTAAGTTATTATTGACTTAAACTCCAGCTGAAAAGTTTCTTCCAAGTTATTTTTTTCTTAACATATTTGGACTGAAAATCAGACCAAAATTACTTGGTAAGGTTTTGTGTCAGTCAGGCCTGTTGCATTAATCAATAAATTAATAAATCAATTAATCACATAATAAATTAAAATGAGATCAATAATTTCTCATTTTCTACCAAAAACTGGATGATAAAAGTTTTCAGTTTGGTGTTTTGGGCTCAACTAGAACTTTATTTTGGAAGATAATTTTGTTTACAGAAACTTCATAATTTATTTTATTTGTTGTTTCTGTTGATTTATTTTAAATATCTTCTGCTGATAAATGTTGATTAGAATGTAAAGTTTATTGAATGTGTTTTTATTATTATTTATTATTAGCATCATATGATCTCAGAACAACAATATTTTAATCTATCATAATAACTTCTGGGACGATTTACCGTCCAGTAAGGTTTGTTGTCGTGACGGGCCTGAACGTCGGCCGTCCTGATTGGAGCTGGGTAACCATGGCGACGGGTACCTGCAGGCCGAGGAGGATCCGATCGGCGCCTGGGAGGGAAAACGTGTCGCTGTCAGCAGCAGGACGGCCTCAACCGGGTCAGCGCTCCCTCTGAGGGAGGTTACATGATCTGCCGGGGCCGATGGGGCCCAACGGGTCTGACCAGCACCTCCAGACTGGACCCAACTTCTGGAGAACAAACAGGATAAACCAGAGAGAGAGGAGAAATGAAAGGTCACCTTAGGTCACCGGCTGCAGCTGAACCAGAAACCATCAGAACCAGAACACGTTTCTCCTCAGATTATCCGGGTCAGAGACAGGAGAAGGTTCTGCTGGTTCAGGGAGAAAATATCCGCTTCGCTTTCGTTTCTGGGGCGACTTAGAGGAATAGAGATGTAGAAATAATAAACCGACCAGTAAAAACAGAGAATAAGATGAATAAAAACTGAAGAAAGTCAAATTTCACCTGGAAGAGGAAACAAAGAGATCAGTCTGAATAATTCAGGTTATGTAATCTGTCATAGAGGAAGAAAAAATCTGTTCATTTTTCAAAGTCATCAAAATTTTTATCCATTCATTTATCAATAATATCACAGTCATAAGCAAAAATCTAAGTTTAGCTGCAAACTAAATCTTTAGATGATAAATACTTAGCCTGAAGCTACACAATTAACTTCATATAGTTGACTTACTAAATATTTCTGCTTATTTAGCTTCGAAGTAAATATTTAGATTTAGTCAGGAGCTAAGTGTTGAACTATTAGCTGTATATTTAGTTAGTAAACTACTGACTAAATATTTAGTCCACTAAATCTTTATCTGGTGAGAAATGGGCCGAACCCTGCGTGCTGGAGCGAGGCAGTCCGGCCGAGCTGTGATTGGCTGAGCCGCCCGTCGGTTCAGCCAACCAGAGCAGGGGGCGGGGCCAGCAGAGTGACCATCTGGACGCTCCTCCTCCTCTTCCTCGGCTTCATCTCCGCGGCTCCGCTTCTCTCTGCTGACGGGAAGCAGCTCCGCCGCTTAACTTCCGGGAGTCTCGGCGGGATGTCCGCGAGCTGCGACCCGCGCGCCGCCTGAGCTCACCTGGAGCGCGCGCAGGACGAGGCTGCCATGAGGCGGCGGGAAGCGGCGGGGCGCGCGCTGCTGGGCTGGAAGCTGCTGCTGCTGGTCAGGTGAGAGGAGAGCCGCCGCTGGGTTCAGCCGGGAAAGGTCCGGGTGGGGTCAGGAGGGGTTCTGCTCCAGGTGTTCTCCACTGCTGGTCCAGACAGGTTCAGGTGGAGGTGAATTTGACCTGGAGGTTCTGGTTCCGGTTCCAGAGGGAAATCTTCTCATGTTCTGTCATCAGAAAGTTCCGTGTTGCTATTGGATCACCATGGTAACGTTCAGAACCAGTTCGTGTTTCCTTCAGATGTCTTTACTCTCAACCTGTGGAGGTTCGTTACTTCATTCATCATCCGCCACAGAACCGCGAAAATATCGGAACCAGCCGAGATTATTCATGGAGTCAGCTCGCATGGTGATGAAGATGATGATGATTTTTATGATGATGAATGTGATGAAGATGATTTTTATGATGATGATGGTGATGAAGGTGATGTTGATGATGGTGATGAAGATGATGATGAAGGTGATGATGATGATGATGAAGGTGATGTTGATGATGAAGGTGATGAAGATGATGATGAAGGTGATGTTGATGATGAAGGTGATGAAGATGATGATGAATGTGATGAAGATGATTTTTATGATGATGAAGGTGATGATGATGAAGATGATGATGAAGGTGATGTTGATGATGAAGGTGATGAAGATGATGATGAATGTGATGAAGATGATTTTTATGATGAAGATGATGATGAAGGTGATGTTGATGATGAAGGTGATGTTGATGATGAAGGTGATGTTGATGATGGTGATGATGATGTTGATGATGAAGGTGATGAAGGTGATGATGTTGATGATGAAGGTGATGATGAAGGTGATGAAGGTGATGATGGTGATGATGATGTTGATGATGAAGATGATGATGAAGGTGATGAAGATGATGATGAAGGTGATGTTGATGATGAAGGTGATGAAGATGATGGTGATGATGATGTTGATGATGAAGGTGATGATGAAGGTGATGATGAAGATGATGAAGGTGATGTTGATGATGAAGGTGATGAAGATGATGGTGATGATGAAGGTGATGATGATGAAGGTGATGATGATGAAGGTGATGATGATGAAGGTGTAGTGTGGGTTATCTGAAGTGATCCATCCGTTTCTTCCTGTTTCTGATCCTGAATCGTCTTTCAGGATCAAAGTTTCTAAATGTGGATTTAAAATCATTTCCAATTTGATTAAAACTAAAAACGTCTCAGAGAGAAAAGAATAAAATGCCGACAGCATCAAACCAACAGAAACTCCTGCGATAACTGATAATAAAGTTTTCAGAGCTTCTTTAAGGCATATTGATCATAAATATCTCTGGAAATCTAAAATGATTTTGTAGAAAACTCAGAACTCTGGAAACGTTAGATATTTTAAATATCCAAAATAATACAATAACCAGAAACAATAAATAAATAAATAAAATGTAAATAAACATTTTCTACTGAAGCCATAAAATGGATTATATTTCAAGATTTCCATCAGAAACATCAGAATGAAAATTATCAGCTCATTTTAATTATCTTGTCATTAAAAACTGAAATTCAGCATCAATAGCTTTTAATGTATTATTTTTCTTGCAGTATAAATTCCTGTTTATATTTATAGTTTGGTCAATTTTAAATTTGATCAGTTTTCAGGATAATAGCAATCAGCCTTTAGCAGAATTGATTAAAATAAAACCGTTAATAAATATTAAAGGTTAAAGTTTGGATATTAATTATTAGCTGGAGTTTACACAGCAGCTCTTAATGCTCAATCTGAATTTTTTTAATTAAAATGAATTTTTTTCTGCGTTGTTTATTCAGGCAGAATTCAGTCCGGTTCTGTTTGGACAAAACAACTGGACTGGGTTACAGATAAATTGGATTTGTGTTAAAGGCGTAGCCTTGGCGACAGGCTGCTGCATCCTGCATGCAGAAAGCAGCGTTACGGCAGATCCTTCCTCCCAGCTGCAGTTAGACTCCAAGTCCAGCGCTGCTCCCAACGTTCCCAGTAACGCTGCTGCTGGTTCCACTGAAGTTCTGCCTTCTGTAGCCACAGTTAGAAATGCTGATGGGGTTTAATCTGTGAATGTGTCAGGTGTAGAAGTGTAGCCGATGGTTGTGGTGATGTTGGTGTATTCCACTTCCTGTTACTGATGATGACATTTCCTCCTGAACCTGAACGCAGCTCCTTCTGTCTCCTCCTTACTGTTTTACCTTCTGAGTGAATCTCAGCTGGTTTCACCGTCATCCTGCATAATGACTTTATTTTTATCCTCCAGCAGGAAAAAAGTTTTCTGCTGGTTTTTGTTTGGCTCTGACAGGAAGTCGGCTCAGCGCTCGGGTTAATCTGCTTACGGGTCATGGATGGATTCAGAGATCAGATCTAACAGGATTACAGTCTGGATCCAAATCCACACCGTTTTCTGACAATCCAAATCTCTCATTTTGTTTTTCCCTTTTGTTTTATTCCACCAAAAGCTGCAAAGATACAAACTGTTGAAATCAGATTATAGTTCCCCAGCTCTGATAGCTCTTAGTGGCTTGAGCAGCTGTTCCAGGTTTCCATGACGACTTGTTTAACGTCCATCCTCCGTTACGAGTCTCAGGAAACCTCCAGCCGCTTCTTGACGCTGCTTTGGCTTCGTGTCGCCCGGAGTGGCGCCCGGATCAGGGACGAGCCAGAAACACTCGTAGCTCCGGGCGGGAGGCACGGCGCCGCCGGAGGGGAGAGGAAGAAGCGGATCTCAGGGCTCGGAGGATGAACTCATGAAGCTTCTGCTGACTGAAGGACAGAACAAATTCTGCAGCAGCAGATTTCAGAGACGCTCGGCGCCATCTTTACTCAGCCGCCGTCTTCCTCAGTGTCTGAGCCAAATGGAGGAGAGAAACCTGGAGGAAGACCAGAGCAGACGGCTCCAAATACTGGAGATAAACACTTAGTCCAACAACTAAATACTTAGCTTTAGCATTAGCATTGAATACAGTCTCATCAACAGGAGTTTTTATATTAGTTCTCAATGCCCAGCTTTGATTTTGATAGTCCACTTCTGCAAGTTAATTTGCAAATTATCAGCCAAATATCGGAGCTAACTAAATGTTTAGCTAGCTTAGAGCTAAATAAATTAGTGTGCTAATTAAATATTCAACTTCTCACTAAATATTTAGTTTGCAAACTAAATGTTAGATTCAAACTAAATACATAACTTGGTAGCAAAGTAGTTAGCTTCCAACTAAACAGTATGCTTATTAACTTTAGCTTCAAACTTGATACTTAGCTTGCCAATTAAATAGTTAGCTTTGAACTACGTACTTAACTTAATCGTCAACTAAATAGATAGTATTTTGATTGCTAAAGTATTTAACTTCAAAATAAATATGTACTGTAGTTTGAAACTGTGACAATTGTAAATGAATGAATACAACTTTTCTTATGTAAGGCTAAATAACATATTAATGCTGTTAGCTTAGCTAGCCGGCGAGTAGCTAACACTTCCTCCCGTCATGATGCAACATCCGGTTAGCAGGCCAGGCGTTAGCGACGGGAATCCGCCTGTTGGCGTCTCCAACTCCGTTTCCTCGCATCTCTGATGAAAGAAACCAGCCAGAGCCGAACAGCGTTGAGCTTTTATGATGTTTATGCAACGACTACAGATGTTCTGACGGCGGATCCGGAGTCCAGAACCCGGACCTTCCTTAGCTGCAGCTTCTCTCCAGCATCAGTTTATTAAAAACTTGTTCTGATAAATATTTAAAGCTTTTTTTCTGCCCATGTTCAGAGCTGTCGGAGCGGGTCTCATCAGCCCGGAGCGGATCCAAATGATCCGGTACCAACCGGTTCATTTATCAGCGTAGAGGAGTTAAACATCTGACCTGCGGTTCGCTGCAGGCAGCAGCCCGGTTCACTGAAACACAGAGAATCTGGATTAACCTGGATTACATGCAGGAATATTCCTGCTAATAAACCTGATGAAGCTCCAGGAAACATTTAACTGTTTATCTGGAAATCATGAGGAAAAAGCAGAAATTTACCTTCTGATCTCTCCACTCTATGGAAGACAGATCCTGACAAAATTAGCAATAATTTGGTCAGGAATAATAATACCAAATATTTCATCCAAAAAATACTGAATAAGAACAAATTCCAGTTTATCCTATTATACACTGTAGCATGAACTCATATTTGTTTATTACTGACTAACATTCATTTAACTTTATCACTATTATTTAACGTTACATTTTATTTGCAATCTTATTGTTTTATTAGTAAAAAAATAATAATTTTATTATTAAAAAGTTTTTAAATGTGACAGTAAATCAGAAATGTTATATATAAAAAATTAAATAGAAATGAAACTGAAAGAGAAGGGAACACTCAAAGGTTCATGGCTGAAAAAACCTGTGAATATAAGCATATTTATGGAAAGTTGAGTGGAAGGAAAAAGTTCAGTATAGCGACAACAGCAGCCTTAATATGAAGCAGAATCCATTCAAGCTTTCCAGGAGTGGACTGAGGCTGGATCCAGAGCCTGGGCTGCCATTTGGGCCGAGCAGAACCAGAACCGGTCCAGAGTTCTGTTTTCAGATGAAAGTAAAGTTTTCATTTCATCTGGAGATCAGAGACTGGAAGAACCAGAACCTGGATGGAGGTCCAGTCAGTGATGATCTGGGTTGTATCAGGTCATCTGCTGGTTCCGGTTCTGGTTCCGGTTCTATTGATGCAGGAATTCAGACCAGACCAGAGCTGAGAGCAGAGCGATGATCATTTCTGTCAAACTGATCATTTTTATTGATCCGATGTTCTGAATTCTGGGTTTTCATTCCAGAATCATCAGAACTTGTAGAAAAAAGGCTGAGCGGTTCCACTCTCTGTGTGATAGATCTATATCATAGATCCGTTTCACTTCCTGACATGAGGAACACAAAATACGGAACTTTTTCCAGACATCCGTTGTAACGCGGGTCAGCCGCCTGAAGAAGCTGCCGCTGCGCTAAGTGGTGCGGCGGCGGCGGGCCGAGGAAGAGGAGTGATGAAGGCTCGGCGGTCTCCTCTCACTAAGTGAACATTTGGCTGCAGGCGCCAGTCGACCCGGCTCTGGATGTTACGCCAGAAATCCTCCAGGCTTCTCTGGGAATCCAGGTTTATTTCAGGATGTTTGTTTTCCTCCTGCAGCTGATTAACAGGAACCAGAACCAGAACCGCAAACGGGCCGGACAGGCAACCCAAATATAAGAATAATAATAAAGAATGAAATACATCTATGGAGCTTTTTTCACTGGAAAACAGCAGGAATTTAGGCTGCAGTTTGATTTAATCCAACTCTAGTGTGTCTGTCTAGTCAAAGTCCGGTCCGGTCGGCGAGGCATGAATGCTAATTTCGTGCTGCCCTCATAATTTCTGGTGACGCCTCTGGGCCAGAATGAGTCTCAGTTCTTGTTCAGTGAAAAGTTCGACAGACTTTGTTCAGATCTGCTGAGACGAAGGGAAGCAGCTGCTTCCAGAAGCGTCTCTGCTTCCTGCTTCCTGCCTGACCCCCCTGCGCCGCGTTATGCAGTCATGCATTATGCATGTCTGGGTGCAGCAGGCGGATCGGCCGTGTTGGAGGTAGCGGCTCGGCCCGCAGGCGCCTGACCTCATCCTGGAGCAGCAGCAGCTGATGACTGCGCCGCGTAATGAGCAGATGCTTTGCTGGAGCAGAAGACGCCAGCATGCATATTTCAGGTTAAACACGACGGCGAGGTCGCTGCGTGTTTAATCTGAACGTTCGCTCCGCTGGCCTCCAAACATGGAAGGAAATCCAGGGAGCAGAACAGATGTTGCTCCGTGTTTCCAGGAGGAGAGGTTTAGCGACCGGACGGAGCCAAATGGGTTTTTGGTGTTTGGATGACGCTCCGCCGCCGCCGGCTGAAGAATCACGCAGAGTTCCTGGAGCATGAAGCTATGAAACATGACGGTTATTAAAGTGTTCACAGAAGAATCGCTCCGGTTCACAGAAACGATCTGAAATCAGCTGCAGAAACATCAGAGTGGATTTTCTTTCTGTTCGGTGAAAACTGGAGCAAAATGCAGAGCAGAACCCGGAACGACCCGGTGAAAGTTTTCAGAATGACAAAAACTAGCAGCAGATCCATGAGGGGAACGAGCAGCGAACAGTCAAAACCCGGGAACAGTCAAAGCCTGGGAAAAACGTGCTGATGGGGGCGTTATGTAACAGCAGCGGGTGGGGGAGGGGCGAGGGTCTCCAGATGCAGAAGCCTCTTCTCTTCGTTTTTCCTGTCGGCCTCATCAGATCATTTCGTCGCATAATCGCAGAGGCAGAAGGGAATACTTGTGACAGACGTCTGGGATCTGGTTCCGGTCCGGATGCCAGACCAGATTTTCCATGAATCGCCAGGAAGCATCATTAGTTACCGGGCGGAAAGTCATACTGGGTCCTGAGGTGATGACGGTTCTGGTTCTCAGGGTTTCCAGTTTTCAGAAACTGTCATCTCCCTCAACTGATTGGTCGGATGGATCAGTGTTGGCAGTACTGGTTCCCAGTCCAGCTGTCCAATCTGAGGACGTCCCACCAGTCTCCGCTCCTTCAGGCTCCAGTACGGCTGGCGGCCATGTTGTTTCCCACCCTGACTGCAGTCAGATTGCAGCAGGGTGGGAAACTTTTTGATGTTCTCGTTACTCAAGCGCAGTTTTGAAAACACTGCATCGTTCCCACCAGCCCAGTCCGCTTTAATCCGACTCCAGTCCGTCTGCCTAGTCAAAGTCCAGTCCGGTTGGTGAGGTGTGAATGCTAAGCTAACTCTGGTTCTCCAAACCTCGG
Source organism: Xiphophorus couchianus (assembly GCF_001444195.1). Classification (NCBI taxonomy): domain Eukaryota; kingdom Metazoa; phylum Chordata; class Actinopteri; order Cyprinodontiformes; family Poeciliidae; genus Xiphophorus; species Xiphophorus couchianus. The sequence goes on from NC_040232.1 coordinate 1,649,883, forward strand.
TCTGGGTTCGGTTTGAATGTGAACGCCAAGCGGACCGGAGACCGCTAAAAAAGCAGGAAATGAACTGCTTTTTCATTTGGGTAAATACAACCAAAGCTAAAATGTTAGCCTAGCGCTAGCAGCAGAAATGGCTCCTGGTCTTCAGCCAAAGACTAAAGAGAAATCCTCCAACACTAAAATCTGACGCCTCCATCTTGTTTCCATCTGGTGAAGAAGGAAGTTGCTCTCAGTGTCTTCAGAGGTTTTTGTGTTGTTTCCTTCAGTGGTTGTTGGTGCAGCGCCCCCACAGGCCAGGAGGGGAACAGGTTGCTCAAACGGCATTAACAAAACTGCTTTCTTAACCAACTTCAAAATAAGAGCATCAGTATTTGGTCGATAACCAAAGCTTCAACTTTAAGATAAGATAAGATTTATTTATCATTGTCATCAACAGATTACAGATTGAGATTTGCTCGACTCGAGTTAAGATGCAGGTTATGTGTATATACATAATATACAAAGATAAAGAAATGAATAGTACAAAATGAGAAATAAATAGACATCAGAAGATGGTTGCAGCGCCTGGAGGTGTCGCAACAGAATTTACATTTTTAACAAAGTGGTGTCAAGAGCAGAAGTTCTTTTGCCTTTGAATTTAGTGCCATGGTTGCCATCAGGTAAAAACGGTTTTTTAGGCGATTTGTCCTGGTTTTTATTGCTCTTTTATTACTCAACTGAAAGTTTATAAAACAGCCAAGTAAATCAGAGTATTAGAGTTTATCTGGAAAAATTGACTTTGGGTTAGGGCTAGTTGTGCTAAATGTTAGCAAAGTTAGCATGTGTGCTAAGCTTAAAATTAGCTCTGATATTAGCACATTAACAGAAGGATGGATGGATGCTGGTGGTTTCTTTTCTCCAGAGAACCAGAACTTCAGTTAATCTGTAGAATCGGCTTCATGATTGTCCAGCGTTGACCTTTAAACCCTCAGCATGAATGAAACTTTATTTTTCAGAAAATCCACATCAAACATTTGTGTTTTAATGTATTGCTGCTGAATCAGTTCAGCTGGTTTCTTTGTGTCTGAGAAGCTCGTCCATTAAACATGAGGACTTCATGCAGCTTCTGCTGTTCAACCACCAAGGAGCCCCACTGAAAGGTCAGGAAGGGAGGAAGAGGAGGAGGGCGAGCTAAGCAGCTTAGCATGCAGCATGCAGTAATCTGACATCTCAGCTGGATGTTTTGTGAAGCGTTCAGAGACGGAGGATAAACGGCGCTGAAACGGGACAAATTAAATAATGAGATTAATCTGCTTGTTTAACGCGACGCTCTTCGTCAAACATCTGGAGGTGATGAAGAGGAGGAAGAGCGTCCTTCCTCCTCTGGAGGTTTATTTACTTTAACTTAACTCTTAATAAAAAAATCTTTTCCAGCTTCATGTAGAAAGTCCCCCGGCGTCGGTTCGATGTCCGGTTCTGGGCCTGGCTCTCGTCATGTGACCTCTGACCCTGATATGAACTCTGAGTAATCAGACTTCAGACCCATTCACTGAGGAGGCGGTGGTTCTGCAGAACCGGGCCGTCTGTTGTCGACCCATCATGTGAGACAGGATGTTAGTTACACGATGAAGAGAGACGGATTCCTGCAGACAGAACAACCAGAAGGAAATCCATGTTTCTACTCCTGGTTCTGGTTCTGGTTCTGTCTGGTCCAGTTTGTGATGAGAAAATCTTCATTGAGAAAAGCATGGCGTCCTGATGGGAAATCCAGCCTGGAAAACCGCTGAAGATCTGAAGATACTCCATTTCTGTTTGTCCTCTTGGGAATCATCTTCCTCTGATGGACTCCAGGTGACCTTTGACCCCTCCAGGTTGATGAGGAGCTACAGTCGCTGCTCTGAGGTCTTTCCATCGTGGCGTTGTGTCAGAGCGGGAAGCTCCAGAGCAGTGAAAGAATAAACCTTCATAGAACCGTATGATTCACTGAATTTAATAAACAAAATGGAGTCAAAACGCAGAATTTCACAGAAATATCTGCTTAGTTTCTGCTGTGCTTTCTGAAAAACAGACGTCTTCCCAATAAAAAAAGATAATAACTCGAAGCTTAGCACAGGGTTCAGAACCAAGGGGGACAAAACCTTTCTGTCAGCAAACCGTTAACTAGAAACACAAGAATGCAACAACATAGAGAAGAAACTAGCTAACCGCAGTTAGCTTGAAGCTAGCTAGCTTCAGCTAGTCACATCTGCTAACTCATAAACATTTAAATGAATCAATGGAAGCGAGAGGTGAAGGTTCTGCGTCCTGAATCATATATTCCTGTAGGAAAAATAAAACGAGCTGACCGTAATTTCCGGACTATAGAGCGCACCTTGCTGCGCCGCAGCCCTCGGTCTCCCACGCCGAACCGCGGGTCCGTTCACGCCAAACTTACTGCAGCGGCTCCATTTCCCTCCTGTCCTGCCAGGTCGATATTCCTCCACTTAAAAGCTGCATCATATCAACTTCTTCATGTTGTTTCCATGTTGAGCGGGAATGAGTTTGAATACATTTCTCCATCATGCCTGCTGCTAGCATGTGCTTGTTCTAAACCAGGGCTCTCAAACTCCAGTCCTGGAGGCCAGCAGTCCTGCAACCTTTAGATGAGCCTCTGCTGCACCTGAACAGAATAATCAGGTCATTAAGGTTCTGGAGAACCGATCCACACCAGGAGGAGGTGATGAAGCCGTTTCATTCCTGTGTTTTGTACCTGTGGCTCATCTAAAAACTGCAGGACTGCGGCCCTGGAGGCCTGGAGTTTGACACGTGTTCTAAATGAAAATCAGCACTTTCTTCTTTGATTTCCAATTTTGACTTCCAATGATTCACTTCCTGCTGAAGAGCCCCCTGGTGGTTGAAGAAAAATCCACAAAAAAGCTGCACCGGCTACAAACCGCCTGGTTCAAAGCGTGGAAAAAAGTAGCGGCTTATAGTCCGAAAAATATGGTAGATAATTTTTGGTGAAGGAAACAGGGAAACACTTTTTAACATCTTGTGAAACCATTAATGCTCCACAGCAGATTGTTGTAGTTATGAAACACAATAAATGTTTACCTCTAATTTATTCATTCTTTTTGTTCACCATAATCAGTAAGTTATTATTGTGATAAATATGGTTAAAATGGAAAAAGTGGAATTTAGGAAACAGTGAAACAGGTTCTTATTGGGTATAAAAGCTAAGAGGTTTTTTCTTGTGTTTGTCCCTCCAGGCTGCCGTAGTTCCAACAGCAGAGGCTCAGATTAAAGCGTTATTGAACAGATTATGAGGGGAAGAGTGAGGATGAAGAGCGAGGATGAAGCAGCGCCACTGTTCAGGTTCTGGTTCTGCTCGTCCCGGATGACAAAAGGAGCGATGTAGTTTCAGGATCATCAAGCTTTACGGTGGCATTTAGAGATCGACAGTCACCCAGGAGACACACACACACACATACTGTGTGTGTGTTGAATGTCAGCAGCAGTCGGTGGTCTGGGATGAACCCGAGGTGACCTGATCATGAACTCGACATCAATGGTTCTGATTGGTCGACACCCACTGTGATGTCACCGTGGTAACCTGTGGGGATCAAAATAATTTTTGTGATTTTTAAAATCTAAATCTCTGTTTTTGTGGCGCTGAAAACTGGAGGATCTGCTTCCTGTTGTCCTGATGGAGCCTCCAGAACCAGCTGGACCGGCAGCCTGGTACCTGAGGGTTCTGCTGGGACAGCTGGACCAATCAGAGCTCTGATTATTAAGGGCTGGATAAGAGAGAAGGAGGAGTTCAGATCCCAGGAGGTGATGATGATGATGATGATGATGATGATGAGTGAACTGGAAGTTTAGAGCTGACTCATAACTCCCTCCTGATTGGCTGCTGCTCATAGCCACTGGCTTCATTCGCAGCCATTAGCTCTGCTCCTAACCATTAGCTCTGCTCCTAGCCGTTAGCTCAGCTCCTAACCATTAGCTCTGCTCCTAGCCGTTAGCTCAGCTCCTAACCATTAGCTCTGCTCCTAGCCGTTAGCTCAGCTCCTAACCATTAGCTCTGCTCCTAAAGTTTAGCTCTGCTCCTAACCGTTAGCTCTGCTCTTAGCGGTTAGCTCAGCTCCTAACCATTAGCTCAGCTCCTAGCGGTTAGCTCTGCTCCTAACCGTTAGCTCTGCTCCTAACTTTTAGCTCTGCTCCTAACCGTTAGCTCTGCTCCTAGCGGTTAGCTCAGCTCCTAACCATTAGCTCTGCTCCTAGCGGTTAGCTCAGCTCCTAACCATTAGCTCTGCTCTTAGCGGTTAGCTCAGCTCCTAACCATTAGCTCAGCTCCTAACCATTAGCTCTGCTCCTAGCGGTTAGCTCAGCTCCTAACCATTAGCTCAGCTCCTAACCATTAGCTCTGCTCCTAGCGGTTAGCTCAGCTCCTAACCATTAGCTCTGCTCCTAACCATTAGCTTTGCTCCTAGCCGTTAGCTCAGCTCCTAACCATTAGCTCTGCTCCTAACCGTTAGCTCTGCTCTTAGCGGTTAGCTCAGCTCCTAACCATTAGCTCAGCTCCTAACCATTAGCTCTGCTCCTAGCGGTTAGCTCAGCTCCTAACCATTAGCTCTGCTCCTAACCATTAGCTTTGCTCCTAGCCGTTAGCTCAGCTCCTAACCATTAGCTCTGCTCCTAGCGGTTAGCTCAGCTCCTAACCATTAGCTCTGCTCCTAACCATTAGCTTTGCTCCTAGCCGTTAGCTCAGCTCCTAACCATTAGCTCTGCTCCTAGCGGTTAGCTCTGGATTCCTCTGATTTTCCAAACCGAAGTTGTTCTGAATGAACTTCACCTGCAAAAGCCGGTGTAAACCACACCGCTGCAGCCAGGGGGCGCTGTGCTGCTGTGAACGCGGTTCTTCCTCTGTGTCTGCAGCGTGAGCCGCTGTAAGGAGCTGGACGGTGCCGCCAGGACGCGCCAGGCTCCCATGTCTCCCTCCGACTTCCTGGACAAACTGATGGGCAGAACGTCGGGATACGACGCTCGGATCCGACCGAACTTTAAAGGTATTTAAACCGGTTCTGTTCTCATCGCTGCTTTAAACTGTTCCAGATTCAGCCAATCAGCAGCGTTCCTGCACTCTTGTTTCTATATTTATTTCTTTAAAAGACTTATGAAATCATGTCACCGACTTAAATAAAACAAAATAAAATTTAATAATTTCCAGGTTGGCCTAAGCGATCAATACATTAATACTATAATTTATTTATAAGTTTGCTGTTATTTACCAATATTATACGCCAAATAAAAATACAAACATGTTTTTTCATTGTCTGAAGTTAAATCAGACCAAACTTTTCTTCTTTTTGGTCATTTAGAATCAGAGTTTTTTTCTATTTGGGAAAGATTTCTGTTTACATTTTTTGACTTTGATCAAAACTTTTTAATTAACAAAAAGGTTAAACAGAAGAAAAGCCCAGCATCGGCTGATGTCCTCCATGTGAACATTAACTATAAAATCTTTTTCTTTAAGATTTCTGGAATCATTTCCTGAAGCTCCAAGTTTCCCTCCTGGAAACGGTTCAGTGTCACAGTTGGATGCATGTTGGATGAGCAAAGCTCCAGATCTGCTGCTGTAATGCCGGTTTCCTCCTCAGGTCCTCCGGTCAACGTCTCCTGCAACATCTTCATCAACAGCTTCGGCTCCATCGCTGAGACCACCATGGTGAGTGACAGGAAGCCGAGGCGCCGGGACGTTTTCCCATTCGGGCCCCGAAAAGCTTTTTGCACTTAGCAGCTTGTTGACAGAACGACATGAATAAATCTGAGTTTTTTAATGTGCGGCCTGTTTCCGCTCGGTTCCCAGACAGACGGCGGGTCGCGTCGCGTCGCAGCGTTCTGCTAATTAATGTGATTCGTTGTTTATTTATGACCGGCAGCTTTCAGAGCGCCGAGGCTCAGAGCTGTTAGACCTCACAGCTGGGAGCCAAAGTTTCTGACGTTTACGCTTCAGTTTCAGTAACTTCACTGCACGGAAACAGAAACCAGAATCCATTTCCTTCTCCTTACCTTCTGGATGCAGGTCTGATCGGCTAACCTGAAGGTTCTGGAGGAATCTCACATTCAAGGTTGATGATGATGATTTAATCACTGGGTTGATTGTGTACTTCGTCCCGCTGGTCCAAACTGCATCAACTCAGTCTGTTGGCTACATAAACATAAAGACAGATTATGTTTCATACCAGAGCAGCATAAAGTCACAATTCGCCTCCACTGGCAGCTTTACGTTTCTTACAGACGCTCTTTGACATAAAACACCATCGTTCTCGGTCTGTGGAGTTTAAAAGTTGGAAAGTAGAAAAACCCAGACAGACGCAAAGAAGGAAAAGAGGAAACATCTGGAAGCAAATTTTTTTAAGAAAAACGATCTGATGGTTGGTAACATCAGCGATGAAACGGTAAACCAGAGTTCAGTCAAACTGCTTAACTTTAGTACTTTTATGACGGAGCGTCTAACAACATCCTGCCTGCACCGAATCTGACGTATTAAAGTGAAATCTGTTTTCTAAAGCTATCAAAGTGGGCTGGGATGCGCTGGCAGTGCGCCAACAATCCAGAAGGTCAAAGGTCATTTCATCACAGGTTCATATGTTGCTATGCAGCCTGCCTATCTGTCGCCAGGGGCAACCAGGAAACCGACCCCAGGACGTGTTAGCATCCAGGCTCTTCATCCGGAACGCCGAGGCAAAACGTGAAATTTAAGATTTACGTGACTTGATTCCAAGTCACATGATCTGAACGAACGCCTCTGGTCTTTAATGAACAGATGGGACTGAGGCCCTGCGAGTAACAACGGTGGCTGAAGCTCTGCCGGTCAGAGCGACTTGGTGGCACCAGATGGACCGCAGACCCGGCGTGGTACCGCCGGCGGTCCAGGTCGCTGGGCTCGGTCAGCTTCTCTATATCCACTCAGTCTCCGTCAGGAACTTGACCCTAATCTGAGCCGCTAACCGAACCCGATCTGTTCAGCTCCAGCAGCCAAACAGAACCTCACTGAACCAGCCTGGTACCAGGAGTCTTTTATTTTGAAAACTGACCACAGCCTCTTCCTGTGTCTGACCTTTGATCCTCCAAAGAGAACAGTGATGCGTTCACTGCCGTCGGGAGGTTTTCGACAGATTCGTCTGAGTCCTGTGGTAAACCTGCAGCTCGGTGACCGTGTCGGCCGGTTCTGGTGTTTCAGTTTAATTAGAAACAGCAGAATGACGAGTGCGGAGCCAGACGAGGCAAAGATGGAGGCCGGCGGACGGAGACGGAGATGTGAGGAGACAGACGGGCGGACAGGAATAGCAGATGTGCTGCAGAGACACTGAGCGACTCTGACAGCAAATACGCTGAAGTGACATGAAGTCAAAGCTGCTGCTGCGTTCCTGTTACTCACATCCTCACCGTCCCAGAACCAAGATTAATAACTTTAAGAGACGCTCTCCTTTAGGAGCCGGACGGCCAGTTTGATGGTCCACCTCCTGCTGGACTCAGACGGTTAAACGAAACAAACGGCTGGATGTGAACCATGTGGCACAACGATGACTGAGGCTCATTAAGATGCTCTGAATTAGACCAGAGATTATGATTATCAATAATAAATTCACACCAACTAAAACCTGAAGCTGCACTATAAATCCCACTGGAAATATCAACACGTGCCTTAAAGGACGTCTGGTTATGAAGAGAAATGAGGGAACAACTTCACTGACAGTCATGTTTTCACCTTGTTAGTCATTTATTTATAATGTCAGTTTGAAGCTAAATATAACATTTAACTTCATAGCAATATTATTTACCTTTTTACTTATTAGCTTGTTAGCTAAATATTTAGTTAGCAAGTTAAATATTTAGCTTTAATCTCAATACACAGTGAGGTAGCTAAATAGTTAACTTGCTAATTAAATATTAAACTGGCTAATAGAATATCAGTTTTGAAGCTAAATAAAATATTTAGCTTTTTATTAAGCTTATTTATTTTTTGCTTATTAGCTTGTAAACGAAATGTTTGCTTATGCTAAATATCTAGCTTAACTAAATACGAGCTAAATATTTAGCTTATAAGATAAATAATTGTTATTTAGCTCAATAAAAATGTATAAATATTTAAAACAATAAACATTTATTGTTAGCAAAATATTTAGCTTGTTATCTAAATATTTTAACACACTAAATATTTAGTTAGCAATAGAAATGTTTTATCAAGCTAAATCTCTAGCTTTAATCTAAATATTTCACTAACAGGTTAAATATTTAGTTAGCTAGGTAAATGTTTAACTTGCTAACTAAATATATAGCTAGCTAAAAAAAACATTAAATTTGAAGCTAAATATAATATCTAGCTTCCAAACAACTAAATATTTAGCTGCATATATTTGACGAATGGAAGAAAGGATGATTGCATGTCAACTGCTAAGTGCTTTCTGCTCTGCTGGGAGTTCTGACCACAGACTGTGTGTGTGTGTGTGGGTGTGTGTGTGTGTGTGTGTGGGTGTGTGTGTGTGTGGGTGTGTGTGTGTGTGGGTGTGTGCGCGCGCGCTGCTGGCTAACAACCTGTCAGACATTTCAGAAGGAAAAGATTGCTTTCAGTTGACTTTTATTATTTATCGGAGGGCCTGAATTTTTCATGGCAGCTGGTGTCGCCGTGTCGGTCCGTCTCTCTGGCTTCCTGTGGGTTGACCTCGCCGCGCTGGCCTCGCCGCCTGGCTGCAGGCAGATAAATGTTAGCTAAAACAGCCTATGTTCCTCCTGGACTCTCCGGATTCATTTCTGTCATTTGAGCATCCAGAAATCCTGGATTTCACTTCATATTTCAGAGTTTTGTTGTTTTATAAAAACTTTTCTGTCAGATCAGCAGGTTAGTCTTATGTTAGGCCCGGTTCAACCTTCACGCTCCCTCAAACGACACCAGAAACATTCATGTGTGAGTCAGAACCAGCAGGTTTAACCCAAATGGACCAGAACCGAGCCGGAACCTGAAGGAACATTTTACACTCAGGAACGAGTAAACCACTGCGGTAAAGCTAGCCGCCTCTTACGTGCTGCTTTCACAATAAAAGCGCCCATCCGGCTCATGTTTGATCCACTGCATGCAGATCTCTTCATGTTTCCACTTTGTATTTCTGCAGCTGCAAAAACAAATAATGTACCGGAAATAATTGGGACCATTAAGCAAAGCTGAAAAACTCTGTTTCCAGCGACTTCTCTCACTTCTGGGTGGCAGAGTGTCACCTCTAGAACACAACCAGCAAATATCAACGCGATCTGATGTTTAATTTCAAAATAAAAGCATGGAAACTTGGGGGAGGGGATAAAACCGTCTTATTTTAATAGGCTTTTATTTTGAAATTAAACATCAGATCGGCTTGAGAAAACATCAAACAGAATAAAACCAGAATAGATCAGAATTAGTTTAACAAATGAAAAGTCAGTTTGGATCAGAATAGTTTCCGTTTCTTGTCATCAGAGTTCGAATTATGGAGAAAATCTGGGATCGACTCGCCGTGTCTGCTGCAAGGCTCTGACGTCAGAGCGAAGGTTCTGATGGTTCTGTTGGCTCTGTTCTGCCCTGTTGACCCACATTTGATGGTTCTGTTGGTTCTGGTTCTGTTGACCCGGTTGTCTCCCTCCAGGACTACCGGGTGAACATCTTCCTGCGGCAGCAGTGGAACGACCCGCGGCTGGCTTACGCCGAGTATCCTGACGACTCTCTGGACCTGGACCCGTCCATGCTGGACTCCATCTGGAAACCGGACCTGTTCTTTGCCAATGAGAAGGGAGCGCACTTCCACGAGGTCACCACCGACAACAAGCTGCTGCGCATCTTCAAGAACGGCAACGTGCTCTACTCCATACGGTGGGTCCAAATCACTCAGATTACAGTAGATTAGATTAGATTAGATTAGATTAGATTAGATTAGATTAGATTAGATTAGAGCAGGGCCGGCACAAGGCACTGCAGGTCAAACGCCTCCACACCACCAGGGGGCCCCCAAAGCACCAAGCTAGCAAGACAAATATATACATGTAGTTAAAATAACACTGAAAAAGGCAAAGTAAATACTATTACCATGGAAAAACACTTTCCAAAAAGTATATAAAATACTTTTTATATTGTTTACTGTGAATTTATTGTTTATCAGCTGATGTTACTTTCAAATAGTTAAAATAATACGACTTGTTTAAATATCAATCTGCATTTCAAAATCCAAATAATTTTCTTTAGTTTGTTTCTTGTATAAAGTTAAATGTAGCGGCTATAATAACACTGGGATGATGTAAGCTAATCATAAATGATGCTAATGCTAACAGCAGCGCAGGAATTATGAAGCGTCTGGTGCTAACAGGTTGGGGCCCCAAATGAAAATCTGCTTCGGACCCCAGAAAGGTTTGGGCCGCCCCTGGCGCAGCGTTCCTTACTCCTGCAGGAAGTGAGCGTTTCCATGGCGACCAGGTGGCTCTACATGGCTGTGTTCTGCTGTGACGATGAATCTGTGGGGAATAATCTTTAGCTGCAGCGCCGCATCAACATGCATGATTACCCAAACAGAGCACAGCGACCCGAACGGGCCGGGATAACATGTGACACGTTAGGCGCCCTGGGCAGCAGGGACACGGCACATACATGACATTAAACTTTAAATACTAACTGCTATAAAGGACTCCCAGTTTCTGTCTAGGAGTCAGAAGCTCTTTTGTTTTTCTACCTACAATAAAAACATATTTTATTGTACTTCTGACAATAAGATCTATTTAATTTTATTGAATTTTATTAAACATATGTAATAAAATAAATTATATTCCTTACAAATTTTACACATTGTGTTTTTTTCTTATCCTCTCAAGAGCAAAAAATTTTCTTCAAGGCAGAAAATAACTTTTTCTTTTTTTACTTTATGCTGCGCCACTGGTTCTGTTCAGCCCACTTTAATCCAACTCCAGTCCGTCTGTCTAGTCAAAGTTTGGTCCGGCTGGTGAAGTGTGAATGCTAATCGACCTTTGACCTCGGGCTGGGTTCGGTTTGAATGTAAACACCAAGCGGACCAGAGACCGCTCCAAAAGCAGGAAGTGGACTGCAGAGCAGGGCATTCTGGGTAAATACAACCAAAGCTAAAGTGTTAGCCTAGCGTTAGCAGCAGAAATGGCTCCTGATCTTTAGCCAATGACTAAACAGAAATCCTCCAGCTCTAAAATCTGACGCCTCCATCTTGTTTCCATCTGGTGAAGAAGGAAGTTGCTCTCAGTGTCTTCAGAGGTTCTTGGTGCAGCGCCCCCACAGGCCAGGAGGGGAACAGGTTGCTCAAAGGGTTTGGTTGGTTTGACTCAGAACGGAGAGAAAGATGTAATCAGATTTTCTCTTTCTGTTTTCTCCTTCTTGTCCTGCAGACTGACGCTGACGCTGTCGTGTCCCATGGACCTGAAGAACTTCCCCATGGACGTCCAGACCTGCATCATGCAGCTGGAGAGCTGTGAGTCCCTTTAAACCGCCTCTGTGGTCATTCGCTACATTACGTTCTGCTTCTCAACGTGGAAATGCTGCAGACGTCGCTGAGGCGAGTCTGAGTGGCGGCTGGAACTGGCCTGGAAAAACCTGGAAGAGTCTGGAAAAACCTGGAAGAGTCTGGAAAAAAATTATGAAACCTGGAAATTTCTGAAAAAAACTTGGAAGAGTTTGGAAAAAACATGAAAAAAGCTGGAAATGAATTGGTTTGCATGGGTTGGGAAATTCTTCACTTTTCCATCCATTTATGATGTGACAGAAATATAATTTTCTTATTTTCTTCCTGTAAAATTCTGATGTTATTTGGGTTTCTTTATGTTACACATGGAGCGAAAAGAACAAAACCACTGAAGAATTAACTTTATAGAGATTTTTCAAGCAGTCCAACAGGGTCAGAGGAACGTCTGGAACCGTTGTGGAAGCAGAACCGGGCCGTGTCGGATCCGCGTCTGATGCTGGATGCCTCATTAACTTGTGCTCTTATTTAGAAAGGTTTATTTTTATTAAAATAATCCGTTTTAATCCCAGTCAGGCTGAACTGTCTGCTGTAGTTCAGTCTGGAAACGCGTCACTATGCTGGGTCGAACCAGAATCAGAACCAGCAGGTCCTAACGCTTTTCATCAGGCGCTGATGATGATGATGATGATGATGATGATGACATCACACTTTATTCCAATTAGAATCAGGTTTATTTTTAAAGTGTTAACACGGTTGGTAGAACCTGCAGAACTTGTTCTGACCCGGTTTCCTCCGCAGGCGTTTGGGTTTTAAGATCATGTGAAGTGAAGGACGCCGCCGCTTTAAGGAGCTGCAGGCGCTTCCTGCTGTTCGCTTTTGGATCAACCTTCAGAACCAGAACCGAGTGCATCCTTAATGCGTAGCTCTGGAGCGGAACCAGCCGGCTGCTGGAAGCCCGCGCAGCAGGTCCAACAGAACTCTGGGTCCGGTCAGCAGAACCACAGCAGGTCCAACAGAACCAGAGCAACTGGAAGTTTCATTTCAGGTTGAGCTTTGTTCTCACTTCTTCATGAGAAAGAAAAAACTACAAACCTGGAGGACGGAATCATCCTGGAGGTTTTAAAGTGGGACTAAACCACCAACCAACTGGTTTCCTGCAGATAAAATGTCCAAGTTGGTCCTTAAAGGTTTTGTCTTTGTGTTTCTGTGCAAAAGTGTGACATTTGTTTCTCAGTGCTGCCCTCTGTGGGCTGAATGTGGGTACTGCCGTTCAATTTTCCTATTGTTCCAACATCTAGTTTGGTAGACGTCTACATCATGGCACATAGTACTTCCGTTTTATGTGTTGAGTCTGGAGGATCTTTTAGTTTGAAAATCCTTTAACCGGATTGTGTCGGTTGCTTCTTGTGCGCCAACATTGAGCCAACAAGCAGCAGAATGAGTTAGAAACAGCAGCAACAGGAGCAACAGCAGCAACAGGAGCAACAGCATCAACAGCAGCAACAGCATCGGTGTCGGTCGTCTCACGCAGGCACCCCCCCGGTCTGCAGCAAATATGCAAAGTCTGGACCGGTCCACTGCACTAAAAAGGTTGGGGGCCACTGGTCTACAGCACTCAGCACTATGTTCCAGTATAACACCATCTCACTCAGACACGCCCCCTGGTGGCGAGTCCGAAGCTGGACTAGCCAACATGGCTAGGATTGGTAACAGCGCTTTTTAAATAAGTTGCTAGATTTGTTGGTCTTTTGAACAAAGAGTTGCTAAATTAGCAACACCGTTGCTAAGTTGGCAATATGCCTTTCCCACAGCCCTTCTAAACCTCATCTCCACATTTAGCCACGCCCCTCGTCTCTTGACTCCGCCCACTTTTGTTGAGTTTTTTAAAATCCGTTGGCATAGTTTTTGCTTTCAGAAGGTCTCACTTTAGAGATTGCAGAACCCAACAGAAAAAAGCAGGAACAAAAGTCCATTTGGACACTTGAAGAGGTGGTTCTGACCCGCAGCTTTCTGGTCCGGATTTGACCCGCTTCTTTTACCTTTTCCAGTCGGCTACACCATGAACGACCTGATCTTCGAGTGGCAGGAAAACGGGCCGGTCCAGGTGGCAGAGGGCCTTACGCTGCCGCAGTTCATCCTGAAGGACGAGTCGGACCTGAGATACTGCACCAAGCACTACAACACCGGTACACACACACACACACACTCACACACACACACACACACACACTGGTTTACAGTAAGACTTTGGAGCATTGGTTTCATCATCACTTGTGGGGACCTCCATTTCAGTTGACTTCCATTTATTCCTACAACCTAAACTTAACCTAAATGTAATTTACACATTACTCATAACCCAGTGGTGTCCCAACTTTTTGCCAAGTTAAACGTTTTAATGAATTTTCTGTAGACAAAAGTTCTGTAAATCATTGTAGATTAAAAACATAAAAAGCATCTCACAGGTTTGCCAGATTAAAAACAATAATCAATAATTACAAACCATATCCTAATTTTTTCAGGCTGATCATTTTTATTGTGTATTTTTAGCAACATGAACAGCATATGCCTCACTCTTGCTTGACTTTACCAAGCGAATAAAATGGCTATAATTAGGTCTGAATTTGAGTAAAAGTCACTGGATGTTTTCTAATCTCTTTTACTATTAAAGTAAGTAAAATTCAAAGCAGAAACCCGGATGAATACTTTGTGTTGTTAAACATATTTTCCCTTGTAAGATGTTAAATTGTCATTGCAAAAGGTCTGGCATCAGTGAAAATGTCTCCTTCAGCATCGTTTTTAAAAGTTTATCTGCATTTAACCACCTGGCAATCCGAATTTAAGCAGTTTTTAAATTGTGATGTGGGCCATGCAAAATCGTTCCAAGGACTGCAAATGGCCCTCAGGCCACATTTTGGACAACCCAGAGACAGCATGGCATGTGTTAGTAAGATGGTCCTTACAGTGTATCAAATGCAAGGCCCCACACACACACCGCCGGGCCACCGGTGTCAGAACCAGCCAGCTGCCAGGTTCTATCCGTTCTGTTGGTGCCGCTGGCTGTGAGGAGAAGTGGCTTCCTGACGCCCAGGATGATGATTTTATCAGATCCGATCAGAACCCAGGGATTGGGCCGGTGTGGACGAGGTGTCTGTGACCTCCGGCCCCACACGGTGTCAGTGGTGGTTTGGTTCTGCGGTTAGCAAGTCGGCCATGGGAGGAGGTCCAGCGGAACCATCAGCTCAGTTCAGGCAGAAAGCAGCAGGCGGTTCTGGTTCCGTCACAAACGGTTTCATCCCGTTTGTTCCAGACCCGCAGCTACACGCTCACAAAGTTAACAGATTCTCAGAATCTCATCGGACCGGTGGGGAACTGTTTGTAAAGTTACACAGTAAAACATTAACAGCAATAATTTGATTTATTTAGCCTCTTATAAGAGAAAAATAAGTGTTAAAGTCATATTTCCACTATATTATTCATTCATTTATGAATGTCACCATTCCAAACTAAATATTTCATTCACAAACTAAATATTTAACTGAACAGAATGAATAAACAGGAAGCCAAACTTTGATAACCCCAACCTAACAGTGAATCAAACATGAACCGGAGCGGTTCTGGCTCGACCGCAGGGGCAGATGTTGCTGCAGTGGCTAACTCTTCAGCTAACATGTTGAAAATATCCAGACGAAAAGAAACGATAAAAATAAAACATTACCTGAGCGACAAGTTGACTGAAGACATTCAGCCAGTTTATATAGAGATCCACAAAATCCAGCTTTTATTGTTATAGTCCACGTCCGCTTATCAACAAACTAACTTGCATATTAGCTAAAAATTTAGCTGGGACTTAAATTTTTAGCTAGCAGTCTAAATATTTAGCTGGCAAGCTACCTAAAGTTGGCAACCTGAAATGTTAACTAGCAAATTATTTAATTAGCAAGGTAACTAAAGTTAGTTGGCATACCTGAATATTTAGTTAGCAAACTAACTATTTAGCTACCGACCTAAATATTTAATTAGCAAGCTAAATATTTAAATACCAGCTAAACATTTAATTTGGAAGTTAAATGTTTAGCTTGGAAAATAAATATTTAGCTTGAACCTGACATTTTAATGAGTAAACGTTGAAAATGTGACTTGGAAAAATGAGCCCCGTTTTCTTTCTTATAACAGGTTAAATAAACCAAAAACTGCAGTTAATGTTTTACTGTGTAACTTTAGAAACGGCGCCCCACAGTAATGGAAGCAGCTTCATCAGAACCATTTGCACCGGACCCATTATCTCATGTTCAGTTCTCCCTGATCGTATGGTTCTGTTTGCCTCCAGAACCTCTTACTGAAACATTTCTAACCCCATATTAATGCTTTAATCTGAAGTGTAACCATGGTAACCGCCTGCTACATTGCAGGTAAGTTCACCTGCATCGAGGTCCGGTTCCACCTGGAGCGGCAGATGGGTTACTACCTGATCCAGATGTACATCCCGTCCCTTCTCATTGTCATCCTGTCCTGGGTCTCCTTCTGGATCAACATGGACGCCGCGCCGGCCCGTGTGGCGCTCGGCATCACCACCGTGCTCACCATGACGACGCAGAGCTCCGGCTCCAGAACCTCGCTGCCCAAGGTCGGTACCGGTTCTGCTGAGGTTCTGATGTTCTACCTGAATGTCTGGATGTGTTGGATGTTTGGACCGACCCCCATCCATGGATCCAGAACCGAAACACTGACCCGAGCCAGCTCCAGGCATAAGCAGACTGAGCTGCTGTTTCGGGCCTCCAGGCCAGCAGGGGTCCTCGTTTAAACTCACAGAATATTAATTAATTCTAGAGCTAAACATGAAGTTTTTATTTAAACAAACTTAAAACTGTTTAACTGATTTAAAACTGAAGAAAAAATCCAGAGAAACATTTTAATGTCATGAATTTAATCATTTCTGCTGCTTGGGTCCAATATGGAGTCCTCCGTTTTGGACCCAAACACAATGGGTCCACATCAGAGGCTCCATTTTGGAGTCCAAAAATGGTTGAACGACTCCAAGCAAAATGGAAGATTTTTTAAATTTGTTAGATAAGTAGTAAGCTAAATAGTTAGTTAACAAATTAATTATTTACTTTGAAAACGAAACATTTAGCTCCGACTTAAATATTTAGCTTCTTAACTACATTTATTTTTAGCTTTCTAACTAAATATTTAGCTTATAAGCAAATTCGCTTGGCAATGAGCGAATATGGACTATCAAAATAAAAGCTGGGTTTTGCAGACCTCGATATAAACTGGTGCAGGCTGAATCAGGAATCGTTTTATTTTTATCATAATTTTTACTTAAGCCCAGGTGTATGTAAACATCCTGGCTCAATAAATCCTGAGCCAGGATTTATGAATCCAAGCTGCCGGTCCAAAAGGAACCAGAACCGTTAGCTTCCTATACAGCCGCCGCCTGGCCACTAGATGGCAGTTTGGAGTCATCAAGAGTCTGAACCCGAAGGAGCAGAATGTTCCGACTCCTCTGGTTCTGACGGTCCACCGGGCCGGACCTCCAGAACCGTTCAGGAAGTGAAAGTTTCTCCTCTCTGCTGTGTTTCTGCCGTTAGGAGGTTCCTCATGTTCTCAACCACTTTTCAGTCCAGGATGAACTGAATCCGTCGCTGCAGCAACGAAGCCGCAGCGTTTTCTCTTTTTTAAAACAAAAAATAATCAAACAAGAAAAAATTATAGAATTTTAGTAATTTAGAAAAAGAAGCTGCCTTTCTTTTTTGCAAAAATAATTATAGAAAAATGTAACTGATATAATTACAATAATTATTAAAAACAAGCTGCATCTTTGTTTTTTTATATATATAAATTATAATGACTTTAAAAACAAGCTTAGTCTTCTTAGTTTAAAGAAAACATAAACCTTAAACTAGAGTTTAAGGTTTATTAAACTCTAGTTTTAATAAACTAATTTATTAAAGAGTAAACAGGCCATCCATCTTTAAAATTTAATTAATTTAATACAAGAGGGAAGTGTGTGTTGGTGTGTTTAACTGCGGTGTGTGTTGGTGTGTGTTGGTGTGTTTAACTGTGGTGTGTGTTGGTGTGTGTTGGTGTGTGTTGGTGTGTTTAACTGCGGTGTGTGTTGGTGTGTGTTGGTGTGTTTAACTGCGGTGTGTGTTGGTGTGTGTTGGTGTGTTTAACTGTGGTGTGTGTTGGTGTGTGTTGGTGTGTGTTGGTGTGTTTAACTGCGGTGTGTGTTGGTGTGTGTTGGTGTGTTTAACTGCGGTGTGTGTTGGTGTGTGTTGGTGTGTTTAACTGTGGTGTGTGTTGGTGTGTGTTGGTGTGTGTTGGTGTGTTTAACTGCGGTGTGTGTTGGTGTGTGTTGGTGTGTTTAACTGCGGTGTGTGTTGGTGTGTGTTGGTGTGTTTAACTGCGGTGTGTGTTGGTGTGTGTTGGTGTGTTTAACTGCGGTGTGTGTTGGTGTGTGTTGGTGTGTTTAACTGCGGTGTGTGTTGGTGTGTGTTGGTGTGTTTAACTGCGGTGTGTGTTGGTGTGTGTTGGTGTGTTTAACTGTGGTGTGTGTTGGTGTGTGTTGGTGTGTGTTGGTGTGTTTAACTGCGGTGTGTGTTGGTGTGTGTTGGTGTGTTTAACTGCGGTGTGTGTTGGTGTGTGTTGGTGTGTGTTGGTGTGTTTAACTGCGGTGTGTGTTGGTGTGTGTTGGTGTGTTTAACTGCGGTGTGTGTTGGTGTGTGTTGGTGTGTTTAACTGTGGTGTGTGTTGGTGTGTGTTGGTGTGTTTAACTGCGGTGTGTGTTGGTGTGTGTTGGTGTGTTTCCAGGTGTCCTATGTAAAGGCCATTGACATCTGGATGGCCGTGTGTCTCCTCTTCGTCTTCTCTGCGCTGCTGGAATACGCCGCCGTAAACTTCGTGTCGAGGCAACACAAGGAGCTGCTGCGCTTCCGGCGCCAACACAAGAGCAAGACCAAGGTAGGAAACCAAGCGCTGCCCCTGCTGGCTAGACCCTGCCGCTGCGCCGTGGCTGTCGGCCGGTGTTGTTGCGATCACCCCCAGCTGTGACGTTCATCCTGGCAGGATGAGCGCCGCGGTAGAGCGTGTTTGGATCGGACCGACCCGCGTTCAGTCGACTCTCCTCTGCAGAACCAGAGGAGTAAAAACCAGACACGTCTCTGTTTATGATTCCTGATGGAGGGGCGTGCTGTGGTGGCGCAGCGGGTTAGCACCCCCCACGTTTGGAGGCCTTAGTCCTCGACGCGGACGTCAAAAACCTAATGATTCCTGATGGAAACAACTCGGAGAACTGGAACCAGAACCAGGGAGGAAACGGACCGGAGTCCGTTCATAACGGCACGCAGCATTTGGGCCAAAAATATTATTACTACAAAAATTAATCTGAATATTGGAAAAAACCTGTAAAATGTCAAGAAAAAGTAATTTTGAAGAGCTGCTGTGAGCAGCTCAGTGCGGCTGAATGAAATCCGGGTTTCAAAGTTCTGCTGATCAGATGAAACATGAAATATTTCCGTATTTATAAAACTGATCTCGAAGCAGAACGCCACAAGATGCTCATCATTCCTCATCATTTTGTGTAAATAAAATATTATTATTATTCTAATATTTTAACTTTATTCCTGTAATCTGAATCCGGGTCGGACCAGCGTTAATTGAGCCGGTCTCTTAGCTTTTACTGCAGAACATAAACGGGTCAGCACTCAGATGTTTGGTTCTGGTTCTGCCTTCCAGTCCATTTGGGTTCTCTTCCTGTCTGTGAAAGTCCAGGTCAAACTGTGTGGCCTAGTCAAAGGAACAGCTTGTGTCAGACCCTGAAAGACTCCGTCAGTGATTGGCTGACTGCCCAGAGCTGACTGAATGCTGGCTCGGTCCAGTCCGGTCCGTGTCTTCTCCCTCATGGTTCTGTCCGTTCGTCACGCTGTGGGTCGGTAGAACAGCGCCGTCGACCCGGAGGAGCCGGCCCAGTCCCTGCGCCGGCCGGCCAGAACCGCCGTACGGATCAAGAGCCGGATGAACAGCGGCCTCTGCATGTGTCGTCATCATGACCCAACCGGGCCGCCGTACGCGCCTCCCTTTGGACTTCCTGAGTTTCCTGAACCAACAGGCAGCCAAGGATCTGTTTGACCTCTGACCCCGTGGCTTTAAAACCCGAGAGTCTCTGGGAACCGATGTCATGAGAACAAATGAGGTCAAAGTTCAGACCAGCTTCCTCTACACTCTAAAATAATTTCTGAAATCATAAAGTGATAAAACTCTTAAATTTGTCAGAAAATCCCAGAAGTTTCCTGAGATGATAAAATCCGACATTTCATCTAAAACCTGGATCAGAACGAGTCTGGACCCAGGAGAAGTTCTGATCCAGGAAAAGAACCGGTTCTTCCACAGCTCAGATTTCGGACTTTAGAAAGTCAGAAAATATTCCACTTTTAACATCAAAATGTCTCTTTTTACAGGTCAGTCAGGATTCATGTAATTAGTTCACTGAGGAAAATGGAGACTAATCAGAAGTTTACATACAGATCAAACATTCTGGGTTAACAGTTCACAGTTCACTTTATTTCTGTTAACTGGTTTAAAACGTTTCTACCTGAGGAAACCCAGCAGGGTGTCGAGTCGTTGCCTTGCAGCATTTACTCCTGATGACCAGCAGGGGGCGACAGTGGAGAGGAAAACCTCCCCTTTAACAAGAAGAACCCAGAAAGAGAACAAAATGTTAATCAAAGTAGCAACTAGTCATGTAAACTGGAGAGCAGTAGAAGAAGAAAGTGAGGAAAATGCTTCAGTTTGGCCTCCATCAGTCTGCGGTCCAGATGCTAACCTGTTTTATAGCCATATTAGGCGACAAAATGTCTGTTTTTACTGGAGCTAATGCCACTTCCTGAAGAACGTTACGGACTGAGGGTCGATACGACTTTAAACAAAGTGTTTGTCTATTGACCAGTGTAACCTTTGACCTCGTCGTCTTGGTATTTCCCACAGGAAGTGGAGGTCCAGGAGAGCCGGCCGGCGTCCGCGGCTGCGGTGACCTCCACTCCCAGCAGCACCAAGGACACCAAAGTCAATGCCAACAACACCGTGGGAGCTGTCAGCATCTCCCAGAATGCACCTGGAGGAGGAAGGAGCACGGAGGAGATGAGGAAGCTGTTCATCGACCGGGCCAAGAAGATCGACACGGTGTCGAGAGCCGGATTCCCTCTGGCCTTCCTCTTCTTCAACATCTTCTACTGGGTCCTCTACAAGATCCTGAGACACGAAGACGTCCACAAGCCCTGAGGACGAGGAGGACGGCGTGTCCTCAGAGGACGGCGTGTCCTCAGGGGACGGCGTGTCTTCAGGGGACTGCGTGTCCTCAGGGGACGGCGTGTCCTCAGGGGACGGCGTGTCCTCAGGGGACGGCGTGTCTTCAGGGGATGGCGTGTCCTCAGGGGACGGCGTGTCTTCAGGGGACGGCGTGTCCTCAGGGGACGGCGTGTCTTCAGGGGACGGCGTGTCTTCAGGGGACGGCGTGTCTTCAGGGGATGGCGTGTCCTCAGGGGACGGCGTGTCTTCAGGGGACGGCGTGTCTTCAGGGGATGGCGTGTCCTCAGGGGATGGCGTGTCCTCAGGGGACGGCGTGTCTTCAGGGGATGGCGTGTCCTTCTCTTTATATATTTTAACTTTTTTTCATCGTCCGACTTTAACGTCCAAACTCAGGAAGTGACGCTGAAGATCCACAGGAAGTTTTGAAGACGAGCCAAGATGGAGTCTGCGACGGACGCAGCATCTCCCCGTTCCTGTCCTGATCTGTGACGGACCTCCAGAACCTCCAGAACCACTTCACGGGTTCTGGTACCATTTCTTTCTCCTCTGTCCTCACTGGTTCTGTTCTGTCCCAAACCTTTTGCACGTTTCTGTCTGCGGCTCCATCTTTGTTTCTCCTCCTTTGTGCCAAAGCTGAGCCTGAAGGAGGCGCTCACTCCAGAACCAGAACCAGAACCTGGTCCTCAACGGGTTTACACCGCCGTCTTAAACCTTCAATTATTTTATCATTTTGCAAATGATGGAAACATTTTGTTGTTAAAGTTTAAATTATTTATGACATTTTAACCTAAAAATACAAAAACATTTATTCACTTTTTATTCAGTTTATTTATTCAATTCTATTGAATTCAGTTGATTTATATGGTAACAAGTCACAACAAATGTTTCAACGCACTTTATTTATTTCATGTTTATTTTTGTCTGGGATAAAAGAGAAAAAAATTCAGGCAGTAAAATTGTAAAAAAAAAAAATTACTTAAAGGAAAATTTATCCAAACGTTTCTTTATTCTGACTTTGTAAAATGAAGTAAAATAAAATATTTCCCATTTGTGATTTTTCCCCTGAGTTAAAGTTGGACTCTTTTTTACAGTGATGAGATTTTCCTGCAGAAGAGGAAGAGGAGGAAGATCTTCGGTTCTGGTTGCAGAACTGTCAGCAGAACCAGGACAGCAAACAGAACCAGCAGGTTTTCATTCCGGGTTTCTGGTTCTGACGATCCAAACGCTCAGAACCAGAACATCTGGAGGAGCAGACAGCTGGTTCTGATCCGAATCTGTGTTGGTAAACAAACTGGTAAACAAACTTTTCACCCTTTAGACTTTTTCTGGTTTGTTCTTGTTTAAAACCACAAACTGTAGTGTTTTTACCGGGTCGGACCAGAACCGGGCCAGAACTGGACCGCTACACACAAACCTGTGTTTTTAGAAATAAAAATCTGAAAAGTGTGGCGTGTTTTTATATTTACTCTGAATGTAGCGAAACCCAAAGGCCACCAGCAAGTAGACTGAGCCGCTTTGGTTTCTGAAATATTCCAAATTATTCCGCCAGAGGGCGCTGTTTCAGTGCTTCCTTCGTGCTGGTCTCTTCTTCTTTAATGTTTGTCAGTTGGCAAACATTGGAATCGACACACTACCGCCACCAACTGGTGTGGAGTGGGACCACAACGTCACCCAAGAATTGTATTATATAAATGTTTTAACTAGAATATGATCATTTTTACTTTAATTTTTCTAAATAGAACAACAATATTTCTTGAAATTAGGAAAATTCCTTCTTTTTCCTCCTTTTTATGAAGTGCCAACAGAAGCGGACCTGCAGCGGATGCTGCGGTTCCGCTGCTGTGGATCATCTGAGCCTCTGTTAACCAGGAAGGTTTGATTGAGGTGTAAATATTATTGTCCCCGTAAATCCTGAGATAATTCCAGGATTCTTCGCAGGAAGCCTGACGGAGCGCCTCTGTTTCTCCAGGCTGATGCGACGTCATGAGCAAGCAGAGACCTGCAGCTGCTGCAGGTTGAGCAACAGGCTGGAGCGGAGAGGGAGGAATGTGAGGCCGACGGCGAGGAGGAGGAAGAGGAGCTGCTGGATTCAACCTGTAATTATTATCCTGCACAGTTTACTTAACCTTCCTCTGACTGGGACACACACACACACACACACACACACAGGTGGCGGGTGGTCTGCAGGGGGCGCCGCTCTCCCTGATGTGACGAGAGATCCGTCATAATCTATAAAAATGACCTACAAACATTTTTTAAATTGTATCAGCCTGTTTTCCTTAATAGTGTGTGTCTAAATGTATTCTGAATTATTTCATCCTGTTTCTCATATTACAGGATCATAGACATTTTCCACCACTTTTCTTTTCTTCTATTTGTTTTTTATCACTTTTTCTGGCTCTAGTCTCCCTTTTTCCCAGTAGCTGACAGGAAAGACAGTAAACGGGTCTGAATGTGAGTCGCTCCACGGCACGCGCCTCTTTCCCTCTTTTGATTAAATTTTAATATTTATCACATTAGATGTTATTTAATCCCGTTCTTATTTTAGTTTTGTAACAGTGCACTCCTTTTGTTTTTTTTCCTGATATAAGCTTTTCGCTGCACAGTGGTGCAGTGAGCAGCACTGCTGCCTTGCAGCAAGAAGGTCCTGGGTTCGATTCCCGGCCCGGTTCTCTCTGGGTTCATCCCAGTCCAGAAACATGACTGTCAGGCTGATCGGTTTCTCTAATCAACCTGATTAGTTGATTGGTGACCCTCCGCGAGAGGCGGGTGACCTCCTGACCCCACTAGGGACAAGGGTGTAACAAAATGGGTGGATGAGTTTTTGTTGTTGATATGTTGTTTGGGTCAGAAGGTCACTATGTTAAGTCCTCTGGATTCCTGGATTAAATGCTGCGAGCTGTGATTATTGTTCCCTGTACCAGTGTTGTAGTTATGCTTGGTGTCTTTAGTTTAAATATAATTTAGCTGTTGGTTTACCAACATCATCCATTCAAAACGATTCGCAAAAAAACATGAAGTCCAATAAAAAAGAACAAAAAGAAACAAAATGCTGCATTTTTTAACCTTCTTCATGATAAACTAGGTTACAATATTTTAATAAAGAGTAAAATAGTCCATTTCCTTTGGAAAGGGAAGTGCAAATTATGGTAGATCCTTGTGAAGAGAAGGCGCTCCACTTTGTGAATGTTTACATTTCGTCATTTTGTCTAAAAGTATGTATCCATGTTTAATAACAATATTAAAAGCAGATCTGAGTGCATCAAAGCCGGTAGATGGATAGATGTGGTTCTGACAAAACGGCACCAAAACCTGGGTTCTGATCTTTGATTAAGACTTTAATTGGTCTGTAAAAAATTTCTGTTTACAAACAAGAAGTCTAAAAATCTGGTGGAGGAAACTGGAGCTGTGGGCCGCACAAAATCAATCCAGGGTCCGCAAATTGCCCCCGGGCCGGACTTTGGACACCCCATGTTTGGTGTTTTCAGTTTTGAGTCTGATTCAGAGTTAACTGTTTAACTTTTAGAATGTGATATTATGGTGAAAATGTCATTTTTCTACCATTAATTTGACAAGGAGTCAGACAGAGGAAGAGGAAGAAGAGGAGGAAAAGGAGGAGGAAGAGGAGGAGGAGGAAGAGGAGGAAGAAGAAGAGGAGGAGGAGAAAAGCAGCGAGCGCAGCGGAGGGCGCTCAGACCCGCAGCGGGAGGACGGCAGCGCGACGCCGGTGTCGATCATGTCTCTGGCCGGGAAAGTGGCTCTGGTGACCGGAGGAGCTCAGGGCATCGGAAGGGCAGCGGTCCAGTCTCTGCTGAAGAGCTCGGCCAAGGTTCGGTTCTGTTCCAAGGTTCGGTTCCGACTCTGGAGCCTTCACCTTCTGCTCCCTCTGCAGCTGCTTTCTGATCACATCTAACTTTTTCCTGCTTTTAAAGCTTCTGGTCGAACTTTCCGCCGAACTGGTTCTGGTTCTGGTTCTGGTAAATGCGGGGTCATGACGCGCAGCTCTGCTTTTAGAGAAGTTTGCATGTTTCTGACAAGTTTCCTTCACACATGCAGAGGATCAGTATCAGAACCGCCTCAGCAGGAGAACTTGTGAAACCGCAGGTCTGATAAAACCGAACCGGCTTCCTGCTCTGCTGATGCTCCGATCCCTCCATCTCGGACCGGGTTCCGGGGCTCCACTGACCGGTTCCGTGGGTCCGCTGACCGGGTTCCGTGGGTCGGCTGCTCCGTGTCATTACCTGCGTTTCCATTAACCATAAAATTGCACAAATTGAAAGTAGGAAAAGAAAATTTCGCTGAAAGGAAACGCATCAATTTCTTAAAAACTAACCTTTTTTAAAATTATTTTTAAAAATTTGTGTTTTGAGTCGAAATCAAAACTATATATTTGGCAAAACACTTTTTCTCGCATCATTTAAATCGCTGATCAACAACCGGATGCTACTACTGGTGAAAACCACGAAGACAGGAAGTAGGATGACGTTTTTTTGTTGATTTTTCAGAACTCTGACAGCAGGCAATTCATAAACTGTTGTTATTCCAACATGTTGAATCCAAAACTCTTCTGTAAAATGGTCCACTACAATGTCCCGAAAAAAGTAGGCGGGGCTTGTCGCTAAAACGTTTTATATAATTATATAACTGCCATGATTTTTGTTTCATTTCATATTTAATGGAAACACCATAATTACAAAATAGTTTTTGTTTTGTTGTTTTCTTGACATGAGCAGCAATTTGCTCAAATTTGTAATGGAAACACAGCAACTGATTTATGAAATAAAATACTTTAATTTCATGTTTTTCTGTAAGTAGTGGTGGGTAAAGTTCACCAAAATGTTCTCAGCTAGCGTAGCTTTACGTCAGCATATTTTCACTCAAGTAAAAATAAACATTCAAAAAATGAATCAAGTAAAACTGAAAATGATTTGGTGAAAATAACAGCACTGATATTCTTTCAGCCAACTCACTTCCTCTCAGGTCAAACCGAGACGTTCAGGTGCTTTATGTAGCTAAAAATATATTATTATTATTATTATTGTTATTTTAAAGCATTTTAAAATGGCTGTGTTGATGAGAGAGAGAATATTCCCTGTTATGGGAAAATCCTAAATCAGTTATTCTGATATTACATTTGAGACAAAAATAAACATTTACAAATAAATTCTGACATTCTAAAGATTAACATGAAAACATTTTTACAGAAACATAATTTCAAAATAAATTTTAAAGGAAGAAACATTTCTGAATCACATTTTCCTATTCACACACACACACACACACACACATATATGTATATATATACATATATATATACATATATATATATATATATATGTATATACATATATATATATATGTATATGTATGTGAAGCTGAGCAGAAGCTGAAGCTGCTGTAGGATCAGCTGATCTCCTTTAATCTGCTGTGAAACCTGAATCTGTCTGGACTCCATGCAGATTTAACAAAACGTTAAATCTCTCCGTTTTGCCTCTCTGGTCCGGTTCCTGTTCCAGTTAGCAGGTTCCTGTTCGGTAACTGCTAACTGGGTCAAGGCTGCGTTCTTCTCTGCCAAGTCATCTGGTTTAAAAAAGTCTAATTTAATAACTTTAAGCTAATTATAGATGCACTTTTGCAACACTTGTGTTTTAAAATGAAGCAGCAGGATTCAGTCTGTTCCTAAACTTCCTGTCGCTTCTGACTTTTTCTTTGAGTTAAATTATTTTGAGAAATGCAGCCATCAAAACACTTTTTAAAAAAGATTTCCTGTTTAAATAACATCTGATCAGAAACATCACAGCAGCTCTGCAGTGTTAAGACACTTTAACACGTTTCTTTATTTTTATTGCTGTAATTTATTATATTACAAATGCAGTGATCCGTCATTTCACCTGAATATCGACAGACCTCCTCTCCATAACTCGCCTGTTTGAAAAACCTTTTCCATCCCTACATCTTCATCCTCCTCCTCCGTTTTCTGGTTGCCATGGTGAGCTGAGCTCTCCACCTGCCTCCATCAGATGAAGTCAGGAATCAGGTAAAACAAACTGAATCCCGCCGCGTGTTCAAAGAACAATAAACACCAACCCTTTAAAAACAGAAAAGCTGACTAGAATGGTGCCGGCGCAGCTGGCTGCCTGCAGACGCAGCTGGCTGCCTGCAGACGCAGCTGGCTGCCTGCAGATGCAGCTCCCGTCGTGTGTGTTTGTCTGTGTATATTTGCTGTAA
This sequence comes from Xiphophorus couchianus, assembly GCF_001444195.1. Lineage (NCBI taxonomy): Eukaryota > Metazoa > Chordata > Actinopteri > Cyprinodontiformes > Poeciliidae > Xiphophorus > Xiphophorus couchianus. Next base: position 1,676,879 of record NC_040232.1, read on the forward strand.
CCGATTAAGGATCCGTGCTTGAAGAACCCATGAATCATCAGTTGGGCTTTCCACAATGGCTGGATGTGGTTCTGTCGATGTTCTCCGCGTTCTTCTGCTACTTTTTCCAGTCTTGGTTGCGGAGAACCTCACCGAGCGGAGTTTGCTCGCGTGAACGGCTGATTGCGTTGTGTGGGCCTCTGCTGCTGCCCGGAGACAGGCCTGTGGTCCGGAGGAGTTACGGAGGAGACGACGGGGCTGCAGGTCTGGAGTTAAACGGAGGGAGAAGAGGAGACGGCGCAGGCCAGCGGTACCGGCGATTATTGTGGGGAACGTGAGGTCTTTGGGGAATAGGACAGACGATCTCACGGCGCTGGTTAGGACCCAGAAGGAGTACTGGGAGTGCAGTATCTCTGCTTCACGGAAACCTGGCTGCACTCGCTTATTCCGGACTACAGCGTGGAGGTCCCTGGATTTTCCTTGGTGCGGGTGGGACAGGGACTTTTCCAAGAGTCGGAGAAGAGGGGCGGTGAGATTGCACTTTATGTGAGTGAGAGGTGGTGTAATCCCGGCCATGTTAACGTGAAGGAACAGATTTGTAGCCCGGACATTGAACTTCTGGCTGTGGGAATGCGGCCCTATTATTTACCGAGGGAGTTTACGTCCGCCATTTTGATCGCTGTTTACATTCCTCCATCAGCTGATGCAGCGGTGGCCTGTGACGTCATCAGCTCTGACACAGCCAAACTCCAGACTCAACACCCGGACGTTGTTATTGTGTCTTGTCTCTATGCTGTAACTGCGAAGTAATTTCCCTGCTGGGATGAATAAAGTACTTCTATTCTATTCTATTCTATTTTATTCTATTCTATTTTATTCTATTCTATTCTAGAAATACCGTTTGCTCCATCTGTCTGGCGCCCCCTGCTGGGCAGCACCCCGATGCATGTGATGCGAACCCAGTTTTTGTGTCCCGGTCCTGCAGGTGGCCGTGGTGGACCTGAACAAGACGGTGGGGGAGCAGTGCCAGGCCCAGCTGGACGCCGAGTTTGGGGAAGGAAGGAGCGTGTTCATCCAGTGTGACGTCACCCACGGCGACGCTCTGAGAGGTGAGGAAGAGCAGCAAGCCTGATGATGAAGCTGCACTTCCTCTTCATGAAACAGGAAGTGATGCGGCAACTTCACTGAGTCATTTCTGGATTTCAAGACTAAATTTGGCTGAATTGAAATGTTTCAGTGGTGCAGAAGTGTTGGCGTCGCTATGGCAACGCTACTCAGCCAAACATTAACAGAGAAAAAATGGAGGTTAATCTTTAAAAGTCATATTTTCACCATATTATTCATACATTTAAAAATAATAATTTAGTTAACCAGCTGAATATTGAGCTCTTAGCTAAATGTTGGACAGTGTGATCTGTGTTAGCTTAGCGCTTAGCTTAGAAATGAAAATATGACTGAAAACTGAACCTTCATGTTGATGACAGGAAAGATAACCGTCATCAGTTATTCATCCTGTCGTACGGTCAGCCCTGAGGGTCAGTCCCAGTGACCCGGTTCCTGCAGATCGGACCCGTCCCGGTCCCGTGTGGGAACCGGCTGCTGCCTCCCTGCTGTCTTACGGTGGAATGCTGCAGATGTTGCTACTTGCCGGTTTTCCCACCTCAGGTTTTCCCCCCGGGTTGTTTACACAGAGCTGGCAGCAGCAGATGATCAACATCCTGTCGTTATCCGTTCCCTCTGCGGCGCCGTGTGAACCGGCTCCTCAGGCTGGATCCACAGCGTGTACTGTGGAGGCCCGGTCGGTCCAGGAGCAGAACCGCTTTCCAGACGACCACAAGTTGATCTGTAAACAGTTTATCAGGCATTAATAACTGTTTATTATGCATTAATTAAGGCTGAGAAGGAGACAACATCCACTGGTTTCTGGACAAATAGTGAGATAAATCTGCTTTCATCCTGGAAGTTTCAGGTCTGACCTTTGACCTTAGAAAATCGGATTTTACAACTAAAAACATAAATCCTAATCAGGTCTTCAGATAAGATTTTTAGCATCATTTAATTCACCAGTTTAGATCCAGCTGCTGCTGCTGGAGCCTAAAAAACAAAAGTAAAACATACAAAAACAAAAAGTTACTCCAGTCAGTGAAACCAGAACATGATCACATTAGTAGCCTGTTCTTTTTTTTTTAACCCCTCCAGGGTCTGTTGTGGCTCTAGGGTCCCTTATATGACAGCAGGCTGACAGGAAACAGGGAAGACACGGTAAATATCACCGGGTCCGGGAGTCGAACCCGCGACGGCCGCGTCGAGGACTCAAGGCCTCCCAACAGGGGTCGCGCTAACCGCTATGCCACGACGGCACGCCCTAGCTAGCCTGTTCTTCTTAACAAGCTAAATGCTAAATAGCATTAGCATCAGTTAGCTAACATTACCTGCATCCAGCAGCTTTAGTCAAACCAGTTTGGATTGTTGTTGGTTTGCTGCCAAGATTGTAACTCACAGCTAAAAACAAACAAACAAACAAATAAAACAAACAAACAAATAAAACAGCTTCCAGACCAGAGTGAGCACGGCTAACTCTGTGGGCAAGCAATGCTGCCCCCTGCCCCCCCAATGCCCTCCTGCCCCTCCAGCCACCAGGCTGTCCAGAGTGACGTCCGTTTCTCCGTCTCTGTCTCCCTGGACAGACGCCTTCCAGAGGACGGTGGACCAGTTCGGACGCCTGGACATCGTCATCAACAACGCCGGCATCAACAACGAGAAGAACTGGGAGAAAACCATCCAGGTCAACCTGGTAAGAACCGGCAGGTGACCCGGGTCACAAACTACCAACACCAGAACTTTACTGCAGGAACCGAACAGAACCTGAACTCGTGGCTAAATGTGAGACAAGAGCAGAAATAAAATCAGTTTAAACGTTTAAAGGAAAACCAGAACAAACATCTAGAAATATCACATCATCTTTTGTCAACATGTTTGGTAAATAACTGATCCAGGTTCTGGTTCTGGTTCTGAAGGTTCTAATGTGATGTCAGGCTGAATGTTTTGGGGACATTTAGAACCCAACAGCCAGCAGGAAGTAGGCAGAACCATCAGCCATGAGGCGTCACTCATAGAAAACCAGAAATATGAAAAGAGACGTAAAATGCAGCCGGTTGGGCCGAACCGGACCTGAACAGAACCAGAAAAACAGAACCGAATCTGGTCCAGGTGAAAAGAACGAAAATAAAACTGTCAGAATGAAGAGTCCAAACTGGATGTTCAGGCTGGTTCTGATCCGTGGTTCTGAACTTTTTCGGCTCATTTCTATAAAATGACATTTAATCATCACTAGAACCGGGTCGGACCGGGTCGGACCTCTTACTGCAGGGGAGTCAAACTCCAGTCGATGTGCCTCTGGTCCAAAACTGGAATGAAACGGGTTAATTACCAGAACCAGAACCGGGACCAGGACGAGAACCTGGACCAGGACCAGAACCAGGACCAGGAGGAACATCTAAACGTTGCAGGACACCGGACCTGCAGTACTGGTCCGTTGTCCTGGTTCTGTACCTTAGTGCTTTCAGAACATTTCGGTTCTGAACCATTTCTGGGAGATTCTGACAGCGTCTCGCTCAGACGGGTTGGCCGAGAACTTCCTGGTCCAAAACGACCCAAAGATGTTCTGTTGGACCTTCTGTGTGTGGAGTTCACAGAGAATCATTCGGACCTTCAGACTCATAAACCCAGAACCTGGACCCGGTCCGCTCTACGGTTCTCTGTAGAGGACCAGAACCTGGTTTTGGGCTTCAGTGAAGAAACGATAAACAAACCAGATTTAGAAACGATCCGTTTCATCACTTCCTGTTGCAATGAAGCGTTTCCTCTTCCTGCACCGAGCCGAACAGAACCTCATCTGTCAGAATCTCACTAGAAACCTCAGAGCTCAATCTGAAGGCTTCTGGTTCCACTGGTTCTGGTCCTGGTTCTGGTACTGGTTCCAGTTCCGGTACTGGTATTGGTACTGGTGCTGGTTCCAGTTCTGGTATTGGTTCTGGTCTTGGTTCCGGTTCTGGTCCTGGTATTGGTCCTGGTTCTGGAAGTCGGTCTTTGTTCCCCAGTCATCATGCTGCCATTACTGTGCTTCCCTGCTGGTTCCGGTACTTAACGGGTCGCTCCGTTTCCACATTGTCCAGCTTTTCTCAGAACGTTTCTGGAGGATCATCAGAATGTTCTGGAAAAACTGGGAAGAGTGGTAACGGAGGCCTGACCTCTGACCTGTGTTGTGGTTTTATTTCTGCCGGCTCCATGTCGGCCGACTCTGTTCCTCTTCAGATCAACGTCTGCTCAGGTTTTTCTCTGACCTTTGGTGGTTTTGGATCCTGATTCCAGAATGTTGACCCAGAGGTCAGAGGTCATCTGAGCAGGCAGAATGCCTGACTTGTTTCAGTTTCAGCGTTGTCTATAAATTTCCAGCTGGTTTTCTGGTTGCCGATCGTATCAGCAGCTCGATGTTGTTTTTGTCGTTGCTTCCTGAGGAAACCGCAGCCTCTCATCAGAAGATGTCGCCTTTCATGACTTCCTGTCCCAGCGGCGCGTGGAGCTGCGCCGACTTTAACCGCTTCTTCTTCTTCTTCTTTATCTGCAGACCTCAGTGATAAAGGGAACCTACTTGGCCCTGGAGCACATGAGCAAAGAGTACGGCAAGCAAGGAGGCACCATCATCAACGTGTCCTCCATGGCAGGTAACCGCTGGGGCCTCTGGAGGGGCCCGACAGCTGACCCCAGTGCATTGTGGGAAGGAAAACGGGCCTGAAACTAACTGCAAGGATCTTTAAATAAAAGGTTCTGGGATCCACCTGATCAGTCTGTAAAAAAGGGGTCAAAGGTCAGCAGGCTGGAGATAAACTCCTGCTGCTGCTCATGCAGACATGATGAAGCTGAAATCTTCCTCTTCATCGCTGCTGGGCCTCAGGACAGGAAATGTCCTGAACTGTGTTGTCTGATAACGTCCTTTGTGGTCGACGTTCTGCTGCGGTTCAGATCGCTGTGACCTCTGACCCCGCTGGTGTTCGCTCCTCTGCAGCGCAGCAGGAGGGATCGGGTTCGACCCACCAGAGGTTCTGGTTCTGATGGGTCGCTGCTCTTTAAAACTCACCCATCTAGAGAAAAACATGCAGTTCAGGACAAAATCTGGAGTTTTTACTTTCATCCTTGGAAACAGAAACATGAGCAGATTTGATAAAAATTCTTCCGTATTTGAATCCAGTTGGTTTGACTGACGAAGAAACGTCTTCATGTCTGAACACGAACCAAACTGAGAGGAGTTGGTGCAGAACCGGGTCGGGTTCAGGGTTCCCACCGGCTGCAGTTTCCCACCAAGGAGAGTTTTGGATCCTGAGGTGATGAAACCAGAGACGGTTCCTGCAGCAGCTCCATCTAAACTCAAACTGTCTGGAAACGTCAGAGTTTCCTCCAGTGTGTCGTCAGCCTGGCGGGCTGCCGGGCTCCAAGGCCCTCCCGCCAGGCTCAGCGCCATTTATCAGAAACGCTTCGCAGTTGAACTGCCTCGGCGCCACCTCTCACTCAAACCGGTTCCTCTGGAAGGTTCCAGCAGAGCCGGTTTACTGGCAGTAATGGTTCGCCTCCTCAGGCTGCAGAATCCTGAACTTCAGGTACAGAAGAGTCACTCAGAGCAGGGAGGCGGATCTGAGCGCATCTATCTATCTGACTGAAGAATAATCTTTGTGTGAGGTTTACGCTCCCTCAGCGCGTGGCTCCGGGTCTGAAGGAGCTGCATGTAGGAGGCGCTGTGACCCCCACAGCATCAAAACCATAAACCTCCTCCAATTATCTTACTACACACACACACACACACATTCACACACACCAAAACAACCATTTAAAACCAGCAAAGCAAAACAAAATTTGACAACTTAGGAAAACACAAAAAATGTATAAATAAATAGTTTAATTTTGTATTGTAAGAATATTTTGTAACCAAACAAATGCCATCATTCATTTTAGTTAATATTTATTTAAATAGATCTTAAATGTAACCAGTATGGTAAAGGTTGTTCCAGGGTTTCCCCCAGTGTATTATAGGCCTGGCAGCTGCCATGCTTTGCTAGCCCCACCGCCAGGCTGAGCCTTTCTTGTTTATTATGTTACAAAAAGAAATGTACAAATAAATAAAAAATGCTCTTTTTTTTCTAAGCCGGATTGCAAGCGTCTCTGTTGCTCTGAGTGTTTCACTGGCGGAGCAGATTTATTCCTAAAAGATGACTTTATAGAAAATAGGTTTAAAGTTGATGCATTTAAAGCCGGACCAATCACACCGCTGCATGTTGCCGCGCGCTGCAGCAGCTGGATGTCTTAAGTTTACCTCTTGGCGGATCGCGCTCGCCTCCTTTCACTCTAACTGGACTCAAACTGACCTGAATGGATATTTTCATCAACCCTCTGTGAGGAATTATGATTCTTTCCAGAGTTTTGGATCAAGGTAGTTTAAACCCACCGTGTTAGCTCTGGTTGCGCAGCTCTACGTGAACCGCAGGAATAACTTGTAGTGGCTTTCAGAGGAGCGTTGAGCGAGCGGTGAGAATGATTTATAATTGTGGACAAAGAAATTTGTGCGGCTTTTCCATCTCGCTGCCCAGCGTGTGGCGCTGTCTGCGCTGATATGTCTGTGTTCCGGTTGGTCGGAGTGTTAGCGGTTAACAAACCAGCGCTAACCTCATCATGCAGGTTCAGCCGGTGAGGAGTTTTCACGCTCGCCTCGTAGTCACGATACACCCTGGTTTTATATTATTTTTTTAGTATTTTAGTGTTATTTTTCCAGTTACACAATGCATCAAATCATATTAAATGCTTTGTCCACTTAGAGTTAATGTGCGCAGAGATCTGAGAAAGTCGTCCCATAAAGTCTTAGCAACAACTTCTGTGGCTTTTAATAAAAACTCAACAGACAGAAATGTTAGAGCTACTAAAGTCACATTAGCAGCATTAAATTAAATCTCCGTTTGTTGCTCATCATCAGTGCAGCAGATTGAACTCATCCTGCAGGGCCGGTCCAAGGCTGCATGAGGCCTGGGGCCCTCTGCCCCTAGGGGCCCCTCTTGCTGCTAAAACCATCAGCACCTCTAACAGCTTCTGTGTTGGATTTAATCTGGGAGAGAGAGAGATTAACTGGCCAACATAAAAACAATCAGTTATAACTACAGTTTATTAATTTGTATTTGTTAACAAACAGCTCAAAGTCAAAGATTAAACTCACAGCATCAGATTGTTGCTATGGTAACAAAACAATAACTATAAAAATTGTTCTTTTAACTTTTACAAAGTAAACTTACCAGCTCCTTAAAATCTTACATGTAAATGTTAAACAATTTAAAATCTTTTAATTTATTTATGCTGAAACCATTAAATCAAATTTAGCAGCATTAATAATCTCAATAAATAAATGTTACATTTATGTATCTGTGGTCTGTGTTAAAATATTAGCATTTATGGGGCCCCTGAAACCCTGAGGGCCTGATGGAGCCGCTGACTTAATTTGGATTAAACAGAAATGCAAATAATTGAAATTCATTTTAATTGTATTTTTTTGATTTGTTGCTTTTAAGACTAGTTGTGGGTTTAGATAGCATTTCACTGGAAATGTTTTCCAGTAACTTTTAATTACACAATAATATTTTTTACATTTCCTGTCTACTTAACATCTTTTAATACAAAAACACGGTGGACCGACCGCCAGGCTCAGCAGGTTTTCTGGGGGAAACCCTGATTGTTCTACGATCCACTGGCTGATTGCTTCATTAGGCTTTAAGTGCAAATTTTTTTTATTAATTTTTATTTAATTTTTTGTGTTGTTGAAAATGTATTTCAACAACAGAACTATCAGGTCATAATTCCTGTCAACTTTGGACATTTTAACACAAAAACCCGGTTTTAGTCGACCGCCAGGCTTCTGGGTGAAACTCTGAAATCGACCAGAACCGGTTTTTACTTTAGAGTAAAGTTTGTCTATGCAGATGATATTCAGACATACTGACACCTTTAACCATTCTATGCGAGGAAACTAAAATGGAGGGTGCTTGGGTTCCCCAGTTTATGACAAATATGACCCAGAGAAACATTACAATTTTAGGCAAAATGATTCAGCCTAACTTTATTAAACTAAAGTGACAGGAAATCCAACTATTTAGTCACCACGATAAACTTTAAAGTTGAAGGACGCTTAAGATTTAAAGAACATAAACCTCTTTACATAAGGCAGACCAAATAAAATATTAATGGCCACCTTTTCCCCCGAACCAGGACACAACAAGAAATGTCCACTTATATCAATATACAGTCCGAAACAAATGTCACCCAGTCAGTTTGTTACTCACGACCTTCAGGAGAGGGAAAAACGTTGCAGGCCTGTTAGGAAAAAGCGAGGAGTTGAAATCCCAGAGGAAAAAACATTGAGAGCGTTGAAATTCACTCGTCCTATTGTCCGGACTTCCCTTGAACGCAGCAGACACGTGGGGCTGAAGTAGCTAGCTAGCTCACTTAGCTCAGCTCAAAGCTTGTCTCCTCTCGTCTCGTCCCTCTCGCGTCGACCAAACTCCTCCAACTTCTCCCGAATTCCGTCCTCTCCCGTCCGGCTTTGTCCGGTTTTCTCTGTATTTCTTCACTTCTTGTCCGCTCGTCTTCCCTCCGGTCGCCATCATCACGGTTCTCCTCTCCTTCTTCCTCCCGCCTTCTCTCCTCTCAACCAATCACGACGGACGGACTGTCTCAGTGACCAATCAAAGGGCAAAGCCAAATAAAACACACAGTGCATCTTACGTCACACTAATACTTCTTTCAATTGCAATATTTACATAAAATAATGCTCTTAGTTGATTTACAAATAATACCGTTTTAATTACTAAGTAAGCTAATTACTTAATAATTACCTTTAGCCTTTATATTATTTAGATATTAAAGTAAAGGAAAATACTAGTATATTTCGTTCAGAAACAAAAATATGAAATCCATAGCTGTCATCAATTTATGCATTAGTAAATAAACGTTTACTTTTAAAATATTTGTGTCCTGTATTGAACTATGTAAGATTTCTATTAACCTTCACATACAGGAGCAAATTACCGTAACCTCAGTTTACCACAGGGCTACACGTTTCTCCAGATCTTCCTGATCTGAAAACCTTCAGCTGAAGGAAGAGAAAGCAGAACCAGAGTCACCAGCTCCTCCATCTGTAGGAACCTCTGTGACCTTTGACCCAGCTCTCATGTGAGCATGTCTGTGGACCACAGCTGATGCTGTGGTTTCAGCAGGACAGGATGAAAACCGGCAGCAGAATGTTTCCAGGTTTTCTGGAGCATCAGGGGATTTTCCAGGTAGTTCCAGGTCTGAGTTAACCATCAGGTGAAAAACATCCAGGATGAACCTGAACTCATTACTTTTCATGGTTTCAGGATTTTTCCAGCCTGGTTCAGATCCATATCTTGACCCTCAGCAGGCTGGAAACCTTCAGGAACATTCCTGTGACTAACGTGGACGAGTCCAAACCTGGACAAATACCTGGAAGCTTAGAGTTTCAGGGAAGGAATGCATGTTTACAGAGATGTCCATCATTGGACCCTGGTGGATGAGGCTCCTGGGCTTTTTCCAGTTCACCTGAACTCTGATCTGCCAGTTTTCACAGTCGGAGGTTGGACATTGTAAACTAGAGGAAAACGGTGCTGGTTCTGAGGTTTTAGTTTCCGTCTGGTCCGAAAGGTGAGCAGCGACATTTTCCTGAAGGTCAGAGAGCGATTCAACACATTCCTGAAAGCTTAAAGGTCAGATCTGCTGCCGTCTTGCTCCGGCGGCGGCGGCTTGCTGCAACCTGCCTGCTGACATTCAGGAGCTTTTGATTCCCGCCATGATAATCAGGAACAGCAGAGGATCTTATCTAGGAACACAAACAGCTGCTGGAGGCTGGCTGGATGGAAAAAGTCACAGAGATGTTTAACTGAAAACAAATTTCTATGCTGAGCTGCAGCCGTCAGCTGGAGATGATCCCATGGAAGCCGAGGCAGTTCTGAGCCGTGTTAACGCTAACGCACCGGTCATAAAATGTGTTTAGCTGATGCTAAAGCGCTATCCCCATGTGACATGTAGCGTAGCATAATGCTAAAGCACTATCCCCATGTGACATGTAGCGTAGCATAATGCTAAAGCGCTATCCCCATGTGACATGTAGCGTAGCATAATGCTAAAGCGCTATCCCAATGTGACGTGTGTGACGTGTAGCGTAGCATAATGCCGTAGGAAGCACCGATCTGCTTTTTCACTTCTGATACGATACTAGTATCGGCCGATTCTGCACAGATAAACATTGACTTAGAATTTTTTAAAACAGGCAGATGTACTGAATTACAGATTTATTTGATAACTGTGCAGCAGCAGGCGGTTAAAGACAGTGACCGCTTGGTCAGACATGTACAAACAATTTATGTTCAGTTAGGAGAAAAACAGCAGAAAGAAAGAAACTAAACTGAATAAAACCATCGGCTGACTGTCTTGGCCAAACATGTAAAAATAAACAGAAACAAACTTTTCAAATGGTTCAGAAAATGTAGTCAATATTTCTAAATATAACATAAAATAAAGCATGTCATCACTCAGAGCATGAAGCATAGAGCTACACTGAAAAGATCCGCCTTTATGGCTCATTGTCTTTGTTACCTGATGTAGAAGTTTTTTCAACATCGGTACTGATATAAATATTGATACAGATATCAATACAGATATTGATATCTGCTCTAGTTGATGCCCAGCTTGTCTCAGTGAAGCTAAGAGCGCTAAATGTTTCCAAAGTTAGAAACAACAAGCCGCTAACAGCGCTTTGCAGCTAGCGGCTTGGTGTGTCGCCTCTGCAGGAGGAAGTGATGCGGTCTGGAGGCTCCAGCTTCCTGCTGCAGCAGCTGCTGACTCTCTGGTTTCTCTCCTCCTTCAGCCTTCCTCCACTCCCCCCACCAGCCCGTCTACACGGCCACCAAACACGGAGTGATCGGCTTCACCCGAGCGATGGCGGTGAGCGGAGCGCAGCGCAGCGTGAGTCGGCCGCCCGCCGGCAGCAGGTTTCAGGTCAGCAGCTGTGTGTCTGTCTGTCCCTCTGCAGGACGCCGCCGCCCAGGACGACTACGGCGTCCGCATCAACGTCCTGTGTCCCGCCTTCGTCGACACGCCGCTGCTGCACACCGTGGAGGAGGAGGACAACATGGGGAAGTTCGTCAAGTTCAAGGACGACTTCAAGCAGAGCATGAACAAGTTTGGGGTTCTACAGTAAGTCCAGCAGAACCGGGTTCTGGGCTCAGATAAATGTCAGTGAATCCAGGTTTTACAGCTCATCGTCATTCACTAGAGTCTCGGCTCCAGTTCCGCCCCATCCTGACCCACCGGGTCTAGCGGAGAGTTTATGGGGATTTCTGGCCATTCTTCCAGAAGCACATTTGTGAGGTCACACACTGATGTGGGACAAGACGGTCTGGCTCTCAGTCTCTGCTCTGATTCATCCCAAAGGCGTTCTGTCGGGTTGAGGTCAGGACTCTGAGCCGGGCTCTCCATCGTGTCTTTATGGGCTTTGCCTTGTGCTCTGGTCCAGATCCAAACGGTTCCCACACAGATGGGAGCCTGGAGCCAAGGGCCAAGCCCAGCTCCTGAAAAACAGCCCACACCATAATCCCTCCTCCACCAAACTTTACACGCGGCCCAATGCAGTCAGACGAGTGCTGTTGCCCTGGCAACCTGGCAGCGTTCACTGATGTTTGTAAAAACGGGCTGCAAGCCCAGGGCTTCATTTACGCACCGGATTCCCCACCTGGATGGGTGTTGTTCACCCACGATGCCCCTAAATAAAGTCCAGGGACGGTTCATGTCGGCCTGGAGATTCTGAGGGGTTCTGGTGACCCGGCTCGGTTCCCTGAGTGAACCCGGTTCCTGTTGGAACCCAGAGGACGTCATGACGCCGACCAGAACTTCAGCTTTTAGCTTCACATCCAGGATAAAAATCTGCAGCTTCAGTTCCTGCTCAGACGGTTCTGGGTCGGACCATCAGAACCATCAGAACCATCCTGTCCTTGGTGTGTTCAACTCAAACTGGCTGCAGTCGGGCCTGCCGGTGCCACCGAAGCAGAGCCGGCTCAGTGGCAGCGGGTCGGAGTGAGGTTCTGGTTCCGATGAACCCAGAGAACCTCCCACCGTATGAAGCGTGTGGCTGGAGGCGCCGGACCCGTTTCCGACTGGATCCGGGCCCGGCGGTTCTGCTGACGCTGTGTCTCTGTTTCCAGGCCGTCGCTCATCGCTGAAGGGATGATGAGGCTCATTTCGGACCCGAGCCTGAACGGCGCCGTGATGAAGATCACCTGCGCCAAGGGAATCCACTTCCACACGTACGAACCCATGTCTGCCTGACCTCCGACCCGCAGGAACCGCGACCCGTTCAGAGGTTCTGGAAGCTAAACTGGAACCGGTTCCTCGTAGAACCTCGACTCTTTTGGTTGTTTTAGAGAAATGCTGAAGATGATTCTGTTCTGCTTCCTGTTTGGACTCAGCAAAGCAGAACCGCTTCCTGTGGGAACCAAAAGTCCGGAATCAGCTGATTTGACCAGAACCAGAACCGCCTGCTGATGAGAAGGAGACGGTTCTGACCTGGTTCAGTCATGGACAACCAAACAGCTCCTAACTCTGATTGGTACCAGGTTCTGTTGGTACCAGGTTCTGAGGTAAGAACTGGTACCAACAGAACCTGGTACCAACCCCAGGGTTTCTCCCAGTTTGTGTTCACCAGTTGTGTTCTGGTCCAAATCTTTGCTTCGGTTCATCGCGGTTCTGCTCAGCTCTCTGAAGGTCCCACAACGTTTTCATCAGGTGAAGGCCTGGACTTTGACTAGGCCACTGCAGCACTTTGATTCTCTTCTTCTTCTGCTGTAGATCTGCTGCTGTTCTGTTCGGTTCTGTTCTGACCCAGTTCAGACGGAGCTTCACTTTTTACTCCAGAATAGGTTTGGTTCTGTTGTACTTCACTCATTTCTGTCTCTGTGCTCCACCAGGTCCGGTAACCGGGTCCAGAACCCGACCAGAACCCCTCAGTGTAAATGACCTTGAGAAATAATGAGATTTGGTTCAATATAAAAACGGCTTTAATGCTGAAAATGATCAAATGTTAGAAGCCATACATGTCATAGAAACGGATCAGAACCAGAATTACATTCACCGTCCAGCGCCGGCCCACTGGGCTCCTTCTGGACGGAACCAGATGGGGCCAAGATTAGAGCTTTTATTCTCCTCTGCAGCCCTCCCTGAAGGCCAGTTAACCAGGTTCAGTCTGTTTACTGCTGGCAGACACACATAAACATGGTTATGTAAGCTGCAGCGTGTAAGCAGATTAAAACAGACAGAACCGACAACGGTTCATAAAGAACATCTCAACTGGCCTGAGAGGAGAAACAAAACCAAAGTAACTGAAGGTCAACAGAAAATTCAAATTCAAAATACTTTAATGATCCCGAAGGGAAATTAAGTGAAAGCAAACGGATCATTGACCTCCCTGCCTCCAGGGGGCGCCGAGTGTCCACTGATGGAAAGGAGCAGCTGTGTTAGCAACATTTTTTCTAGGCCAATAACTCCAAGACTATTCAGTGAAGGCTGGACTCACCTGGACTCACCTGAACTCACCTGGATTCACCTGTCGGGCTTCGTTCACACAGCAGCGCTCTGCTTACGCCAGTAAAGATGGCCGCCGCTGTGGGAATGAAGCCAAAGAAAGAAGAAAAACATTTTTCCTTCTGGTTGTAGGTTACAGTCAGGTGGGAAATAATCGTCTCTTATTTAAAAAATTAAACTGGATCTATTCCGGTTCCGGTTCCGGTTCTGTTCTGGTTCCGGTTCTGGGTCAGACTGGCTGCTCTGGAACCTCCCAAATCTCTAACTCAGAGGTTTTTAAAAGATGAACCAAAGAATTTCTGCTTTTTGCATCAACTTGTTTTCAGTATAGAAATAGTTTTCTGTTGCTTTAAAGGCTGAGTGGCTCCAGGGCGCCTCCTTGTGGCTGGTAATTATCGGGTTAATTTGTGTTTTCAGGTAAAATCATCTGATTTATGTTAGAAAAACTTTTTATGAAAAATTGTGTTCATAATGTCAAATTTCTGTAACTTGATTTTAACTTAAATTTATCCTCCTGGTATCATCTGAGGACGGAGCCAGGAAAAATGATATTAATGTTAATATAAATAAATGCTGCTTCGCTTTTGCTTCATGTGTTGAATGATTCTGTGGTCCAGGCGGTGAAATGTTCAGCAGACGGAGCCTTTTCACCGTATTCAGCTCCGTATTCAGCAGAAAGCCTCGGCTCTCCGCGGCGCTACGAAGAGCTTCTCCAGAGAAATGAAGTTCTCCCGTTAAAATCAGCATGGAGGAATATTCCGCTCGCAAGATGTGAAGGAACCTGTAAACGGTGTCAGAGTTCATGTTCAGTGTGACAGCGAAGCCAAACGTCAGCAATGCTGTGGCTCGATTTCCACAGGTTGGATGATCCTCCAGCCACTGAAATCTGAACCCCAACATGAATTTACCAACTTCCTGATTGAGAATATTTAAAAACATTAATCTGCACAGCATCACATCCAGAATCAATTCTACGCCAAACACAAATTCAGAGAAAATGACTCAATTTCAACAACTCAGCCATGAAACCAGTCAGTTCCTTCAGGACGTTCAGCCTGTCGCTGATCTGATATCAAACCTGATTCAACGGGTTGCTGTGGTGGCGCAGAGGTTAAGCTATGGAGGCCTCGGTCCTCGGGGCGGCCGTCGCAGGTTCGATTCCCGGCCTGCTGACCTTTGCCCCATGTCTTCCCCCTTCGTCAGTTCAGTATCATAGAATGGCCACTAGAGCCAATAATAAAAACCTTTAACAACAACCTGGACGGGTCTCTTGTCGGCCTGCAGTCGCAGATCGAACCTCACCTTCTACAAGCTTCCAGTCATCAGCAACGTTATTTAAAAAGGTTTCAGCAGCTGAACGTCTCTAGAGAATCAGAACCAAATAAAAACTGAAAGCTGCTTCTTTAATCTGGAACAGACGGATGGATGAGCTGTAGCTTGTTCTCCATCCAGAGAGTCGTGTTGCTTTCATGGTCCTCTGGTTCGCTGCACTTTCACCCAGTCGGAGGGTTTTAAACGCCACGCTTCCTGTCTGCTCTCTAACGCCACAGTGCCTGAAGTCGGGACAAATATTTCCCTTCCAGCATTTCCTCCTGGCTGAAGGTTGCAGGAGATCATCAGACCCGGTTCCTGCAGCGAGAGCAAAGCAGCAGAAATCCCAGTCCAACCAGTTCAGACGGTCCAGTGGAAACCAGAGGAGTCTGTTGTATCGATCCGACCGCCTCACTCGGTTCTACCGGGTCTAAAGCCGGAACATCTGCTGCAGTTCAAACGATCCAAACTAAACAGTGCAGTTCCCCTCCTGGCCTGAGGGGGCGCTGCACCAACAACCACTGAAGGAAACCAGGGAAACTTGGTCCGGCATGTATCAATATGAACATTTGGGTTGATGTCAAGATCCGATACTAATACTGTTATTATTCTGAATTTACCAATATTTTACTTTATCAATATTTTTATTTGATTAATCATCAGAATCGATTAATCGATTACTAAAATAATTGATTACAACTGATGGACAGATCTAAAATCTGACTTTAAGACTTAGAAAAGTTTCTGTTTGATAAAACCTAGATTATCTCAGATTATACTAGTTTATCCTGGATTATCCTGGATTATCCTGGATTACCCTGGATTATCTCAGGATGCTCTAGCTGCTGGTCAGGAATAATCCAGAATAATCCGAGCCTTAAAACCTGAAGCTGTTAATCTCTGCTGAACGGCTCGGCTGCTGGGTCAGTCGCTGAACCTCGTTGGTCGCCGACGTTCCTCGTTAACCTCGGTGACGTCCCATTGCTGTTCCAACTCGATGGCCGTCTTCCAAACCTGAGGTCAGCCCGAGGTCACCGGCTCTCGCTCAGAGGAGGAAGAGGAGGAGAAAGAGGAAGAGGCTGCTTACATCTCCACGGCTTTCAGACGGACTGACGGCTCCGCCGCAGAACAATGAGCTCTAATGAAGTGTTTCCACCTCGTTTCACCCTCTGAGAGGATGTTTGACTTCACACCCTCAGTCGAAACTGGAATGTGTTGAAGTGCATGCTCAGGTCAAAGGTCATGCTGTTGGCCTGGCTGACAGCAGCTCCAGGATGAACGGGTCAAGGTTCTTGTTTGGACTTCTGTTAATAGTAAAACCAGAGAAGGGCTGCGTTGTTTCTCCTCTTGCTGAGTTTTAATGAGGCTTCAGGCTGCAGAGGTCAAAGGTCAGAAACTCAGAGGCTTCAGCTTCATCCTGAAGATGCAGATCATGATCGATCAGTTTCTGGTTTTGGTCCACATGGAGCTGAAACCAGAAAATATTCTCAGCATTTCTTCCACATTTTACGTTTCAGTTCTTTACTAAATTGGATCAAAGTTTTAGTTTTGAGTTTCAGAAAATAAAAAATATGTTTGTTAAAATCATCAAGTCCTGACATGATAAAATCTCCACTTCCTGTGTTTCAGTCGCTCCTTCAGTTTTCTTCATCTTGGTTCCTCTTTTTTATTGCTGATGTTTTTCAAAGCTGCCAAATGAAACTTTTAACCAAACAGGAATTAGTTTTGTGTTGGTTTGTATCAGGCTTTAAAAATGCAGTTTTTCTTTATTTGCTGAGGTGGATCAGCTGGCGCCCCCTGCAGGAAGGAAGGGGCCACAACAAGAACAAAGTCTGATCCTCCTGAACTAAACTGGACCGGACCAAGTTTTAAATAATAAGCAGAAAACAAATCGATATTTAACACGCCTGATTTCCATCCCTGTTTTCTGCTGTAAAACTACAAATATTAGAGACTCTTGTGCTAATTGAAGGTAAACTACACTGGAGTTTGAATGTATCTTTTCAATTATTAGAGTACATATCTTAAATAGTTTATTTGACATAAAACATAACTCAAATATTTATCTGAAGGTCTCAAAACTTAAAGTCACAACAGGCATTTTGCATTAACCTTTTAAACGGTCAAACATTTTGGTTCATAACCAGGTAACCTGTTCAGAAAACTTTAAAATCAGAAACATCATCATGTAACAACGAGGGGAAAAACACAACCATAAGTGGAGTTAATGAAAAAATGCTTAATGTTCACCAAGCGCCGTCTGTTCTGGACTGATTTTATTTCATCCGTTTTTAAACCTTTATGACGATTATTATGTTTCACCAAACCCCTGTTTTCATCTTGTGATGTCATCTCACTATATTTATTATCTCACTATATTTATTATTTCTCCAACAAATTCAAATCAAATGTTATTTTAATAAGGAACTTGTGGTGGAAAGTTACTATAAGTTAACATCTGATGATCATGTTATATGAAATGCTTGTAAACTCTCAACAAAAGAAGCTGTTTGGGCCACACACACACACACACACACACACACACAAGGTTGGGAGTTGTTTTCTGCAGCTGCAGCTGCACCAGAACCAGAACCAGAACCAGAACCAGGCCGTCTCTCCTTGTTTTGGACAGAATATATGAACAGTTCCTGGTAATAATCTTTTTTCCACAACAATTCTCAGACTAATTCAGCATCCAAGTCACTGAAACTTATTTAAATCCCAGATCTCTTTGTGCCAAAACTATTAATTAATGATTTGATCACTGAGCATAATTTCCATGTTATGTTTCTGACAGAAACATGGCTGGATGACAATAATGAACCAACCGTACTAATTGAATCTGCGCCTCATAACTACTATTTTTTAAGTGAGAATAGAAAACATAAAAAATGAGGAGGCGTGGCTTCAATATTTAAGAATACCATAAATTGTAGTAAAATCTGGGAATTGAGGTTAAAGGCCACAAACGAACTTTGATACTAACTTTATACAAAACTTCAACATACATGGAAAATTTCTTTACTGACTTTAATGAGCTTCTATCTCTTATATGTATTGATTATGATTGTTTAATAATTGTCGGTGATTTCAACATTCATGTTGACAAAACCCAGACAGAGGAGAAAAACTTTTTAATATATTAGAGAGTTTTGTTCAAACACAACAAGCAACACACACTGGAGGACACACACTGGAGGACACACACTGGAGGACACACACTGGAGGACACACACACTGGAGGACACACACTGGAGGACACACACACTGGAGGACACACACTGGAGGACACACACACTGGAGGACACACACTGGAGGACACACACTGGAGGACACACACTGGAGGACACACACACTGGAGGACACACACACTGGAGGACACACACACTGGAGGACACACACTGGAGGACACACACTGGAGGACACACACTGGAGGACACACACTGGAGGACACACACACTGGAGGACACACACACTGGAGGACACACACACTGGAGGACACACACACTGGAGGACACACACTGGAGGACACACACACTGGAGGACACACACACTGGAGGACACACACACTGGAGGACACACACTGGAGGACACACACACTGGAGGACACACACTGGAGGACACACACTGGAGGACACACACACTGGAGGACACACACTGGAGGACACACACACTGGAGGACACACACACTGGAGGACACACACTGGAGGACACACACACTGGAGGACACACACTGGAGGACACACACTGGAGGACACACACACTGGAGGACACACACTGGAGGACACACACTGGAGGACACACACTGGACCTGCTTATCAGGCTGTGAATATTTCCAATGTCTCTGTAACTGATGTCGCATCACTTCCTGTTATCTTTGAAAGTTTTATCTGTTAACCCACCTGGACAAACAGCTGCTGTCACAAAGCGTTCTTTCACAGAAAACTGCAGAAACATTTCACCAGATCTACTCTTCCTCCTCTTCCTCTTCGCCCAAAAGCTGTAATGATGTAGATAAGTTGGTAAATGATTTTCAGTCTAAAGTTTCAGATTTCACTGATTCCATTAAAGTGAAGGTTGTGTGGTAGGAAGAAATCTCCATGGAGGAATGCACAAACAGTTCAATCTGCAACACAACTCTGCTGTAGAGCAGAACGAAAATGGAGTAAAACTCAACTTCACATTTATTATGACATCTATAAAGAAAGTCTAGGTAACTGTCACTCAGCACTAAAACATGAAAGGGAGGCTTTCTTGGCAGATGTCATGAAATCATGAACAAAACTCCAGCTTTATCTGCAACGGTCCACAGAATCACAAACCCTCCAGTGACTGAACCTCCTGAACTTCAATCTGACGCCTGCAACAAGTTTTCCAGATTCTTTTCAGAGAAAATTCAGAAAATCTGAGGATTAATGTGCAGATCCACTCCAAAGCCAGAACCAAAGCTGAACCCAAACACAACTAATGCAGGAAAAATGACCCAATTTCAGCCACTAAATTATAAAACCCTGGAAGAAATAATAAGTCAGTGAAGCTCCAGTTGCTCCTGTCTGGATGTTCTAGATCTATAACTCTAGAACGTTTCTTTAACAAAGTCCTGCCTGTCGCTGCTGATCTGATCCAAATAGTAACTCTTGGCTCTCATCAGGCTTTGAAACCAGCAGTTATCAAACCTCTGATAAAATCACTACAGGCCGACCTCTGACCTCTGACCTCTGACTCATCAGTAAAGTTACTGAAAAAGCTTCAACAGTTAAACAGCTTCCTAACTAAACTTTGACTCCTTCCAGTCTGGTTTCCATGGTTACCACAGCACAGAGACCGGCCTAGTCAAAGTGTTCAATGACGTCCATATAAATACAGACTGTGGGAGAACCACAGAGCTGGTTCTGGTTCTGGTTCTGTTGGACCTCAGTGTCGATCATTTTACTGAACCGCCTGGAGAATCGGGTCGGACTCTCCGGTCCAGAACTCAACTGGTTTGAATCTTACGGGAAACTGGGATTTCTCTGTTTCAACTGGAAACTTCTCATCAGAGGTCAAAGGTCACATGTGGGGTTCCCCAAGGTTCAACCCTAGGATCCTCTGATTCAATATCTATAAGCTCCCACAGGTTCAGGTTATAACAGGAAATAATATCAGTTACCATAACTACACTGATGACACAGCTCTACATTATGATGTCACCAGGTGACCTTTGACCCCATCCAGTCACTGAATAAATGCTGAGAACAGATCAATCTGTGGATGAGACAAAACTTTCTCCAGCTGAACAGAAACAAAACTGAAGTTATTATTTTTGGACCTAAAGAGGAACGATCTAGAGTTATAGATCTAGAGTTATAGATCAAGAGTTATAGATCAAGAGTTACATATCTAGAATTATAGATCTAGAGTCAATGCACAGCTTCAGTTATTACAACTAAAACCTGCGATCAGGCTGAAACCTGGGAGTAGTGATGGACTCTGACCTGAACCTCCAGAGCCACATAAAGACAGTTACAAAGTCGGCCTTCTATCACCTGAAGAACATCTAGAGGACTAATGTCTCAGTGAGATCTAGAGAAACTCATCTTTAGTCACATTGATTCGCATCTTCACAGGTCCGTCCAACAAACAAACAGCTGCAGCTGATCCAGAATGCTGCTGCCGGAGTTCTGACTAAAACCAGGAAGATGGAGCAAATAACAGCAGGTTTAAAGTCCCTCCACTGGCCCCAATGGAAAACGAGGCAAAAACCTTCCTGCATTTTTACATTTCTTATCACTGAGCTTCATTTTAGCAGCTGAGATAAATCACTCTAACCTCCACGTCCAGTTTTGTTCTCAGTCTCGTTTTCTACGTATAATTCTCCATATGAGTTGATAAAATACATTTTCCAGATTAGCTGTGACTTCCTGACTGTTCTGCAGAGGAAGCCAGCTGCTGTTTTAGCAAGGACAGCAGTGCCATCTAGTGTTTGTACATTCAAATTGCAGGCTGCCAACAAATACGGGACGGTGCAGTTTGGTTTAAAATACAGCAACATGATCACAGCTTCAACATGGAACCTACGTTTGTAGCCATAAACAGATCTATAATTGTAAAAGCAAATATAACAGCCGATCATCTATAACAGGGGAGCTGGAGGCCCGGAATCCTGGACGCCTTAGCTCTGCCTGGTTTAACGAACCTGGATCCAATGATGGGTGATTTTCCATGTAACAGCCTGAGGGGGTGCACCGGTCCTGGAGGTACTGCAATACCAGGTCGATGCGTGGAGTGGACGGAGCAAGCCCCTATTCCATCTCCCTGCTCCAAAAATCAATTTAATATATGGTCCCCGGGTAGGGGACGTATCAGATATTAAACTGATAAGAACAGATACTACACTTGATCTTAGCCAAAAGGCCGAGAAGCGATAACCCATTTAACTGGGGAGGGAACCATTTCAACCTCGACCGTCCCGTTTTGACTCCCGGTTCGGAATATTTTATATTTTGTGGCTCAAAAAGCAAGCAATGTAAATAAAAACTATTGCTCTAAAGTAACAGGTGTCATTTTTACGGCTGAAAACAATTATAAATGAGCCGAATTAAACTAAAAGGCCGTGTGGAAAAAGACCGACTTGTTCATTTCTGGTCACGTGACAGGCTTGTCTCCAATAATTGGCCTGGAGGTTAAAACACGTTTTAAAAGGTTTTCTCCTTACTTGAACACTTAAATATAAACTTAATTGTAAAAGTCTTCTAGTTTACATTTGATTACGTTGAATAAAGCTGTACGGTTGAATTTAGTGAAGCCGTTCACGGTTTTTGTTTCTACACGCTTTGCCTACAGCGACCTCTACTGTTTGTTCAGCACAAACTAAGCATTGAGTTTGGGTAAAGTTACACGTAAAGTAATCCAAGGAAGTATTCCTGCCATTTTTATTTTATTGTTGAGGGGCACAGGCAGGTCTCCAGATGCACACATACAAATAAAACTTTTCTATAAGAGGAAGTTACAAAACTGACATACCGCTTTTGGCCACCAGAGGGCGCCCCACTCCGCCAGACCGTGTCTCTAACCCTTCCCTACTGGTTATAGGTCCGATTTTACCTTTTCTCTCCTCCGTAATGTGACGATCGTGATGACGGTTAGAATATCAGCAGAAAATGTTCAAATGAAATACCAGAAATAACACGAAAATAAAACTCTTAAAATATAAGAAACTACAGTTTAGTAGAATATATACTTTTTTAAAAATGTGATCTTCAATTTATTTTGTTTTGTCATCCAAAACTGCCTCTTCCTCCTTTCATTAAATGCTTCACTATTTTAAAATAGAGACATCAAATTATCTCAAACATCTCATGAAATAGATTTTGGTTATTTTGAGATGAGAGTCTTGGATCATTCTAGTATAATATAAATATTAAAGGTTTTTTAAAATATTAACTAAGTATTCTGAGCTGATGAAAGGCTAAAAATATTATATATAATATTTTTTTTTATCTGGAGTTAGAAGCTGTTTCTAACTCCAGCATTTCTCTCATATTTTATATTATTAGAACACAACCAGACCCGTTACATATTTCTGTGTCCTTTTAAATCGACACCTGATTAATGATGGAGATGGGAGTTAAAGCTCCGTCTCACAGGGGATTCCGCCAGACGTTCCCAGCAGACCCTCACAACATGTTTGGGCCTGCCAGGTCTGACCGGCTTCCTCCCCCACCACCGGAGCCAACTCACCACCAGGTAGTGGTCAGTGGACAGCTCCGCACCTCTCTTCACCCGAGTGTCCAAGACATACGGCCGCAGATCCGATGAAACGACGACAAAGTCTATCATCGAACTGCGGCCTAGGGTGTCCTGGTGCCAAGTGCACATATGGACACCCTTATGCTTGAACATGGTGTTCGTTATGGACAATCCATGATGAGCACAGAAGTCCAGCAACAGAACACCGCTCGAGTTCAGGTCGGGTGGGCCGTTCCTCCCAACCACGCCCCTCCAGGTCTCACTGTCATTGCCCACGTGAGCGTTGAAGTCCCCCAGCAGAACAAGGGAGTCCCCAGGAGGAGCACTCTCCAGTACCCCCTCTAAGGACTCCAAGAAGGGTGGGTAATCTGAACTGTCGTTCGGCCCGTAAGCACAAACGACAGTCAGAACTCGACCCCTCACCTGTAGGCGGAGGGATGCTACCCTCTCGTTCACCGGGGTAAACCCCAACGTACAGACACCAAGATGGGGGGCAACAAGAATGCCCACCCATGGTGAGTTGCCGCTCATCATGGGCAACTAAAGAGTGGAAATAAGTCCACCTCCAGGCCCGGCTCCAGAGAGGGGCCCCAGTGACCCGAGTCTGGGCGAGGGAACACAGTTTGCAAAGGTCTTCTGGCTGCACTTTGTCTGGTTCCTCATCCCAGGGGCATGAAGCCCCAGGCAGCGTAGCTCCTGTAATCACTGGGGCAGCCCTCCGCCATCATAAGGGCAGTCCATGGAGAGCTGTAAGGACATTACTTTTTATTTTAAATATACAAGTTTTGTAACAATAACAAATATTTTGATGCACATTTCCAACCAATGCTTCATAAAAACTGGGCAAATGTGGGGAAAAAACAAATTTGAACAAAATATAACAAATCTGTATTTCCAGCCCAACGTAGTCATTCTTTTTATTCAGATTGTTTAGAAAATAGATTCAGTTTTATTTGATCGATGTTTCTTCTTTTCTACAGTCTGGATTCAGCTGTTTTCATTTTCCTCTGATTCGTCGTTTTAACATTCAAACCCAGGACCTTCCTGCTGCTGAACATCAGAACATCTGATTAAGTTACTTTAACTGATATTTTTTACATAAACGTGTAAAAAATCTGAATCTAAAAAACAGAGTCTGCCATCGGTCTGCGTTCTTCCCTTTATTCCAGTTTTCTTGTTTTTCCAGTCTAATAACCAGGTTTGTACCCTCTATGTACACGCTCAGCTGGAAAAGAAAAACTGAGAGGTCAGAGGTCAACTTCTCATGTCACAGCTACACCAGGTCTAAAAAAGCAACAACCTGCAGTTGACCTCTTAAAGTCACAGTACAGAGGAAGTAAACTCCCAGTTTCAACATAAAACATCATCAGGAGTTTAAGGAAATCTTCACTATGAGTCAATAATTTCATATGAACCGAACCAGGAGCAGCAGAAGACAGCTGGAAAATTAAAATGGCCGTCCTTCCCGTTTTAATGAGCCTCAGATCCATATTTATAATTAAACGGTTAATGATTGGTTTAAAACAGAGGCGCCTCCGAATTCTGACCTAGTCCAAACACAGCCGGCTAGCTGGGAAAATAAAACACTTCGATGCGTTTCATCCACTAGAAAACTCGGTTTAATTTCACAAAAACTTAAAACTCGGACCAATTGGTTTTTATAAACACCCGGTTGAGTGTGAACTAATAAATAAAGAACTATTTGTCAGAATCTGTTCCTTGTCTGTGTTTATTCTGAGTCTCCATGTTGTCCTGTCGCCCTGATTGTTCCCAGGTGTTTCTTGTCTCCTTGATCTCCCTCTGTGTATTTAACCCACCTGTGTTCCTGGTTCCTCGTCGTTCCTGTCCAGTCTGCCTGTGTCACCAGATGTGAACATTTGTCCTGCCCTCCTTTGTGCTGCCTGGACTTTGATTAAACCATCTCATTCATCTCTACCTGGGTCTGCTGCCTCACCACCACATCATGACACTATTTTGTATTTACTGGTGTACTGGGTTTTATATTAATGTCTGTATGAACTCAACATGATTCTTGAGGGCGACCAGCTGCCCCCCGGGGGCCGCGGCCGCCCGCTCTGCCCCGATAGAGACGCCCCTGGCCCAATCGAAACAGGAAACAGGAAACCGGAAACAGGAAACGCTCTGCTGCTCCCTGGTTTGTTCCCACACGACGCCAAACTGACTTCTGACCCTTCAACCTGGGACGGGTCAGAGGTCATCTGAAGTTCAAAGACACAATCAGAAACCCGGAGCTTCACCTCTGACCCTACAGGCCGCAGCTAGCAGGTCAAAGGTCAAGACCCTGGAAGCCTCTTCTCTCCAGAAACAAGATGGCAGTCGGACTGAGGTCAGCATAGCTGGATGGAGGATGACACTTCTGGGACAGAACCAGGATGGGCAGAACCGGATCCCGCAGAACCAGCAGAACTAGAACAGAAGCAGTAGGAGGTTCTGGTTCTGTAATGTTTGCAGCAGATGTAACTTTCTTTGTACTGTGAGGTGATCAGTAAGAGTTCTGATCAGCCCGGTATTGGTTCTGCCCCCTCTGCGTCCGGTCCGGTTGAGGTCAGAACGGGTTGATCCGCAGCCCGGTTCCGAGCGGGGAGAACGGGTTGACCTTGGCCCACATCAGAGCGTCGTTCAGAGAAATGGCCGACTTGTTGTCCTCCAGAAGGAACACCGGACCCTGAAGCAAACAGAACCAGAACCGGAGCGTCACGCCGGCCCGGAACCTCGGAGAACAGAACCGCACAGGCGCTCACCTGGATCCTGTGTCCAGTGAAGCAGGACGGGTGGAGGTCCGAATGGCTCGGCAGGTTGGAGCCCGTCACGTAGTCGGGTCCGACCAGAACCAGCGCGCCTGGAGGAGAACGGAACCAGAACCAGGACGGTCAGAACTGGACCTGATCAGAACCAGTCGGCGCTGGACCAGATCAGAACCAGAACCAGAATGGTCAGAACTGGATCCGATCAGAACCAGTCGGCGCTGGACCGGATCAGAACCGTTGTATGTAATAATCTGGATCATCCAGTTAAATGTCTTCACAGTTAAAAACAAATGCAGGATGAAATAATTTTACATATTTTTAGATGAATTATTATTTTTAAAATGAAGCCTAGGCGCAAATTCAAACTGGAAGACTCTTTTATCCCCACCGGGACCCGTTAATCGAAGCGACCTGCCCACAACCGTCGACCTATCAACGCCGGACCAAGCCACGTCACGTCCAATCATCGACCAAGTCCCAGCTGATAAGGACCTTCATTCATGGCGTCCTTCGCTCTCCAGCCGAGCTCCACCCACCTCCACCCCTTCTCCTCCATTCGCCCGGTCCTGAGGCCCGCACCCTAACCCAACCTTCACCACCAGAACCGGGCCCTGGGGGACGACGTTCCTAACAGCATCGGGATGCTCATCTGAAGCCTGTCGCTAACGCTGCGATAACCGTTATCCCCACCGGGGCCCGAGCGCCAAAGACTTTAAATCCTGTTTGTCAATAAACTCTTCTAATTGTCTTCTTATCTCCGTCTGAGTCTCTCCAGATTGAAATACCAGTTATTTAATTTCATCATTTAAAATATGTTACATTATTTAATGAGAAGTTTATTTACTTAATTTTATTTATTTGGTCTCTTCCATGGAACATAAACCATCAAATCATTTATTAATTTATCATGTGACTGAAATATTTCCAAACCAACTGGTTAATTATTTAAATATTTAATTTATTTAGTGAAATAATAAAACATTTAAGTAATTTATGAAAAATTAATTTATATATATAAATGAAATACTCTCAATTTTATGCAACTACTGAGATTTAAATCATTATTTCTTGAGTTATTTATTGTAATTTGGGACTGTTTGCCCTCCGTACTGACGGCGGCTCTGGCCCGGCTCCATACAGGGTTCTGGTCCGGTTACCTGGTTCTGTGAGTTGGATCTTCCTCTGCAAGCGGCTGAACTCTTCCCTCTGACTCTCTGATGGAGGACTGGGGACGACAGAGACAAGTTGAACTGATTGGACTGGTTGAACTGGTTGAACTGGTTGAACTGGTTGGACTGGAGGAAGACGAGAGTGATGAAGAGGAGGAAATGTTTTAAAATGAAAATCTGAAAAGTGTGGAGAGCAGACCCTCAATGACCTTCAGAAGCCAATCAGCTGGTTAGTCAGAGAAGTAACCATGGTAACCATGGAAATTTTAGTCCATACATACATAGTCTTGTACATCTGTAAATAAATATCTATATCTCGTAGAGCACTTCTGGATAGATGCACACTACATCTCGTTGCTTGTACTTGTGACAGTTGTCAAGAAAATCCGAGCTCATCCCACTTCCCCATGCTGGAGATTTTAGTTTAACAGTAATAATAAATAAAGTTATCTTTATAATGAATCACTCAAGTGACATCAAGGCCCAACAGTAGACTTAAGTGTCAATAAAATAAATCTAGTTGTGTGTGTTGTTTTTGTCTCATGCAAACTTTGCTTTAATTCTACTTTTTTCTATCTAATCATAAGAAATCATAGTCAGTCAGAGAGATTCATTAAACAGGAAAAGCAGGTTTCCTGGAAAAAGAGGAAGTTTCCAGCCTGCAGATTTATAAAAATAGTTGAGACTATTTTAAAGCATGAAAGTTTTAAAAAATTAAATCTAAACATTATTAGTAATTGGATAAGAATCAAAGTAAAATACTTATATGAATATTGGTTTACTTGTAATAATACACTTATATTTGTGGGAACTACAAGAAAAACAAGTAACTGTAACTTTAGTATTAAATAATTAGAATCATGTATTATTCTTGGTTTCTTTTCAGAAAAACATCTGTAATAACTCACATTAAGATTATAATAAGAATAATTAATAAGTTATGGTTATAAAATCATAAATGAATGATAGATCAGAGAAGCTGAAGAAAATAAATGTGATATAAGTTATGGTTATAAAATTATAAATGAATGCTAAATCAGAGAAGCTAAAGAAAATAAATGTAATATAAATGTGATTTTGACATTGAACTTGAAATGGTGTAAAAAGGTGTAACTGCAATTAAACATCACTGATATGTTGGAGGTAGATGGTAGGTGAAAGGTTGTGCAGGCAAGGGACACAGGAGGTTGAGCAACCCTGAGACATTGGCACAGACATCAGGAAATGTCTGTAAGACAGTGATGGATATGAGATCATCTGTCTAAGCAGACAGCCAATGAAACAAGCACAGCAACAGTGCTAGCCAATGCTAACACACCAAAAGGTGGATAAACCCTATATAAGGTGGGTGCAAAAGAGGAACCGTTCGTTGGATCCTCCGGGCAGCTTCGAGCCAAGATCCAGATGGACAAAGAACTCTGCAGCTGAAGAAGAGCCGGGGCCACGGAGCCGGAGACTGTCCTGCACATGGAGACCAACCCGTCTGGCCCACAATCTGTGGCTTCGAATCGCACTTCTCTCATCGGCTGGGTTCTGACCCCAAAGACAAAGATGAAGACAAAGACAAGGAAGAAGAACTGGTGCCTTTTTTCCTGCCAGCACCAAGTCCTGTGTGACCTCAGCATCCATGCGGAGAGGAGGCTCATCAGACCTACAGAGATCCTGGCCTTCGCCGATCAACATCTTCCTCCTGCTGCCACACCTTCTTCATCATCGTGCCAGGTCTGGGGTTCGAAACGCCAAACTCCGTCCGTCTCTCTCAAAGGTTCCTTTTTTAGTTCTCAGTGTCAGCAGTAGGGAAAGATAGACTAGATGATTGATTTTACTTATTTGATTATTTCTGCTACTGAATTAAGCTGTACTGACCCTTGCAAAAATGCCTTACTAATAAAATATTTAGCATAAAGAAAATCTAAAGATGTTGTGGACATTCAGTTAATGAGTCACCTTAAAGTTCTTTGATGGTTGTAAAATAGCTGTGATGTTTGATTCTGGAGAGGAAGAGGTGGAAAATGTTTTTAGGTTGCTGGTAGCCCATATTTAAAACCTCATCCTTGGGACTCGCCCGAGTCACTAAAACCTACCTGGTTCAATAACAAATGCAAGTTGTAAAATAGAGAACGAGCGACCGTTAACAGGTGTGCTCTGTGAAACTAGTTGGCTGTAGGCTGCTCAGTCTGGCTAATTCACAGGGGGAAGAAGGGTGGGACACCTGGATGTAGGCCGTCAGATAACCAGGCGAATCGTTTCTCGAAACCAGCTTAAACAGAGTTTACTTCAGTTCTGGACAGGGTAAATCCCAGCAGATTTAGGAAACTCAACGGACCCGTTAGACGGAGAGCTGGTAGCACATCTCCCCTCTCAGAAGAGGAAGTACGAGAGTGAGAGAGTAGAGACAGAAAGGAGGGGGGGGGTGTTGCGCAACAACACAGTGCAATGACAATAAAGTTGAATT
Source organism: Xiphophorus couchianus (assembly GCF_001444195.1). Taxonomy (NCBI): domain Eukaryota; kingdom Metazoa; phylum Chordata; class Actinopteri; order Cyprinodontiformes; family Poeciliidae; genus Xiphophorus; species Xiphophorus couchianus. Next base: position 1,705,969 of record NC_040232.1, read on the forward strand.
CTATTCTATTTACGGCTAGGTAGAAATGCACGCCACACTTTTCAGATTTTCATGGTTTCAAACACAATAAAACCAGGAATCATTTTCCCGCGGGTCTCAAATCTGCTCCTCTTCCTCGTCGCTCTCCCCTGCTCTGCTGCGTTGCCACGGTGACCCGAGCAGCAGAGCAGGAAGTGAGCGCGGCGGCGTTGTCCGACCTGTCGGGCTGCGTCGCCGCGCGCCACGCCTCCAGCTCCGCCGACAGCTGCTGGATCTGCAGAGGAACGCCGACCTCCCGCCGCTTCAGCAGCTGGCTGAGACACACAGAGAGGGGGGTCAGGGGCTGCTGCTGTCGCCATGGAGACGCTGCTGCACCTGCAGGGGGCGCCACAGCTCAGGAGGTTTTAGTAATGAGTTCGCTGTAATTTGGTTGTTTTTCCGGCTTTATAATTTTATGTTCAGAGACTTCAGCAGTTTATTATTTCCTGATAAAAATCCAAACTTTTTAAAAACAGTTAAAACAGGAAGTTTGTCCTGGAATATTATTCTCCATTTATGGGATTTTACTGGCATCACCTGTAAATATAAAACGTCTCTGAATTTCAGAAAGTTGGAGAGAAGATGAGAAAAAATGGGAAAATTTATCTAAGCTGCAGGTTTTCACCTTCAGGGTTTCCTTTGAGTTATTAAAAAATGTTTTATTATAATCATTTGACTTTTTAATCTACTTTATTATTAACAAAATTGTGGGTAAAAAATTAACATTTTTATTTAATGTCAAAACGTCCAGAACGTCCTTGATAAACATAATGTGACTGGTTCGTTTCCGTGTGTGTGTGTCTAATTATTTCACACACACATTATAAAATTCCATTACAATTTTATAATTTTCTGCATTATTTCAGACTCCGGTGGAGCAGAGCTCTCTGCAGAGTGCATCACTCATGAAAGACTACAAACATGGAGGACACAGAGAGCCTGGTTACCATGGTTACGGGTGTGTTGGTTCATTCGTACCTGGTGAACTCGTAGAGAGCAGGAACGATGCTGCAGTAGCTCCGTCTGATGGCCAGTAGGCCTCCAATGTAACCGCACAGGATCAGCAGCTCACTGCGCTCCCTGCACACACACACACACACACACACACGCACGCACAAACACACACGCACGAACGCACGCACAAACACACACACACACACAGTTACGACAGCCAGGGCGACAGCCTGTCGTCCTGCGGAGCCGAGTTCCTCACTGGGTGAGCCTGGGCAGGACGAGGCGGTCGGTCCGGATGTAGCTCAGCAGATCCAGGATTGGCTGAACGCTGTCCACCGTCCAATCAGATCCGGCCAGCTGCTCTGATCAGCAGCGACACGCAGCGTGAGATTCACAGCGGGCATCCGCTCACAGCCGACACGCAGCGGAGCAAACAGTTACCTTTCAGGAAGCCAAGGCCCATCTGCAGGGCGAGTTCAGGCTCAGAGCTCAGCAGGTGGAACTTCACGGCAGAGAACAGATCGCCGTCGGCCGCCGCGGCTACCGCCAGATCCGCGCACTCATCCTGGGAGGGAAGGCCGCACTGCAACGACAAAAACAACAACGATTTAAATCCCAGAGAATACGGTCAAACAGTAATCTGGGCCGAGGTCGCCTCACGCGCTGGTGCAGCTGGTTGATCTCTGCAGCACTTCCTGGGTGGAAGGCGCACAGCTTGGCCAGTAAGACGTGATTATCAGGGATCATCTGCAGCAGGTCAGCGGAGAGCTCCCTGAGAACAACAGACGTCCTAACAGACCAGCAGCAAACACGGAAACGCCTCACGTAGAAGCGGACTGCATGTCTACCATGTTGGGGCCGTCATGTACTTCCTGGCCAACAGCTCCAGGCAGTAAGCCGTGCTCTGATTGGCTGCTTCTCCCAGGACCAGTCCCACGCACGCAGCCAGCTCCAACTCGTTTCCCCGGATCAGGCTGGCCATGGCCGACTGCAGGACAGAAACATGGCTTCAGAACTGAGGAGGAAACCTGGTAAAACCTGGAGGAACCTGGAAAAACCTTGAAAAACATGGAGAAACATTGAAACCTGGAAAAATCTGGAGGAACCTGGAAAAACCTGAAGGGTACCTGGAGGAAATCTGGAGGAACATAGAAGCCTGGAAAAATCTGGAGGAACCTGGAGAAACATGGAAACCTGGAAAAATCTGGAGGAAGCTGGAGAAACCTGGAGGGAACCTTGTGGAAACTGGAGGAAACCTGGAGGAACCTGGAGGAACCTGGAGAAACATGGAAACCTGGAAAAATCTGGAGGAAGCTGGAGAAACCTGGAGGGAACCTTGTGGAAACTGGAGGAAACCTGGAGGAACCTGGAGAAACATGGAAACCTGGAAAAATCTGGAGGAAGCTGGAGAAACCTGGAGGGAACCTTGTGGAAACTGGAGGAAACCTGGAGGAACCTGGAGGAACCTACCTGGATGTTGTCGACCGCCAGGTGGCAGCATGCGGCCAGGACGGAGCAGCCATCTTGGAAGTACCACTCGGCCAGTTCCTGACAGACGTGATGAAGGAGGCTGAAGACGAAACGGTTCTTATTATTTCTGCTCACTGAGTTTATGATAAAGATTTACTGTTGACAGATTAAACAACACAGAGAAACAGGTTAGTGTAAAAAATTAAAACTATATTACAAAGTATTTCACTTAGAGGTTGCTTTTGTCCTAAAATCATTTAAGCTAAATATGCTAATTAGGCTAATCTGAACTAAATTAAAATATGCTGACAAGGGATTAAATTATTTGCAATTTTAAATCTTATTTTATAAAGGAAGCTAAACAGTGCTAAGCTAAAATAAGCTAAATTAGCATTAGCTAAGCTAATTTAACTCCTAAACTATGACAACATAAGCCAAAATAAGCTAACTTATGACAGGCTAAATTTAGTTAAGCTATGCTTTGACTAACTTGGGATAAAGCAAGCTATGCCAAGCTATAGCTAAAGCTAATATAATCCAAGTTAAACAAATGCGGGTTAAAATAAGAAATGTTAAGATAAACCAAATCTAGCAAAGATGGGCAAGGCTAGGCCAAATTAGCTAATCTAGTGTATGCTAAAAGAAGCTAACTTAAGCTAAGCTAGTGTTGTGGATCTTTATCAGTTTACTGGGTTTCTGCCGCCTCCGTACCTCTGGTACTGCTGCCTGTTGTCCACGTCGTTGGTCGTGTGGTTGATGGACGAACTCTGCGGGGAACGGATGTTCCCTTCACACGCTCCCTGCAAACAGCGGCTGCTCAGACCCGGCCTGCTAGACGCGCCTGGTGCCCCACCCCCTCGGTTACCTGTACGATCAGCAGGGCCTCCAGCAGCTGCCCCCTGCTGGTGAAGAACGATACGAGCTTCTTAATGTCGCCGGTGGCGATGCAGTACGGGATGGCGTCGTCGTTATCGTCGGCCATCAGCTGATCGGCTCGTCTGCAGAAACACGACCCAGTTACTGACAGAACAGAGCCAGAACCGGATCAGGACGAAAACCAGAATAGAACCAGAACCAGATCAGAACCAGAACCTGCTCTGGCTCTGGTTCTGAGTGCGTTACCTCTGCATGAGTTTCTTCCAGTACTTCATGGAGACTCCGGGCGCCACCGCCAAGGCTTTCTCCCACTGAAAGAGACGGCGAGTTCAGGGAACAGACAGGAGCTGAACAGAACCTGTGTTTGGGCCGGTGACCCGGTTCTCACCTGTCCCAGCTCCACCATGAGCTCGCAGTACCTCTGGATCTGACCCAGCCTCAGGTGGATCTCTGCTGCTTCCTTCAGACGCCCCTCTTTGCTCGGCGCGCCGATTCCTCCGCCGAACTTCGACATCTTAACGATGGTCAGCTCCTGAGCTTCAGACTGAAACAATTAAAAAATAAAACATTAAAAGATTAAAAAATAAAACAACTAGACAATAAAATAATAAAACATTAAAACATAAATGATTCTGGTTTTCTTTCTTTCTTTTTCTTTTTTATCAGATTAGCAAAGTAAAAAGTCTAATTTTGTTTATTGATCTTTGATCTATTTTCCTATGTACATTATTTAACTGATCATTTAGTTTAATCTACTTTAAAAATTCTACAAAGTGTGTTAATATTGTAAATTTGTTATTAACTAATTAAATCTTTTTGTGTTGCCTCGTATCACATCTGGTAACTTCTGTTTACATGTATTTTAATGATTTTATTTTAAAAGCTACTTCTTAGTGTGATAAATGAACAAATTAACTAATTCAAATATTACATAAAAATACAAAATAGAAATAAAAGAAATACAAGGGGAAAAAACAATACTCAATTTGAAAATATATGGCAAATTATTTTTCAAACTATAAAAAATAAATTAAAAACAAAACACATCACTAAATAATTTACTTTTCAAACTTGATTTTTTCTTTTTATTGCTGTTTTTTTTGTTTAGTTAACTTTTTCATTTTTGTCTGAAGAATAATTAAAAATATTTTTGGGCTGTTTTTACAGTCTTACTATTTTTCACACTTCAGATTAAACTAACAAAAAAATTTTATTTTTCTGTTCAGAGAAATCACTGAACCATTTCAAAATAAAAGCATTTCTTTAATATGTTGACATCTTTTAGTTTCTGTGGTTATGAACAGTTTAGTAAAGTTTAAAGCACTACTGATTCTCATTTCCTACTGTTAAATTTAGACGCTGTTTTTTAGATGCCTCTCTTTGTGATTGGCTGTCTGCCTGCTTGGGGGCGGAGCCTGCAGGGTTACCTGAGCGGCTCACCGTTTTAAACTTCACCAGGTGTTTCATGTGCATCACGCCTTTGCTGTAGCTGGCAGGAAGCAGCGAGTCGTCTTGGTCGTTGATGACGAACACCAGGTCCCACAGGTTGCTGCTGCCCCCTGGAGGCTGAGGGCGACACTGCACATGCTCAACACATCCAACAGAACCTCATCCGGAACCAAACGGTCCGATCCACCAGCCGACGGAGGCTCCGGCCATCAGCAGATTAAAGATTTACCCGGAATGCAGAGATTATGTTATGCAGCTGCTTGTTTTAACTGAAGCGTCAGAAAAAGACTGGATGAGGTTTGGTTTTTAACTAACAGCGCCCTCTACAGGTTAGCTTCACTATTTTCCCTGAGATTCATCACCAGAATGTTTATTAAAGATGGCAGAAGGGCTGGAGTTACAGCAGGACAGCAGCAGGGGGCGCTAGAGGCAAGGAGGCAACGTGAGCTGATTATGTCATTATCCGCTGCTGCTTGTTTATCCGGTCACTCAGGCTCAGCAGGAAGCTGCTCCAGGCCCAGAGGGACCGGTTCTACGGCAGACCGGACCTGGACAGCTACCCTGCCTATATTTCACACGAGAAGAAGAGCTCAGAAAAAAGGTTGTTATTCTGCAGACATTATCAGTTCTGACATCAGCTTTCATCAAATCAGGGAAAAACTGCAAGATTTTAGAAAAAGCATCAAGTTACTAAAAACAGAACAATGTGGATATTTAGGCTTCTAAGTATATTTCCTGCCAGAGCTAGAAAATTCATTTTAATGAGATTTTTAAAAATTAATTAAAAACCATAAAACTATAAAAACTATAAAACCAGAATATCAGAAAAACATCTTTACACTTTGTCTAGATCAGGGGTCTCAGACTCCAGTGCTGGAGGGCCGCAGTCCTGCAACTTTTAGATGTGTCTCTGCTGCAGCACCTGAACAGAATAATTAGGTCATTAAGGTTCTGGAGAACCGAGCTACACAAGGAGGAGGTCATTAAGCCGTTTCATTCCTGTGTTTTGTACCTGTGGCTCATCTAAAACCTGAAGGACTGTGGCCCTTGAGGACTGGAGTTTGAGACCCCTGGTCTAGATGAAACATGAGAATCACAGTGAGCCTCTTAAAGGGCCAGTATCGTGTTTTCCAGCACCACAGTGCTACAAATAGCTCTATCATGTAACTATGTTACCTTCAGTTGTTACAAAAATTAAATATGACTTGACAGAAATTCACTTCCTGATTTAACGCCTTGAAATTGGGTCTCTGTCTCTTTAAGAAACTGCTGTCCTGTCTGAAGCTCCGCCTCCAGGAAGTCATCCCAATATGGCTCCTCTATTAACCCTTTAATGTTTTTACCAGCGTTGCTCCGGGCTCAGCAGTTCCAGCAGCTGCTGGCTAGTCTGAAGGAGCTGAGTGGGGGAGGAGCTGCGGCTCGAAGGCGGGGCTAGGTCCACCAGGCTTTTAGCAGCTGAATGGTTGCCATGGAGACTAAAGGATTTCTCAAACATGAATCAGAGCAACACTGCAGGTTTGTTTCTGATCCAAGATCAAAGCTGAGTGTAGATACTGGAAGTTTAACCAAGGAAGTTTGCCTGATGAAGAGGAGCCTGATGACATCAGACCCCCTGCTGAGCCTGAACTCACACAGAAACTCTCGGAGAACCAGCGCAGCTTCCTGGACCGGCCGTCTCCGCTCAGCTTGTCCAGCTCCTGCTTGATGTCTCTGGACACTTTCCCACAGAGCAGCGGCGGCGAGCCGGGGACCATGGCCGCGTCTGCAGGGAGAGACGGGTCAGAACCAGAACCGGGCCAGAACCAGGCCTCCTGCGGGGCTCACCCGTGTTCCCGATGATCCGGTCCCAGGGCGTCTCCGTCAGGATGTTGAGCAGCAGAGGACAGACGAGCGGCGTGAGGGACCAGAGACGGACGGTGCTGTCCCTGCTGCAGCTCGCCATGGTGAAGGGACGACTGTGGTGACACGTCAGACCTGGGGGGACGCAGAGGGACCGGGACGAGGACAGGGGGACAGGAAGGAGGCCGGGGGGGACACAGGGTTACCAACAGGAGGACAGGGGGACAGGGAGAAGGACGGGGGGGACACAGGGTTACCAAGAGGAGGACAGGGGGACAGGGAGGACTTCAGAGAGCTGGACAGCCTCAGCAGGGGCTCCTGGTGTCTCTCGGTGTCTCACCGTAGACGTCGGCTCCGTGGTCGAAGACGGTGTCCAGACACGTCCCGTCCCTGGTGTCCCACACTCTGATCGTATAATCCCAGGACCCTGCAGAACCGACCGGGACCAGAGACCAATGAGGACGGACCGTTCCCGTCTTAAAGCTGCAGTAGCTTATTAAAATGCTTTTCCATATCAGCTGAATCTGCCTCCATGTTGTGGCAGTTTGTTATGAGACGGATAATCTGGGGAAACAAGGAGCTGCTGCTGACGTCTGGATAAACGCAGCGTCCTCACCACAACCAACCAATCAGAGCCCAGAGATCCACTTCGTCACAGATATCAAATCAAATCGTCACGACTTTAAGACACATTCCACAGAAATATCAACTATTTTATCAAAGTTACAAACTGCAGCTGGAAGCCAAACTTATGGACAAATAGTTCTGCAAGTCCCAGCGGGTCACAGTACTGGTCCAGTACTGGTCCCAGCAGTTCTGTACCTGAGATGAGCAGGTAGGGAACCTCGGTGTTCCACAACAGGCCTCGGACCGGCGCCGTGTGTCCGCTCAGAACGTTGATGCAGGCGTCCTGGGTGTAGTCCCAGATCCGGACCGTTCTGCTCACACACAGAACCAGAACCATAGAACCAGAACAGCTTTCTGAGCCAGAGGCCCAGTTGGTGCAGAACCTCACCCGTCGTCAGAGCCGGAGCAGAGGATTCCCTCCCTGAGCGGCGACCAGCGGACATGGAACACCTTGGCCAGGTGTCCAGTGAAAACCTTGAGCGGCTGATCAGAGCTGGTGGCCAGGTAGTAAACGCGAACGTTCCTGTCCTCACAGCCGGTCGCTATCATGTCCCTGCAGGGAACGGAGGGAACGGAGGGGACAGAGGGAACGGAGGGGGCAGAGGGGACGTAGGGAACGAAGGGGACAGAGGGAACGGAGGGGGCAGAGGGAACGAAGGGGACAAAGGGGACAGAGGGGGCAGAGGGAATGGAGGGGGCAGAGGGAACGGAGGGAGCAGAGGGGGCAGAGGGGACGGAGGGGGCAGAGGGGACAGAGGGAACAAAGGGGACAGGGGGAATGGAGGGGGCAGAGGGAACGGAGGGAGCAGAGGGGACAGAGGGGACGGAGGGGGCAGAGGGGACAGAGGGAACAAAGGGGACAGGGGGAATGGAGGGGGCAGAGGGAATGGAGGGGGCAGAGGGAACGAAGGGGACAGAGGGGGCAGAGGACACATGGCTTTAAAGCTAAATATTTACCTTCAAACTAAATAGTTAGCTATGAAGCTAAATATTTAGCTTGCTAACTAAACATTTAGCTAGTAACTTAAATATTTTGCTTTAACCAGAACCAGGAATATTTAGGTTCAAAGTGAATATTTAAGTTAAATATTTAGCTGCATTATGGGGAAAAGATGTATGAAAATGATCAATTTAAAGGTTTTATGAATAGATATTGAGCCATTCAGAGGAAAATGGATTAAATCAATTAACTGAGTTTTTAGACCAAACCTTATTAGATAGTTACAAACAACCTGCTTACAGCTACAGACCGATGGACAGACGGACGGATGGATGGACAGATATTCAGGTCTTACTTGTTGTTCTGGCTCCAGTCGCAGCCGAACACGGCAGCAGGATGTTTGTACTTGTGCAGGATTTTCCCGTCGATGGTTCTGATGATGCTGCAGAGAGAGGAACATGAAACACGCTCCGCCTCATCGCTGTGCGATTAAACCCGGTTGGACCAGCGCTCACCAGAACCCGTCTCCGCTGCAGGTGGCGATTCTCTTGGAGTCTTTGTGGCTCCACGATATGCAGAAAATCCCGTTCTTACCGTGCTGAAGGGAAACAGCAGCAGTTAGAACCTCTCCAGCTTCACAAAGTCTGCAGACCTGAACTGACCTCGTTAAAGCGGGTGATGATTTTCCCCTTCCTGACGTCCCAGATGAACGCTCCATTACGAGACGTCGCTCCCGCGATGCAGTTCAGGTCTCCTTAGAAACAAGCAGAGAAAAACTGCTTTCCCATGAAGAACCACAGCAACCTTCTGGTTCCTGACATCCAGACTAACACGTTCCAGATCCAAGAAACACAGAAGGACCGCACAAACAAACTCGCCCGACCCACAATGCTCTCTGCTGCCAGTCCTGCCTCACACCTCACCACCGTCTCACTGCCCTGCTCCTCATGCTGAGCATGACACCTCCAGCTGTTTCCCATTAATATCCAATCACTCATGTTTACCTTTACACAATAAAAGTAAGGTAGCGTTAACTTATTAGCTCACCTTAGCAGTTTAGCTAATGCTACCATTAGCTAACTTTAACACAGTAGGACCCATTAACACAGGTAGTAGCAGCTACAGTTTATAAACTAACATAAACTGATACCTCAATAATTGTCAACATCCTAACATTAGCTAGTATATGCAATGTACGGTATGACATTAGCATATATGCTAACATAACCTCAAATGCTAACATAAGCTTATATGTTAGTATTAGCTAGTATACTATCATTGACTGAAAAGTCAATACTAACTGGTATGCTAACATTAGCTGATAAATTAACAGTTACATGGTAACACTAGCTCATATGCTAACACTAGCTCATATACTAACATTAGCTCATATGCTAACATTAACTGGTATGCTAACATTAGCTGACATTAGCGGTGTGTTAGCAGCTGATCCACCTGGAGCCCAGGACAGTGAGTAAACCACGCCTTCGTTGCCGGGCGACGTGGAAACGGCCGTCAGCGTGTTGGTGTCCCAGATTTTTATGGTTCCATCAAAACTGGCCGTCGCCAGCAGGTTGGGGTCATCGGGTTTAAACTTGCAGTCAAAGATGGTTTCTACGTGGCCCTGGAATTTGAAAACAGACGTCAGAGCGAACCGAGACGCTTCCTGTCCTGCCAGCCGCTCAGCCGGCGGCGTACCAAGTCTCTCAGGAAGTCCCATTTCTTGGCCCCCATGTCGTAGAGTCCGACGCCGCCGTCCATGAAGCAGCAGACGGCGTGACCGGGCGGCAGAGAGAAGACCTGGTTCTGGGACAGGCTCGGCGGAGGGACGGCCTCGCTGGTGGAACTGGTGTGCTGGCTCTTACTGGAAGAACTGGAGCTCTGAGCTGCAAAGAGGAGCAGAGGCGGTTAGCTTGAGCATTGGTCCAGAAAGTCCAGCAAGAAAACTGACGATCCGAGTGGGAAGAACGGATTTACCGGAAAAATAGGCTGAGGCTGTTTATAGAAAAATGTTTTTTTGGACAGTTTTGACCTAATTGCGGCTCTGAAATGGACTTTTCTAAAAAATTTTTACTCCAGTCTAAGATGAATGAATGATTAATTTAGCTGAGATTTCAATAATTGACTAACTATAAATGAAGTTTCAGTCTACATGTTAGGTTATCGGAGGTGTAGTTACCTCTTTTGGCCAGCGGGGCGCTGAGCACGTGCAGAGCGTGAAATCCTGTCTTCTTCAGCTTGAAGCTGTCCAATTGCGTGGAGCGAGACACGTTCCAGACCCTCAGCACGCCGACCTGCGAGTCTGCAGAAACAGCACGTTTCACCACAAATCAGGTTTCATTCAGAGCCAGGGTCCGGCAGCGCCTCTCACCCCCAGTGATGAACATCCCCGGAGCCGAGGGAACCCAAGCCAGGCACTGGACGGAGGCGGCGGCGGACGGGAAGCAGAAGGACGTGATGCAGGACAGTCCCTCGCTGTCCACCAGCCGCACGCCGTTATGGATGTTGGACACTGCAGAAGAAGAAGACGGCGGATCAGAACCCAATCAGAACCCGAGGCTGCGTCTGCACCGAGGCTTCGGGTCGGAACCGGACCTAGTAGGTAGTCGGTGGACAGAGGGTCCCACTCCAGGGCGCTGACCGGGTCCTCCTCGTCCGTCCCCTCCAGGGACTCTGGACGCAGGACGTGCTTCTGGCTTTTACTGCCTGGACACACATCAGAGGTCAGAGGTCAGACAGAAAACTGCAGTAGAACTGCTTAGAAGGGGTCAAAGGTCATACAAAGTGTATCATCCCCCAGAGAAGAAAACACCTGAGAGAAGGTTCATCCCAAGGTCAGAGGTCAGAGAAACGACCAGTTTAGGGCAAAGTACTCAGCTCCAGTACTTGAGTAAAAGTATCGATACTCAACTACAATCGAAAGTTACTCAGTGAAAAGTTTTAACATGAGAAAGTACTGAAGTACTTATAAAAATACTCAAGTATTCAAAAGTATAAATTATAATCTCTGGTATCAGAACGTCGCTGTTTTCTGAGAGTTTTTACAGAACCATGTGACTGTAGAGGTTAAAGGTCAAAGGAACAACCATGTATGGCAGGCTGAGTTACCATAAAATCATAATTACCTTCCAGATATCTGAAAATCTAAACTGTAAGCTGCAGACTACGAAGCTACGCTGAGCCAAAACGACGAGCTTTCTGTCCAAACCCAACGCTTCATTCCAGACTCTACAGGCCTCAGTGAGCAGGTTAGAGGTCAAAGGTCAATCTCCCTAGATCAGTGTTTCTCAAGCGTTTTCAGGCTGAAAACCACGGAACCCATTAAACAAACTCTCAGACCATAACTGGAAATGAATGCAGACTGTTTAAATAAAGCTCAACATAAAAGAGCGCGGGTCTGGACTTACCGGGCTGGAAGACGGACAGGCTGCCGTCTGTGTGTCCGAACACCAGCTTGCCCTTCTTGCTCGGGTGCCAGCGGAACAGGCAGATGTCCGACAGGAAGGAGTGCGCCTCCTTGTGGACGGTGACCGCCGCATCAGACCCTCGGTAGTCCCAGACGTAAAGAGGGCTGCGCTGCGACACGAACGCCACGCCGTCCGCCGAGTTCCAGCACCAGCTGACGGAGACGGGGACGCCTGGAGAGGACGGAGGTCAAAGGTCAGAGGTGGTCAAAGGTCAGAGGTGAGAGTCCCGGTCGGTCGCCTACCTTTGGTGTTGTCCAGCCGGGCGGCGGCCTTCTTCTCCACCACGTTCCAGATGATGAGCAAGTTGTCGGCAGAGGCGGAGGCGAACAGGTCGGCGTTGTCGGGACACCAGCTGATGGCCGTGATCGTCTTCTTGTGCTCTGACATGATGGAGCGCAGCTTGAACTCGTTGTACTGCTGGTCCAGCTGCACGCAAACAAGCATCTGCTTTACCCGCACAAGGTCAAAGGTGAGCCAGGGAGTCCCTCAGGGATCAGTCCTGGGAAGCAGCTCCCTCCTCAGACGGGTCAGCAGCCGTCAGAGGAGAACTTTCTGGATCATGTTTGATTCTTCCTGCTCACATTTTCAAACCATTTTTAGTTATATTTCACTTATAACAAAAAAATAATTTTATCCGATGATGTTCACTTGAAAACATCATGTGCTGCGACTTTTGGGACAGAAATTTAGAAATCTAATCAAAAACAGGAAATTGCATTTTCAACAGAAAAACAACAACCATTGGAGACGGCGGCTGGTATTTCAAATTTGATCAATATGACTTTTAAAGGTTGTGTGCAATAATTTCTGCTAATTAGTCACAAAATAAAAAAATGACGGTTCATTTTTCAAAGTCACAGTTTTCAAAATGTGTTCAAAGTTTTTTCATAACTGTTGAAGTATATCTGAATAAAACAAGTATACATAGAAACATTTATAAAAATGTTCTGCATGTTTTATATTTTACACATTAGTAACATTTGTCTTACTTGTTTGTTGCCTGTAAAAAGTTACCAGTCTGTGATTGGAAAAGTATGGTAATGATTAACATGTTTCATCTGCCAACAAGTTATTTAAGACTAACTGAACCGCTGAGCAACTTCTCTTTCCCTGAAGCAATCATGTGTGGCAGCTGCTTCAAGAGCCATTAAATATTTGTGAACAAACGAGGTTCCAACCTTTATTCTTTTGTTTGATATATGCCAAATTTAAAACGGTGTGTATTATAATCCTCCATATTGAAGAAGGTATATTTTATGCCAGATTTCTCTCAGATGACAAGTTAATATACAACAAAAGAAGCTTGTATGTCAGAATAATCTGAATATTTGATGATGTATTGATGCTGATTATACAATTTACAGCTTCCATGATCTCTATAAGTCAAAATAATTTATTGTAGATTTTGCTCACACAGGTTCAAAAATGTACTTACAGGTTTGACTATATGGTTAGATTTTCCTAAGCACACTACATATCGACCACATTTTTTAAAAAGTTGTTTTAAACATCTTGTGCAAATAGCCCTACTAAATTGATTAAGTTGTTTGTTTTTTCCGTTTATTTAATCAGGTAAACCCCGTTGAGATCTAGATCTCATTTTCAAGAGGGACCTGAAACAAACTTCACTCCCCGTCGGGGAATCGAACCCCGGCAGGCGGGGACACTCACCACTGCACTATATATAGTGTATATACTAACAGGAGATTAAGTTGTTCTTGAACAACCCACAACAAAATCTAAACCAACAAACATGGTTTAGTTGGCATTTAGACATTTAGCTTCAAACTAAACATTTAGTTAGCTAACTAAATATTAGAGCTAACTCAGCTAGCTCCGAGCTAACTGTGTAGGTCACTGCCATACAGTTAGCTCTTCCACTAAACATTCATGGAGCTAAATATTTACCTTGGAAGCTAATTATCTGGATTTATTTACTGAATAAATATTTTGTTTGAATATGTGATAGTTATGAATGAATGAATGAATGAATTCATGGAGAGGTACTCATGACCTCACCTGGTAGACGTAGATGGCTAACGTGGCGCAGTAGGCGAAGCGGTCTCCGCTGGCGGCGCAAACGTCTTTGTTCCAGGGCTGGCAGCCGGCGGCCAGGAGGCCCACCTGCTTCACCTTGGCCATCCTCACCTGCAGAGACCTGGAACGACCCGCCTCCATCAGCAACGACAATATGAACACATTGATATCAACGCATGAAGATGAACACATGAATCTGAAGGAGGGAGAACCAGTTTGTTGGCTTTAGTTAGCGGAAGCTAGCAATCCTGAAACTATTAATTGGATGAATTGATTATTCAAATTATCGCCAACTAGTTTAGAAGTCGATGAATCGACTCAAAAAAGATCAACAGCTGAAAAAACAACATAATCAGAGCATCATGAAGGCAAAGCTGTACACAAATAGAAACATTTAGCATTCAAGATTAAAAAACCTCCTATGAATAAGCACCGGGTTTAAAATAAACGTTAAATAAAAATAAAACCACCTTTTAGGAACATTTTGTAATCCAGTTATTAATCATTTAATCAACTAATAGTCAACAAACTTTCTTCTAATATTGTATGAAAAAGGCGGCAGAAAGTAGATATTTTTTTAATCTGATTAAAAGTCAAAATTAATCAATTGCTGGGCGTGACGTGGTGGCGGAGGGGTTGGCGGGACCCACATTCAGGCAAACGTGGCCTGACGCGGCTGTCGCGGGTTCGACTCCCGGACCTGACGACGTTTACCGCACGTCTTCTTCTACTTTGAAAAAAGGGACACTAGAGCCCACAAGAAGACCCCCTGCGGGGCAAAAAAAAATTAATCAATTGATTAATCAAAAACAAAAGTAGTAGCTTGTTGCATCCTTAAGTTAGCTGAGGTTTTTTGTGTTGACTGATTTTGATATTTGTTGTTTTATGGTAGCCGTTATTCGTAAGGTGGACAGGTTCGGTTCACATGCTCATTATTTTCTGTTCCTTTCAGATTCATAATAAAACCAGAAGAGCTCAGGAACGTTTCTGCGGGTTGTAACGTGAAAACACGCGGACGGCTCCAGGCTCGGTTCGCTTTTCCTCCTGCAGGCTGCAGGCTAAGATGATTACAGAGCAGATTGAATTAATCTCTGCTGCTGATCGGCTGCTAACGCTCAGCAGACGCATGGCACCTGCTGCACATGTGCCTCTGTAATGCAGGAAGTCCTGTCTTCATTTTACCAGCTGATTACTGCTGCTGTGGATGAAAACAAATATCAATCAAAGGCGATCTTCAAACACCTGCAGGCCAGTTTTCCCCTGACCTCGTCTTGTCAGGTGCAAATCGACTGATTTCCATGCAGATTCTCTTCATTAGCAGAATCAGGGCGGCTCGGCTGGCTAACAAGCGCTGACGGAGAAACACACGATCCACCTGAACACTTTTATTATTCTGGACTGTTTTCTGCTCTTTCTTCGCACCGTGGTGTTCCAGACAAAGAAATGATGGAACCTCCAGGATTAAGATTGTTAGACACTTTTGGTCTGATTATGCTCCTATATGTTGGAGGCTGTTTGGTTGTATAATCTGAAGGTAAACGAAATATAACAATTCGCCATTGGTGGCGCTCTTGCTGTGCACAAGAGAGGTGAGCGGAACCTGTGAAGAAGAAGAGATGTTCCGGTTCGAAAATAAACGTTGCCATGTGCTACTTCCAGTTATCTGCTTGAACAGTATTTAATTTGACCTAGTGTATCATACACAACACCACTTCTGATGTCAGCTGGTTGGTCACTGGATCTTTCTTCAGCTGCATCCTCGGTGCACAAAGCAGCGTAAACTCAGACCCTTCCTCTAAAACATCACAGTTCCCAACAAACTCAGTAAATGTTCACATTCCTGCTGGCATTGGCACAGAATTATTCATGTTAGGTCATATTTCTGTTGTTTCACAGATTTTATCGGCACTTATTGTAATCAGTTGTTTTTTATTGTTCAAGCAAACAAAATTATCTAACTAATTTCCAAAGTGTTTGCAGTCGAAAGAGTCGTGTCAATGTTTTTCAAATTTTATGCTAAAACAACCAGACAAAATCTACTTCCACATAGGAAAGCACAAATCATATTTTGTTGTTGGGTGAACACATCGTTCAGGCTGCCGTCTGTTCTGCATAATTTATCTTTTTATTCTTCCTGCCAAAACCAAAATACGGATGATAAAAGTTTTCGGTCTGGTGTTTTGGTCTCAGCCAGTCCTTCTATTTGAAGAACCATTTTGTTTTCATAATTCATTTCATTTGTTGTTTCTGTTATTTTGTTTATTTTGGATATTTAAAATGTCTTTCAGTTCCAATATTAAATGTTTGTTAGAATTTAAAGTTTATTGATCTTTGATAATGTGCATTATTATGCTATTATCATTATATTACTGGAAAATGGTCTCAAAACAACAATATTATCGTTTATCACTATAACTTCTGGGACAATTTATCGTCTAGAAAAATGTCTTACCGTTTAATTCTGCTGCTGTGTGAACGCAGCCGCTCTTCAGATTTATCAACTTTTCAGACAAACAACCGGAATCAGCAGCTCAGGATTTCTGAGGATCGGCCAGAAAACGGCAATCGGTTCACCGTTTGGGTGACGGTGGGAACGTAGATGGACCAGGTTCTAAGTAACAGGCCCGGTTCAGTCCAGAACCCTCATGTTGTTCAGGTTCTGGTCATCTTTAGGTCCGGTTCTGGATTATCCCAGCCTTCAGCTTGGATCTAAACCGTGTTCTGCTCTGAAGCTGGAGTTTTATGGACCTCAGCTGGAACCGGTAGGGTGGTTCTGGTCCGCCCCGCCGGTTCCGTGATGATTCATTCTAACTGCGCAGCTCCAGTAAACCCAGTTCTGCCTCCAGGTGAGACCAGAACTCCCAGCAGGATCCAGAGCCATGAAACCGGTCCGGTTCTGGTAGGACTGGTTCGGGTGTCTGGGTTTTCATCCAGACATCCTCCCTGTGTCACACTGCACGAGCCCACTCGTGACAAAGACGGTTCTCCTCGCGAGCCGCGACCGGACGGGTTCGCGTTAAACCGAATCACCGATAGAGATGAAGCCGAGCTGCCGCTTCACCCGGTCCGAGGTCTGGGGGCTGAGGGCGGGTATCAGGAGGAGGCAGAACCGGCAACAGGTCTCAGCGACACCAACTAATCCCTGGAAGACGCGCTGCGCGACGCATAGGCGGCAGCGCGGTGACGGACGCGCGGCTAGCATCTGCTGCCTCCGCTGTCGCGCTGTGTTCAGGATTGTTTTCCAGCGGCCTGGTTCTGGTTTTGGAGTGGTTCTGGTTCTGCTGTGTCTGGTTCCGGTCTTACCGTCAGGTGCCAGCAGGCCGGTCCGCGGTGGACAGGTCACAGGTGCTGAATGGAGTCCCGCTGCCGCCGCGGCTCAGCGTCGTCCAAGGGAGGCGGGACCAACGCAGCGGCGCCTCCGATTGGCCCACCAGATCGCCGCTACTAAACAGCCATTGGCTGCTGGGAGCGTCAGTTACAGCGCTCTTCCTGTTTGGATGTTCAAGCTTAGCAGAAACAAATCCTTTAAATTCATTCACAACTTTGAAATAAAAATAAATCAGTGGTTAAACTTTATGTTAACTGCGGTTTCTGAGATTTAGCTCCAGAAGCAGGGCTGGCTCCAGGGGGCATGGGGCCTCGGGCAGAAGGAGATTTGGTCCCCAGGTTTACTTGGCTGGGCATGAAATTATCCTTTGATAATTGGGCATTTACTTTTTAACCTGAACTCAAAAAAATAAAATATTAAACTTAGCACTGGATTGTAACTATAGTCAGGATTATTCTTTAGTCATATGAAAGTCATTTCCTTAGTTTTACACCATAAGATAAAACATGTAGATTTACTGACAGAACCAAATTAGACTTGCAAAGGATAGAAATAATTGTGTAGAGATAATCAAAAATCCTGGTATTAGATTATTCTTTCAGTTTCAGCCAGAGATTAAAAGTTTAAGAGCTGCTGCCTGGTTTCAGGAGAATCAGTCAAAGCAGCCGCTCTGCTTCTGCCCAGCTGCTGGCGCATCCAAATGTAAAGGTTTTCCCTCCAGCTAACTTTCCACTAGTTTGAAACCCCTCAGCCTTCTCTGCAACAGTTGCTCCTCTGAATCATTGCTGGATTTTTTCCAACCAGGCATGGAGTCGCATCCATTTGCTGCACAGCCAAACTAAAACATGCAGCAGAAACAGTTTAGATATTAAATTCCTGTTTATTATTCAGCAGATCTGACAGAAAGTTGAACATGTGGAATAATCACAAACTGCAGTTATAATCAATATACAAAATTTTATTATAAAAAGAAAAATTCGTTCTACAGGTTTTAAAGTTCCACTTTAAAAATGGCTGCCAACATCTTAATGACGCTACAGAAACATCCTGGTGGTAAAACGACAGTGGGAAAGAAAACGGCACCACTAGAACAGAACGCGAGCAGTGCTTCCAGAACCAAGCTTTAAAAAACAAAATGTCTTCCTGCCGTCCGCTGGCGCTTCAGTCCAGTTCAGCGCCGTTCACAAGGTGGAACAACCCAAGTTCAGTAGAAACAGACACGGACTAAAGGGAGGCTAGAAACTAAATCCCTGAATGACAGGAGACGACCCGGTCCGGCAGAACCGGACCAGAACCAGGGACAGCAGGCTAAATGTTGCAATCATCCACACACACAAAAAAAACAGGTTTAAGCTGAACAATGCATCGCAAACTTCACATCCTTTCACATGACACTTATTCATCATCGTCATCATCGTCGTCATCCTCCTCCTCGTCCTCATCTTCGTCGTCATCATCATCGTCGTCATCAGCAGGCTGGACCTTCTTGGCTGGGGGCCGGCCGGGGCCACTCTTCTTCCCGGCGTCGCTCTTCCCTGAACCGCCTTTGGCTCTGTAGGCGGCAACATCCTGAGGAGCAAGAGGAGGAAGAGCTGTTAGCTTCCTGTTAGCATCACGCTACCTTCCTGTTAGCTGGTTCCTCTCATCTGGGCGCCTACCTTCTCGTATTTCTCCTTCAGCTTGGCAGCCTTGGCCTCATACGGTGCCTTGTCCTTGGTGCCCTGCGTCGCCCAGAGCTCGCCCAGCTTCTTGGCGATGTCGCCGATGGAGATGCCGGGATGCTCCTCCTTGATCCGGGGACGGTGGTCGGAGCAGAAGACGAAGAAAGCAGAGCTGCAGACGTAAAGATGAACGTATAAATATCATAAGACTCTTTAACAGACCAGATAAGAGCGCTGACTTACGGAGGTCTTTTGGGTGCATTGGGGTCCTTCTTCTTCTTGCTCTTCTTGGCTCCTTTCGGGGGAACGTAGGACTTCATCTCTCGGTCGTAGCGGACCTTGTCATTCTTGGCCATCTCGTCAAACTTCACCTTCTCCTTGGCTGACATAGTCTTACAAAACAACGCATTTTAGTCCTCCAGAGTTCCCAGGTTACTGGGAAACATTCAGGTTAGCGCCGCTTACCTTCCATCTCTCTGAGCACTTCTTGGAGAACTCTGCGAAGTTGACGCTGGTTCCTGGGTGCTTCTTTTTGTGCTCCTCGCGGCAGGTAGCAACGAAGAAAGCGTAGGCAGAGGTCTTCCCTCTGGGCTTATTGGGGTCCTTTGTCATGTCGGCGCTTACTCTTTAAAAAGAATAAATATGAGCGATTGGGAAAAGACGCAATTATTTCAAACTTAATGATGGAGTATTAGCATTAGCTTAGCCTCTGAGGAGCAGAGCATTTAAACATTTGATGAGTTTTAAAATGCTTTAATATGAGTTTACCCAATAAACTCAGATCTTCACATTTTGCAACTTCAAATGTTTTTTATAACTTATTTCAATACTTAAAACGGCACCATCAACTTTAAGTCTATTTTCTCATTACATGTTCAATTCAAGTCAAAGTTAAACTTTTCAGATTTCACTGAGATGTATTTTAAATAAGTCTTGCATTAATTGAAACAGTTAAGAAAATAATGTAAACATCCCTGATAAGAATCAGTGTTTACCTTCTAAACCCGCTAAAAGTTATCATAAACCTTATAACGGTGTTAAAGTTGTGCAAAGTGACCTTTGACCTGTATTTAATGAGTGTTACATGTTAATGAGGCCTAGCGCAGCCAGCCAGACGCCGGGAGGAGCCGTCTTCAGACGCTAATCGGATTTCTGGCTCTTCGGGACAAAAAGACGCGACTCCATTTTGTATCTTCCCGCCTAAACCGCCCAACTGCGCCAAAAGTTCCCCTGCAGAACCGCCCAGTCCAGTTCCTAAACACAAGAACTCCATACGGGCTCGGACTGATACCACAACAAACGGAACCCAGTCAGAAAAGACCTGCGGCCCGTTTCAGGCGCAAACTGCGGAGTTTCCGTCGTGTTAGCACTGCGCAGCCAAATGGCGTTTCAACTGCCTGTTACGCACCAACTCCGCCACTTACATCACACCGCAAAACATCGTAAACTATAGTTACCCATTTCCGTTCTTAGAAACCGACGCCGATTACTTTGTTATAAAGTTCGTTTTAATTACGCTGAGATTTACACTTTCGGCCAAAAAAGGCCGTAAAAAGTTCGCTTCTGGAGGTTAAGCTTGACAACTCGATCGACAAGAACGGATTAATGACAACAAACAACCTAAACACTTATTTAACATGAATGGCGACAAAAATCCGCTGATTTAGCCAGAAACAGCGTCTCTTACCTGTTTTCTCCAACACAAGCTGTAAACGACTGAATGAGGAAGAAAGCGCAACTGTTTGTCACTGCCTAAAACTGGTTCTGTAGCTCCTCCCCTTCCCCTCTGATTGGTCAGAATCAATCATTTAAACATAAACGCTGGGGGCACAGAACTCGTTCTGAGCTGTGATTGGCTGAATTCCTTTAAGGAGCGCCTTCATGTTTGTGTGTTCTATCCCATCGCTGATTGGCTGTGCTGGACTTTTAAACATACGGCGCGAAAAGGAATCGCCCTTTGTTTGCAGCTGCTGAGGGAGATTAAAAAAATGTCCTTCTCCGCTGCCTCGACCGTTTGTTGTTTTTTGAAACAGGAGTCGAAACGAAGCCGCAGCAGTTATACTGAGCCCCGGTTTCAGTTCTGTTTTACAGTGGGCCGACCCGATATGAGCTGCGCTTCCATCTGAATCTGTAGCTGAGTGACTGTTAAAGTCATCTTTAAATTCATCTGTGACTTTTAAAAGCTGATCTATGCTCAGACTGACTCTTAGGTTTTCTTCCTCATATGCCCAAAATTAATGACTTTGTCTTTATTTTTAAACTGAGTTTCATCCTCTGTGAAGATGATATCTATAGTAGGCTATAGGAGTTTGTCAATGAAACTTATGTCATATGATAATATGACATTGTTCAAGTTTCAATTAATGCATACAAGTAAACCAAGGGCTGAAGTTTGTCTCAGTATCAGAATTTGCTTTGCTGCATGATTAAAGGCCTCTGAAGAGTTGGACCGGGTCTGGAGTGGTGGTTCATTGTTCCTGGTGAGAAGCTACATGGAAACAAGAACCTCAACAGCTTCTCTTTTGTTCATGCAAATGGCTGCTTAAAATCTAGTCATCATTAATTAAGAATGCTGCTGAATGCAACCTGTCCCCCAGCTTTGTTTGCAAAAGACAAAAACAGAATCTGGATATTTTCTATTTGTATGGTAAAGTCTGATGATGTTCTGCAGCCTCAAAGAAACTGAAACCAGGTTATCCACTAAAATCCACATTAGAAAACCAGTGTGGAGCTTCTGTGGTGATCATCAGACCACATGCATAAAAATGTGGAGAAATTTAAAAGCTGCTGCATGAAAAAATACATTCAGTGTCTTTAAATCACAGCTGGAAGTTGCTTAAATAATGTTTTCTCAAAAAATTGGATCAGTTATGAACAAGAAAAAGAGCACACCAGAGTAATGGTGAGGGAGTAGCCATCTTGAATGTGGACAAAACAAAGGAAAAAGCTAATGGCTACACATTTCAGGACTGTTAGAAACAAGGTCAAAGGTCAAGTGAGACTTTGGGACCTCTGGAGATGACAGTGGAAAAAACAATTTCTCATAAAATCAAGAAAATTAAGGACATTTATACACGAGACTGCCAGTGTCTACAGGAGAACTTTCTGCATTAGAAGCCTGGATAATTTGAGCTCCAACAACATTAAATTTCTCCTCACAATCAATAAAGTGATTTTATTGGATTTTATTGACATTTTTCCCAGTTTACAAACAGCAGCAACACAAACTATGAAGTTCAGGCAATCTGGGAGAATTAATATCAGATTCTATCATTGTAGCTTGATTTGTTTGCTTATTTTTACTGAAATATGAACAATGATTTATTGCACATATGACATTAATTTATATTCTGGCTTTGCATCACTTAATAATCTGTTAAATGATATTAAATTGTCATTATGCTGTCCAGGGACTGCAGGTGGAAAGTAGCTTTTTTGTCACATGTTTCCATTTAAATGATAAAATGTTGTAAAATAAAATAATTGGTCAAATAAAATAATGTTTTTATGGAGTTAACCAAATATATGTCCCCTGAATATAAATGACCTTTATATTTATATTTATATTCATTTATATAAATATAAATGAATATATTTAATGTTTAACTTTAACTTGTAACTTTAATGTTTTTATTCAAATTTCATTTATTTACTATTTAATTACTTGTTTGAGACTGATTTTAATTTGGTGTAGTGTAAAATCTAATTCCATGTTTTTTTTATCCTGAGAATGTTTTTTTATTTTTCTAACTAATATTAAGCACATTATTTTAGACATTTGTACAGATATTTTGGACTCTGAGGCAGCTTCATCCTTCAGCATCGGGTCAGTTTATCTGCAGCTGAGTGGAAGTGGTTAGATAAGCTCCGTCCTCAGATCTCTCCCCAACCCAGAGGTGGTGGGAACCAGAATCATTTAACCTTTAACCTTTACCTAACCAGGGAAGCTGAATGACAATAAATTCTCATTTCCTAAATCATCACTGATAGACAGCGTCTCCCCTCTGTGTATGGAGCTGTTCCTGCAGAGCTGCTACATCCTAAATGCACAAAGCAGGGTCATCACAGATCCTTCCTCCCAGCTGCTGATAATTCAGTTCGCTTGAACTTTTCTACAACCTGCGGCTCCTCAGACTGTCCAGAATGGCTTTTAATTTTTAACTTTTGGCAAAAATTTATAAATAACCAACCAATGTTTACAAATGTAGTTACTAAATAATAAATACAAGTGTAGCCCTTTTTCATGGGATAATTACACTAAATGAGGCTTTTTTGTACAAAATTTTCATGTTTTTATTCACCTGTTAAACCTAACAGTACAAACAAAGCAGGTATCTTGTAAAAATAATATCAAATTTCATTTTTGTAGCTAGATTGAAAATAGTAATGGCTGCAGTGAGGGGTTCAGACCACTAGAGGCAGCACTGCACCCAGAAACTCAATAAGTATTCACACCCCTGCTGCTTTAACTGATGTTTTTTCAGTTCTAGTAAATTGTCTGTTGCTGTTGTTTTTTATGCATAAATATTATGCACATAAAAAAAAGCTTTTTAATAATCTGAATTTGTCACAAACTTCTTTGATTCGGACTATATTTTCAAAACCTATACACTTATTAAAAACAAAAAGGAATTAAAAATACTGTTTACCCTTACTGTGGTCTTTTAATCCGATTTTTATTTATTCTTTTGCTGCTTGACTTGCAGGCGCTGCGTGTAATAAGTAATGTTTGTTACCATGATTTATTGTGACCGTGTCAGAGTCTGTCTGCAGCGTCAGACAGACAAACAGCTGCATTCAGTTCACTTCAGGGAGATCCGGACTGAAACCGACCACCATAAAACCAGTGGAAATCTCAAAATGGGAAAATTCATATAAACATTGTTCATTAAAGTAAAATAAGGTGAAAATGTGAGTCCGTCCAGAACAAGAACAAGAACCAAAACCAGAACCAGAACCAGAGCCAGAGCCAGAACCAGAACAAGAACCAGAGCCTGAACCAGAACCAGAACCTGAACCTGAACCTGAACGTGAACCAGGACCAGGACCAGGACCAGAACCAGGGAGTTGCTGTAATTCCCGGTTTCCCCTCAGGTGGCGCCAGTGTGTCTATAAACCTGTTTGTTTGTGACTGAGGAGGACAGATGGCGCTTCCTCAGGTTACAGGTCCAGCTGCTGCGCTCCTGGGAAATGGATCAGAACCGAAAGAAGCAAAATCCGGATTCAACAGCCTCCAATCAGAACAGCGCCCCCCGCTGGTGGCAGCAGGTTTTGCTCTCTTCTGGATGCTGCAGCTGGAAGGATTTTAGCTCTTAAAGTTTTATTTTAGACAGGCGCTATGGTTGGTAACCATGACAACAAGATCGGCTATGGGAGCAGCTGAATAGCTTTGCCAGAAGCTCAAATTAATACCTGAACTTTGACCCCAAATCCCAGAGGATCTGAACAGGAAGCAGAGAGAGAAGGAGGAAGTTGAAACTAACCCTTTCATCCATCATGGTGGACAAAAGCAAAAGCAAAGGATCTGGATCAACAGGTGGAGTAATCCATGTCATCTCTGCTGCCCAGATACTGTTAGCAGGTTAGCATGTCACACACCAACAGCGCTTTAGTCAGAGGCATCTTCAGATCTGCTGAAGATGCCTCTGACTGCTACTGGAAATCCTTCCTTCCCACAGCATCTTTTATTTGTTCTTTTTGGATAAATATAGATTTGTTTTAATTGAACAGAACTGTTATTTCAGCTTCCAGACACAAATTCATTCCAGCTCTGGTTTAGGAGGAGAAAGAGTTCCTGCAGGACATGGGTGTCCAAAGTGTGGCCCGGGGGCCATTTGTGGCCCTCTGAAGGATTGTTGCCCCCTGGTGCCAATTCTAGAATTGAGTAAATCTGGCCTGGAAAACATTTTTCATCTTTTAAAGCAACATTTTTTTTACACACAACATCTTTAAACAAAATATCCAGTTCAAAAATAGATTGCCATTTGTTACAAATTTTTGCACTCATCTTAATTTTGGAGGAATTATCAATCTGCTTCTACTACCATGCAGCCCAAATGAGAAAAAACTATCTGCCCCTCAATTTTGTTTCACATTGTTTTGTACTAATGTAATCATGAAGAAAACGTTTTTGTCTGATATATACGCTATAATTTATTGGTCCGTTTTCTACAAGAATCAGACTATTTTATTGATTTCAATAAAATTTTAATATTTTTTGTTTACTACCGAGGAGATAAAATAAAAAGGAACAAAAAGTTTGCTTTAAAAATGCTACATAAATATGATCTTTCTCAACCAATGTTCGGTTTGGTTAAATGCGACTTAATTCGGAACATGACGACGTTGGATTTGGAAAGAAGTGACTGTAATAGTATGGAGTGACGAGGAAGGAAGGAGTGGTCGGAATGAAGATAAAGAGTGGGAATTGGTGGGAAAGGGTGGAAAGAAGCAGCGCTGCTGAAAGAAAGAGAAAAAAAGGAAATGAGGAAAGCACTGAAGACACTGATAATGAAGGAATTGAGGAAGGAAAAGAAGCACAAAAAAGACAAAATCTGAACATTATAATAAGATTTGATGAAGGAGAAGGAGTCAAGAAGATTGATCCACTTAAACTAACAAAAGCACTTAAGACACATGTTGGGGAAATTAAACATGCTAAAGTACTGAGAGACGGAAATCTTTTGATTGGCTGTAATTCTGAAGGTCAGGTTGAAAAGGCAAAAAAGCTTGGATGGGTGTGTAAAGTCAAAATTAGAGCAGTTGTTAAAGTGGGTGAAAAAAGAAATAATGAAAGCAAAGGAATCATAACAGGAGTGCCGTTAAGTGTTGATATGAAGGAATTAATTGAGAATCTGAAAGAAAGAAACAAGGAAGTAAAAGGAGCAGGAAGAATGACAAGGGGTACAGAGAAGATTGAAACAGAAACTGTGTTGCTGGAGTTTGAAACAAAAGAAATGCCAAGGGAGGTTTTCTTTGGCTTGATAAGATTTAGTGTCAGGGAATATGTGCCCAAACCAGTGAGGTGCTTCAACTGTCAGGAATTTGGCCATATTGGGAAAATGTGTAAAGGAAAAAGGAGATGTGCCCGTTGTTCTGGAGACCATGAATATGGTAAATGTGGAGTTGGAGTTAAACCAAAGTGCTGTAGTTGTGGAGGAGAGCACAGTGTCGCTTTTTGGGGATGCGAGGTAATGAAACGACAATCAATGATACAGAAAACAAAAGTTACGCAGAAAGTAACGTATGCAGAGGCGTGTAAAGTAGTTGAGAAAGAGAAACAAACTGAGAAATCTCTATCAGGAGAAAAGCAAGTAATTTCAAAAATTATGGAAATGGTTGAAAAGAAAATTGAAGAGGAAAAAAAGAAAATGGTGACTTTTATTGCAGGAGTTATAAATGCAACATCGGATGTGAAATCAAAAACGGAAAGGATTCAGATTATTGTAAAGGCAGCATGCCATAGTTTAGACTTAAAGAATATTCGGTGGGAGGACATAAGGGGAGAACTGTGTAGTCAGGCAAGTCAAGAAGGATAGTCTCAATATTGCAATGGAATGTGAGGAGTCTTCTGTCAAATGGGCAAGATTTTAAACAGTTTATTTACGAATTAAAAGAAAAACCTGATGTAATTTGTATACAGGAAACTTGGCTGAGGCCTTTTTTGGATTTCAAATTGGATGGATATATTGCAGTTAGATATGATAGAGGAGAAGGAAATGGGGGAGGGTGTCTTTCTCTGATTAAAGAAGGTATTCCGTATAAAGTTATTGGAAGAAAAGGAGATTTGGAGTATGTTGCAACTGAAATATGGGTGGAAGAGAAGGTACTGTTGGTTTTAAATTTTTACAATCCTTGTAAAAAGCTTGAGGTAAGTAAACTTGAAGAGATGGATATGAAAGGAAATGTTATTTGGTGTGGAGATTTTAATGCACATCATTCATTATGGGGTAGTGAAAAAGTAGATTATAATGGGAACATTTTAGAAGAATTTCTAGATAGTAATAATTTGGTTTGCTTGAATAATGGAAAGAAGACAAGAATTGATATAAATTCAGGTAAGGAATCTGTACTAGATCTGACATTTGTTTCTAGCTGTTTAGCTCCACTATGTGATTGGCAAGTTAAAAATAAGTCATTTGGTAGTGATCACTACATTATAATCAGCAAAATAAGGATGGGCCAGGTGCATAGGCCTGAAATGATAGGAGGGAAGTGGATATTTGAGAAAGCAAATTGGGAGGTATTTTATAACCTATGTGATAGGAACATTTTAAATGTTCAAAATGATCACAGTATTGAAAGTATGAACCGAGTGATTAGTCAGGGTATTTTAGTTGCTGCAGAGGAGGCTATTCCAAAAACATCAGGGAAAAATAGGAGAAAGTTGGTTCCATGGTGGAATGAAGAGTGTAGGAAAGCAGTTAGAGAAAGAAATAAAGCATTTAAATTGGTTAAAAGGTCTCATAATTTTCAACATTTAATTGAATATAAAAAGTCACAAGCCAAAGTCAGGAGAACAATAAGGAGCACAAAAAGAGAATACTGGAGAGGTTTCTGTGACACAATTGGCAGTAGTACAAAACTAGGGGATGTTTGGGGGATGATCAAAAAAATGGGAGGAGATAGAAGGGAATGGAGTTATCCTATACTAAATAAAAATGATATAGTAGCTGTAACTGACAAGGAAAAGGCTGATATGTTAGTGAGAACATTTGTGGAGATACATAGTGGTAAAAATTTATTAGGTAATGAAATGGAGGGAAGGGAGAGAACTAAAAAGGAATACGATGGAATCTTAAGAAGAAAGAAGAATAATAATGATCTGATGAATTATCCTTTCTCTATTGGAGAGCTAAAAAGAGCTTTGGATAGAACTAGGAATAGTGCTCCAGGTAAGGATGAGGTGTGTTATATTATGTTAAAACATGTAAGTGAGGAAGTTTTAAATAAATTATTAATTTTATTCAATAAGATTTGGAAGGAGGGGAGACTGCCTTGTAAGTGGAAAGAAGCTATTATTATTCCGTTGAAGAAACCTGGGAAAGATCAGAGTAACCCTGTAAATTACAGACCAATAGCTTTAACATCTAATCTGTGTAAACTGATGGAAAGGATGGTGAATGAGAGATTGACACAATATTTGGAGTCAAAACATTTAATTGCTCCGTATCAGAGTGGTTTTCGTAGAGGGAGAGGAACAATGGATCCTATTTTATGTTTAGAGGATGTTATTAGAAAAGCTCAGATTAATAAAGAAACTGTTGTTGCTGTGTTTTTTGATGTGGAGAAAGCATATGATATGTTATGGAGGGAAGGGTTACTGATTAAATTACATCAGATAGGTATAGGAGGTAATATGTTTAATTGGTTATGGGATTTTTTAAGGGATAGAAATATTCAAGTTAAAATAGGATGTCAGTTTTCGGAAATATGTAAAATAGAAAATGGAACCCCTCAAGGTAGTGTGGTAAGTCCGACATTATTTTCAGTTATGATCAACGATATTTTTAAAGAAATATCCATTGGTTTTGGTAAGTCACTTTTTGCTGATGATGGAGCATTATGGAAAAAGGGAAGAAATGTGGACCATCTTATTGTTAAAATACAGGAAGGTATAGATAAAGTGGGTAAGTGGGGAGTAGAGTGGGGCTTTACATTTTCAATTGAAAAGACAAAAGTAATGTTTTTCACAAATAAAAAAATAGGGGTTGATAAAAAGTTGTGTTTATATGGGAAAGAGTTAGAAAGGGTTGATTGGTTTCGTTTTTTGGGAGTAGTTTTTGATAAGAAACTAACTTGGGGAAATCACATAGAACATATTATGGAGAAGACTAAAAAGGTTCTAAACATTATGAGGTGTTTAGCTGGGTTGACATGGGGTGCGAATTTCGATTCCCTTAAAAATATATATGTGTCTCTAATTAGATCAAGAATAGATTATGGGAGTGTGGTGTATGGATCAGCAGCTAAAACTAGGTTAAAAAAGTTAGATGTTATTCAAGCCCGAGCAATGAGAATATGTTTAGGGGCAGTTAAATCAACACCAATATGTGCATTACAAGTAGAGTCAGGAGAAATGCCATTATGCATTAGAAGACAGCAGCTAATGGTAAATTATTGGATAAGTTTAAAAGGACATAATGCAGATCACCCGGTTAAGAAATTATTAGGAGAGTGTTGGGAAAGAGGAAAGAAACAAATGGATAGTTTTGGGTGGGTTGGGGATAATAGAGCGAAAATTTTTAATGTATATTATAAGGAATTTAGTCCAACTGTATTGTGGCCTTTGAGACCGACATGGACTTGGAAATATATTAATGTAGACAGAACACTAACAAATATTAGGAAAAGGAACACATTAGATACTTGCCAAGAATTTTATAATCACATGCAGAATAAATATATTGAATATTTGCAAATTTATACGGATGGGTCGAAAGACCCTAAAAGTGAAGCAACCAGTATAGCCATAGTGATTCCTGAATTAAAGATTAGTATTTCAAAAAGAACATCTGATTATTTGAGTGTGTTTGCGGTAGAACTAGGTGCTATTTTAGTAGCTTTAGAAGGGGTGGAGGAAACTAATAGGAATAAAATAATAGTTTGTAGTGACTCTCTATCTGCGTTGACGAGTATCGGAAAGGGACGTACAAAAAATCATCAAAATATTTTATATGAGATTATGGCGGTTCATCATAGGATCTGTGAACAAAATAAAAATGTTGTATTATTCTGGACTCCTGCTCATGTAGGTATTATGGGGAATGAAAGAGCAGACAAGCTGGCGAAGGAGACAATTAAACAAGATGATATTGTTATGCAAATAAAGTTATCTAAATCTGAAGGCAAAAGTATAATTTGGAAAGAATGCAAGAAGATATGGGAAGATAGGTGGGTAAATGAAATTAAAGGAAGACATTTATTTAGAATACAAAATACAGTCGATGTAGAAAGGATCAGAGGATTAAACAGGAGGGAAGAGATAATTATAAATAGAATACGAACTGGGCATAGTTTCCTAAACGGAACTCTTTTTAAGATGAGGAAACACCTTACTGGTTTATGTAGATGGTGTGATGAAGTAGAAACAGTGGAACATGTTTTGATTAAATGTAGGAAATACGAAAGTCACAGAAGATTATTAAAAACAGAACTAGGTGTTAGTAGGGAATTGAAATTTGACAAGGTGATCGATCAGCTGAATAATATTGAGGGGAAAAAGAAGATTTTTCGTTTTTTAAAAGACACTGGGATTTTTAAGAGTCTTTGAGGAGTAGGTAGTAGGAGTCAATAGAGGGCAGTAGTGCAACATAATTGGATGCAAGCTGCCGTTAAAATCTAAAGAAGAAGAAGAAGAAGACAATGTTCGGTTTTGCTCGACCCAAATGACGCTGACTCAACGCCCCAGTGTCGTCACGTGACGCCGCTTCGAGGAGCACTTCCATTGGCTGGAAGCTCCCACACAGGAGGAGCTGATCCGCACATTTTCCTGCAGTTTGTCACCGAGTCTGAGTCCTGGCATGTAGCTCTGGGCCGAGCCGAATCGAGCCGGCGGGGAAATCACAGCATCACTGAGAGCCGCACGCAGCCGCGCGCCCCGGGCAGCAGGGAGCAGATTGACCGGAGGGACAGAATGAGCCAGAACACCGCGGACACGAGCACGCTATGCCTCTTTGATGTAGATGGCACGTTGACGGCCGCGAGACAGGTAAACAAACAAACAAACAAACACCTACGTTCATAGAAACACGTCGCAGATGCTAGAGTGACTTCCGGCTCCACGTCCCGACTCTGTCCGCCTGTTGATGAGCTTCCGGGAAACATAATACACACTTGGTTCCGTTAAAAAGCTAAACTCACGCTGTTTACATAAACTTATTTAAACAAAATTTTAAATAAGTATGTTTCATGTTTTCTATTATTTATCTTTATAATGGCTTCTTCAAACAGGGAACGGTTTACTAGCGTCTACATGTAACAGGAAGTATCTGGCGGAACACAAAAACTGAACTCCCTTGTAGTTTTTTTAAAACCCCATCATATCGTTTAGCTAAAAACATTTAGTTTTGCCCTTAAATATGTGGCTGTTTAGTCATTTTAAACTGCTGTCATATGATCAATCAATAAAAAGCATGTGTTTATTAATTATGAGTTCGACCCAAAAGCCCCAGTTTCCATTTATTTCCGCTAGCATCCTGCTAACTGCTGAAACCTGGTCTAGTAAAGAAGTACTAGACCAGTGTCTCTTTGTTAGTTTATTAAAGACTGCTTGTTTTAACACCAAGATTAATAAAATAACTTCTGACAAGACTGTTATACTTGTAAAGTAGCATTAATGAGTCCCAGCCCTTTGTGTTCTGCCTACAGATTATCAGAAACATCCGAGCAGCTTGATGGTTTTTAGAGGAAATGTTGTAAATAAATACAGCTGGTAAGAATTAGGACACCTTTCACCTCTTTTCATCCAGAAAAGTACATTAACAAAACAAAATCTCTCTGCGCTAAACCTGCAGCAGCTTTCATTCTTTGACATGAAACCTATTAGAAATTACTGGAGTGAGACAGTTTCTCACTCACAACAACAAATATTAACTTTTTATTATTATTCAACTTTTCTGTTTGTGAGGGTTTTATTGTCCTAAAGAGCAACTATTGTATAAATTTTACTTTTTAGAGCGTTGCATCATGTTATGTAATTCCCTCATCAAAACCCAACTTGGAGTTTTGCTTTGATTTTTTCATGCATGTTTGAGAAATCCTTTAATCTCCATGGCAACCATGTGCAAAACGCCTGGGTGGACCTAGCTCCGCCTTCAGGGCGCTGCTCCTCCTCTGAGCTGCAGTTTCCAGGCTAACAAGCTTCAACTTCACAGAGCAGCGCTTCTCTGCGACTCCCTCACTCGGCTCCAGAAATTACAAAGTCATATTTGATGTATATAGAATTTTTATAACAACTGAAGTTAATATGGCCACATGAATGTGCTCTAAAATGGCAATACGTGCCTGGAAAACATGGAAACCTGCCCCTTTAATCACTGACCCCGCCTCCACCTCCAAGCCCCACCCACTGCATTTTACATTAAACATGGCCTGTTCTACTAGCTGTCAGCTTATGAGAGCGCCCCCTGGTGTTTGTCTGTGTTTCCAGAGAGTGACTCCAGACATGAAGGCGTTCCTGGAGAAACTGAGGACTCGGGTTCGGGTCGGTGTGGTTGGTGGCTCAGACCTCAGTAAGATCAAGGAGCAGCTGGGAGACGACGGTGAGGAGGAGGAGGAGCTCAGTGGGGTCAGAGGTGAAGGTTTAGCCGTTCTGGGTTTGACTTCCTGTTTTTCCGTCTCAGTCATCCAGAAATCAGACTATGTGTTCGCCGAGAATGGCCTGGTGGCGTACAGACACGGACAGCTGCACTCCATCCAGGTGAGTCACCTGGTGCACAAAATGTCCTCCAGGGGGCGCTAACTGGGGAAGCTAACTGTGTCGTTTGTCTCTCAGTCTATCCAGGCCCACATGGGAGAAGAGCTGCTGCAGGATTTCATCAACTTCTGTCTGAACTACATGGCCAAGATCCAGCTGCCCAGGAAAAGGTACCGACCCAAACCAACCCGGTTCTGATGAGACATTTATGTAAATATTTATATAGATATTTTAATGCTTGATGACAGTTTCTGTTTTGTTTTTTTCCCTGATTTTTCAAGTTACCATTCCAGGAAACTGTTTTATCCTCTGTCTTCAGTGGCTATGCTAACTAGCCTTAGCATTCATGGCAAACTATTAGTGAACTAGCTGTAGTGTAGCTCAGGAGTTCATTCCATGCTATGGTCCTGCAGAGAGAATTAACTTCTCGCTGGGAAAATGCTGCAAAATAGCAGAGACCAAAGGTGAGCATACACAAGCCTGATTGACAACGCCAAGCCCCTCCCCTGGTTCTGATTGGTTGTTTCTGATGGAGCGGCGCAGAAATGGAAGCTGACAGTTAGCCAGTGGAAGCTAATGGTTAGCCTTTCTCCTCAGAGGTACGTTCATCGAATTCCGGAATGGGATGCTGAACGTCTCTCCGATCGGACGCAGCTGCAGCCAGGAGGAGCGCCAGGAGTTCTACGAGCTGGACCAGGTCAGAACCGCATGCGTTTCCCAGAATTCAGCTGCTTCATGCCGCTGTTCTCGCTGGTGCGGCAGCGTAAAGCAGCTTGTGCTTTACCTGCAGAGAGAGAAGATCCGGGAGAAGTTTGTTTCTGTGCTGAAGGAGGAGTTCAGAGGGAAGGGGCTTTCGTTTTCCATCGGTGAGTCCACTGCCCACCGATCCGGGCCGGTTTCTGGTGACCCGATCCGGATTGGCTGACGATCCGGTTGTTCCTCTGCAGGAGGGCAGATCAGCTTCGATGTTTTCCCTGACGGCTGGGACAAGCGCTACTGCCTGGACATCGTGGACAAGGACAACTACTCAACTGTCCACTTCTTTGGAGACAAAACCAAACCGGTGAGAACCCTGAGCTGATCCGGTCCGATCCGGTTCAGGTCTGACCCAGTTCGATCTGAAGGCGTTGCAGGAACAGCTTCAACATTTGGAGCATAACTACTAATTAAGAAGCGTGTTGTCATTTCTTCAAACCGACTCTGACGGATCTTATTGAGCTTCGAAGTTTAAGACCAACAGAACGAAAAATGATTGAACATTTTTAAAAACAAAAATCTGAAAAGTGTGGCGTGCCTTTATGGTCAAAGCTCTGCAGACCAAACTGCTGCTGTTTCTCTTCAGCAGCTCAGAAAGTCCACACACTGAATCTAATTCTGAACTTTGACTAGGCCATCCTAACCCTGTGCTGATCTAAACCATCAGAACACCACCCATCTTCCCACAGCATAATGCTGCCACCGCCATGTGCAGGTTTTGTATGTAGTACAACTGCTTTAAGCCTCTCCAGAATGTTCTGCTGCTGGGTTCTGTGGAATCAGAACCAGAACCTCTGCAGATTCTGAATGTCTTTTTGGTTTTTTTTTGGGGGGGGGGGGGGGGGGGTTCAGAGTGAAGGAGCTGAAACATTTAGATTCTAATCTATGAAAAATGTAAATTTGAATGATATTTTCTAGTTTATAATTCTGTTCTGGTCGTCCGGTTTGGACCGGTCCAGTTCCGCAGCAAAACCCCTAACCTCCTGCTGCTCCTTGCTCCCCTGCAGGGAGGAAACGACTTTGAGATCTACAGCGACCCGCGGACCATCGGCCACGAGGTGTCGAGTCCCGAGGAGACGCAGCGCCTCTGCCAGGAACTCTTCTTCTCCTGAAGGGGGCGATGCAGCCTGAACTGGACCGTCTGGTCCTGGACGCTGGCTGAGAACATGCAGAAGATTTTAGCTTTTTTTATTTCTCTGGTCCGGTCCGGTGGTCGGAACCAGCTGGGAAACCTGGTCTGATGTTCCTGAACTGTAACAGCTGGAAACTCAATAAAACAGGAAATAATGCTTCTGTTTTCGGTTCTGGGTTCTTCTCCAGAACCTCCCGGTTCCTCCAGAAGGTTTTGGTCGCATTAACAATTATTTCCAAAACATTCTCAATAAAGAAAAAACTGAATTTAAAATGACTAAAAAGCAAAGAGATGATAAAAGTCATCTAAATGTCTCTGGTTTTCAGGCAGAAGAAACT
Organism: Xiphophorus couchianus; assembly: GCF_001444195.1. Lineage (NCBI taxonomy): Eukaryota > Metazoa > Chordata > Actinopteri > Cyprinodontiformes > Poeciliidae > Xiphophorus > Xiphophorus couchianus. The sequence goes on from NC_040232.1 coordinate 1,740,278, forward strand.
TTTCAATCTAAAATATAAATTTATACTTAAGGTTTCCTTCAGATGGTTTTACTGTTTAATTTATAATAAAAGTGGGACAACAATGGAACCTTGAGGAACACCATGGATGATTAACAGCGACTCCTCGGATCAGTTCATGTCAGGTTACATTTGGACTGTCTGGTTCTGGTTCTGTATCTGAGCCCGGATCTGTGCAGGGTAGTCGGTATCTGTAGGGCTTGCGGTGCAGCAGGAACCGGTTCTGTCAAAGAACCTGAACTTTTAAATGGGTTCTGTGGTTCTGGAACCAGAGAGATTTTTGCTCATCGATCAGTTTGTTTTCTGACCGACGCAGAACGGTCCGACCCGGCGGCGGTCCGACCCAGGTCACCGTGTCTGCTGGCCGCTCCTCCTGACGTGATGCAACTTTCACCTCTGACCTGGTTCTGCTGTTGTAGTGAGGAGGATCTGGGGTGGTTCTGATGGTTCTGGTTCTGTCCAGTCACTCTGGATCATTCATTCTGGAGAAGATCTCCGTTTGAACATCAGAGCTTCATTAGAACTTTATTGATCGTTTAATGTCGGTGATACAAAACCAACCACCGGTCCGGGTTCTGAAGAAGAGGCGGGTCCAGGTCTTCATGTCCTCAGAGTTGTTGGTGCAGGCAGAAACTACAGCAGTGAGTTGCCATGGAGACGTGAATTGAGTCCAGCTCCAGGTTTTCCAAGGAGCTGAGAATCTGAGCTTTTATTCTGAAACCACAACATAGAGCAACATATATAAATCTACAGACATAGAGCTACTGGCATATATCTGCAAACATAGATCTGTAGATGTAGATCTGGTCCACTGGGCTGTGAAAACTTTTACAGTTTTAAATAAAACCACCAATCAAAGCCGTGAGGAACCAGCAGTTTCCGTCTCCATGGTGATCTCTGGTGGTTCCGTCTCCATGGTGATCTCGGGTTCATATTATGGGCTGTTTCTCTGTGAGCCGGGTTTAGCCGTCCTGTAGGATCCGTAGAGGAACATATCTGGCTCTGTTGCCATGGAGACTGATTCAGATCTGAAGCGTTGCTGTGAGTTAACTCCGCCCACAATGGAGCGAATACATTTATCTAAACCAGTAAAGCAGCACCAGTTGACCAATTTATGTGAGGGGTGGATTCTGACCCGGATCCAGTGGTCCGGTTCTGGTTTTCCCATATTTCCAGTCGGGCAGCAGCGTGGACAGCCTCAGTCCAGCTCCGGGTCCTTGCTGTCTTCACCACCACAGGACGAGCGGCTGCTGAGGTCGGCCACGCCCGACTCCAGGTCGTCCTCCACGTCCGGACTCCTCGGTGACCCAGAGGGGGCGGAGTCTACTTTCTGAGCCCTCTGATTGGCTGGCTGAGAGCTGCCAATTGGTCCAGAGTAGCGGGTGGGCGGGTCCGGCCCGCTGTGTGTGACGGAGAGGCAGCTACTGCTCCTCCGCGCCACCGCTGTCTTCTCCCACCTGATTGGTTCCCCTGTGAGCGCCGCCAGCCTCTGCAGACAGGAACACACACAGAGGTTCTACTATCAGAACTACACTAGAGGAACAGAATCAGTCAGAACCATACATGTTCTTTAAAAACCCAACAGAACCTGGCTGATCAGATGGTACCAGCATGAGAACCTGCTAGAATCATGAACACCAGAACTAGACCCTATTTGAGAAACAGTTGCTGTCCTGGTACCGTTTAGGCGGCCATCTTTACTGCCATAAACAGAATGCTGTGGCGGCCATCTTTACTGCCGTAAGGAGATTGCTGTGGCGGCCATCTTTACTGCCGTAAGCAGATTGCTGTGGCGGCCATCTTTACTGCCAGGAGACGGCTATGTTCTTCTGCGTGTTTGATTGGTAGCATAAATGATCACTTGTAAAAAATTGGATGTCAGTAAAAAATCAGACTCATCAGTTTAGCGTTTTGCAACGTTCTGGTTTTCCTAAATAAATAGAGTGAAATAATTATGCGTGTTTTTAAATGAATTTCTTCTAAAAATGATTCAGAGTACTTCAGTGTGTATTAATGAGAACTTGGATGCTAGATTTCATTGTTTTATCCATTCAGATATTTTTTCACTGCTAAAACAAATTGAACTTTATTTTGAAAACCTGGTCCGGGTCCAGCTGCCGGCTTCTGACTGTTGCCCATGCTGAAGCTCAGTGTCCTAGTTAAAGGTGCGTTTGTGTGCTGTATGCCTTGTTCGGAGTGGTGGGCGGTCCCTCCGGCCGGTACCTCCTGCTGATTGGTCAGCTCCTCCTCCAGCTGCTGGGACTCCTCCCTGACGGCAGACAGGAAGTCAGCAGGTGACTGTCGAGGGGGCGTGGCCTTCTCCAGGTGGCTGTAGAGGCCTTTCCACATCCTGGAGAGAAGCAGCAGCGTTAACCCGCCGCTCCATCCATTCAGACAGTAACGCTTCAGGCCGAGCCGCAGTTCCTCACTTGAAGCAGTAGGGGGAGGTGTTGGGCCTCAGCACGCCCTGACTCTGGCTCAGCTCGTCCTTGTAGAGCGGGTTGGAGAACCGGGACCGCTCCGACCACAGCTGGGGCCACACCGAGTGGCTGCGCTCACGGAGCCTGGAGACCAGAGCAGAACCGCTGTGAACCGAACCGGTTCCAGAACCACCAGGAACCACAGCGTGGGTGGACCTGGGCGAGCCCGGAGGTACCTCATGTCCCGGCGCTCCTTCTCACTGTTGCCCAGGAAGGTGCCGTACTGGCAGGAGTAGACGTGGGAGTGGACGGCCACCAGGAAGCGCTCGTTGAACTGGAAGGCGCAGGGGAACTGCTCCGACAGCTGCCACACACACTCCAGGAACTGGTCCAGGACCGGGGACACCTCCTTCGGGTCGCCGTCCAGGTGGGCGTACCTGCGGAGGGCCACACACTGAGAGCTACCCGCAGGGTACTGACAGAACCAGGCAGGAAGAATCCGGTCCTGGTTTTAGAACTTCCTGGTTCTGATCCTGACCCGGTTCGGCTCACAGACCTGTGAGAGAACTTGTGTCCAAAGGAGACCCAGTCCTTCTCGATCAGCACCTGGAGGAGAAAAAGGGGATGAGGAGGAGGAGTTCCAGGATATTACTGGAGCCAATGGGATTCGGACCGGTACCATGAATCCTCTGATGGTTCTGTAGAACGGGTCGAGCAGGATGCTGGCCACAGAGCAGGCCTGGGCCGTCCGGTCCCACCCGTCTGAGCAGTGGACCAGAACGCTGACGCCTTCATCCGCCACGGCCTGGACAGAGAGACGCGGACCGGGTCAGAACCAGGACTGGGTCAGAACCAGAGGATATAGAGTAAAACTGAGTGAGATGATGGAGGTATCCACACCCTCTCCTTATTGGTTAATTCAGACCTTGGCGATGAAGACGCCGGCGTCCAGAACCGCCTTGATGTGTTTCAGCCAGCCGGAGCTCTCCAGCCCCCACAGGAAGTCGGTCATGGACAGCGCGCGCATCTCCCCCACTGCAGCAGGAGAAGAAGAAGAGCAGCGCTATGTGAGGGCCGGCAGAGCGCTGCGACGACACCGGCAGAGCGCTGCGACGACGCCGGCAGAGCGCCACGCACCGTCCAGGATCTTCTGCTGGCTGCTCCTCATCACGTGGATGTTCTCGATGCCGATGAAGAGGAGCCGGATGTTGGAGTAGTGGTCCTCGCTCTCGTAGCCCTTCCCCGCCGCGCGGTTCGCCATGGCGTTCAGCTGGACACACACAGGCTGTAGCGGCCCTCACAGTGTGTGTGAGTGTGAGTGTGTGTGTTACCTTGGGCCGGGTGTCCACCACATAGATGAACTCACTTCCTGGGTTGGCCTTCATCACGGCCTGCAGCATCAGCTCGTCCTCCTGGCAGCGGCCACTAAACCCCGACAGCGGCTGGCTGCACCGACACACCGCCGCCTGCAGGGGGCAACACGCAGCTGCTGATGCTGAACGTGTGTATGTGTGTGTGTGTGTGTGTGTGTGTGTGTGTGTGTGTGTGTGTGTGTGTGTGTGTGTGCGCGCCACTGACCAGCGTGTCCTGGTGAAAGTAGGACAGAGCCGGGAAGCGACCTCGGCTCCTGAACCTGGAGCTGCCCACGATGACGGCAGGCGTGGCCGACTTTGGGACAAACAGCTCAGCGGGGTACGTGTCACACACCTGCAGCACACACACACACACACACACACACACACACCTGGAATCAGAGACATGCTGGCAATCACGAGTTCTAATCTTGGTGTGTTTGCTGGTGTTTATTAGTTAAATATTGTTCAGTTTTAGTTTAGTTTTTATTAGTGACAGGCCCAGTTTCAGTTTTATCATACTGAGTTCAGGTTTCATCAGCTGTTTACAGGAAATCTGACTCCATGTGGATAATAAACCAGCGACGTGTTGACATGTTAAACATCCTCTCTGCAGATCAGATTCATGGTTCTGGACTAAAACCCATTTAGTTCCACTTCTGACCAAGCAGCTGATATTTATTGTTTTATCAAAATTCATCAAAATCTATTTTTCATTTTGGAAAGAACGTGTTTGTGTAAAATTACAATTTGACCCGGTTTGTTCTTATTGGTTCTGGAATCAGAACCTCTGATCTATGAGCTTCTCTGTGCTGATGCGAGAGCAGCTGCGGGGTTCTGGTTCTGCTGACCCGGTACTCGCTGTTGGCTGCCGTGGCGACCCACAGGTTGTTGGGAACGCCCATCCTCCTGTAGTCGGCGTTCAGGTCGATGAAGCTCCAGGATTCCTCGCGCTCCTCCTTGTTGGCGTTCGGGTTGAAGGACAGGCAGTAGAGCTCGCTGTACCGCACTGAGAGGAAAGGTCAAAGGTCAGCCGGGTCGAGTCAGCTGTACTCCGTCCTGCCAGCCAGATGTCACCAGGACTTCTTCATCAACCGTTCTGATCCAGACTTTCAGAAACCCAGAAGAACCAGGGAAAGTTCTGGCTGCTGGGACGGAGAACAGGAAGCCGGATCGGGCCGAACCCGGACGGACACTCACCGGGTCGGGACAAACGGGTCAGGGAGGCATGGACCTCCAGACAGTCACGCTCCAGCGGGAAGAGGAGCTGGAAGACCCGAAAGTCCTTGCAGCGCAGGACGAGAGGACTTCCTGTGGGCGTGGTCGGCGGTCGCTCCACGCAGCAGACCATGCTGTGCAGAACCTGAAACACACACACACACACACACACAACACACACACGCACACAGCGTTTGCAGAAACGGGAAGTCAGCGGCGCCGACTCATCGGTTCTGGGATGTTAGACAATCACTTCCTGCTGCAGCGAAAACAACAAACATGGTCGGTTCTCTGGTTCCGATCCAGCTTGACGCAGTCTGCGTTCAACATGGCGCACCCGTTGCCATGGAGACGGATCACCTGGTTTCATGCTTAGAAAGGTCCAGTTAGAACACCAAAGTGTCAGCTAAACCAGGGGTTCCCAAACTGGGGGTCGGGACTGCCAGGGGTCACAACATGATTTTCAGTGATGTCATCCATAAGGTGTATGGAAAGGCAAAAGGGACAAAATTAAAGGGGCAGTATTATGTGAACTTGACTCTTTAGAGCGTTGCATCATGTTATAATGTAATTCCCTCATCAAAACCCAACCTGGAGTTTTGCTTCAATTCTTTCATGCATGTCTGAGAAATCTTTTAATCTCCATGGCAACTATGTGCAAAACGCCTGGGTGGATCAAGCTCCGCCTTCAGGGCGCAGCTCCTCCTCTGAGCTGCAGTTTCCAGGCTAACAAGCTTCATCTCCACAGAGCAGCGCTTCTCTGTGACTCCCTCACTCGGCTCCAGAAATTACAAAGTTAGATTTCTTAAGTCATAGTTGATGTATATAGAATTTCTAGAACAACTGAAGGTAACATACTCGATTATGCTATAAAATGGCCCTTTGTGCCTGGAAAACACAGAATATTGTCCCTTTAAATAAATATATGATCAAATATATAAATGTCTCATTAAATAATGTTCAGTAAATTTCTTTTAAACTTTTAAAAATTCAATTAAAACAAATTCATAAAAATAAAATAAATAAAATTAAAATATGCAATTATTTGCATCTATTTATTTTTAAATCAATAGGGGAATCTAATAGTATGTATCTTTATTGGGAATGTTATTTTGCCCTAAACATCCTCCTGATTTCCTTCCAGCTGTGCTGGGAAACCCAAACAGAAAAAGTAGGTCAGGCAGAACAGAAGAGAACTGCTCCAGGAGGAGTACCGGATCAGAACCGGAACAGGTCTTACCCATGTCTCCCTACGGGTCTCTGGGTTGTTCTCCACAAAGATGGTGTGAGTGGCAGACAGGTAGAGTGTTCCCACGGCGGCTGTCCTCTGGCCCGAAGAACGCTCCAGCAGACGGACGTTCTCCACCTGATAGGGCACACAGGAAGTTCACTGGTCACACAGGAAGTTCACTGGTCATACAGGAAGTTCACTGGTCATACAGGAAGTTCACTGGTCATACAGGAAGTTCACTGGTCATACAGGAAGTTCACTGACGGACAGGTAGATGGATGAAAAGATGGATGAATGTATGGATGAATATGGACGGATGGACGATAAGAATTGGTCCTGAAGAAGGGAAACAGAGTCTTCCAGAACAAAGCAGCATCATGATGGAGGATCACTGGCAGACATCCCATAATGTCTCCCTGACATTATGGGATGTCTACCTGACACCACATAATGTCAGGCAGACATCATGCCTGGCATTATGAGGAGTATTATGGGATGTCTGCCTGACAGAAAAGCATCTTACCTGAGAAAAACATTTTTATTTTTAACGGAAGGTTTCACCACATGAATCCATTATCGGACATTGCGTTAAATTCTCCTGCTATTCCTAATATGTATTCCTAAAATGAGGAATGTCAGGGTCCAGACTGGACGATGATTTAAAGGAACCGTCCTCCTGGTCAGGACCCGGCAGGTAAACAGATCAAATGTCACCGAGAGAGAAGAAGCAGCGAGTCCGTGGACCTACCTTGGGGGTTCGGATGTGCTCCATCATCACTAACATCCAAGATGGAGGAGATGGAGAGGAACAGCAGCCTGATGCCTTGTCTTCGTCAGCGGTTAAATTCCCACATTCACACCGAGAACAGAGCCGTATTTCCCGCCGCTGCTGCTCCAACCCTGCCCGGGAATCCTGTCCATCATTCCCGCCCCTCCGTGTCTCGTCTTTGTTCGGATGAGCCGACTGACAGCGGGCCCGCTGGTACCGATTCCTCTGTCGGTACTCGGGTCAGCCCCTGCCTCTGACCGGACACTCTGATGTCACGTTCAGGACCGTTACAGCGCTAACATCCGTCACAGATTTTCAAAATAAATGTCAGCTGTAAATATAAGATGTATATAATCGCTTCCAGGCGTCATCAGCTGAGGAAGTGCACCTGAAAAGGTGTTTTCTACACATGGACGTTTTTTTATACACAAAATATTTATAATATAACGAATTATTATAGAAAAAGGTTGCAGTTCTGCGTATTACAGTCTTTATTTTGAAAGTCTTCCCTGTATCCCTTTAGCTTATGCTGGTAGTTTACACTCGTTCACCTGCGCTCTGATGCATTATTAAACGCTGAAGCTTGTGCTACGACATAACAATGCAACAAACATTAAATAATAATGACAAATAAATTCATTAAATGTTACAATAAAGAATCGGTTCATTTAAAATACAGATCAGAATTGACCAATTTTGATTTGTATTTTGGTTCTAATGCTTCCCGGTTCTGTTTTAACTTTTCTTCCTTTGAAACGTATAAAAACATACTGATTATATTAATATAAGTGATTTTTATTATATCACATATTATATATAAGCTGGCATATGATACATAATTATCATATTATTAAACTACACATTGTCAGTGTTATATATTATAATATCAGTATTATAATTTCTAAATTGTGTTTAAGTCTGAATAGTGGGAGGGGATGGATATTATCAAATACAATTAAAACCATATCAAAAGCAGGAATTTCTCTTATCTTCATGCCTTCTGACAAAAAAAAAAAACGGAATAAAAATGAATAATCATGCTAAACAATTAAAAAATGCGGCAAAACTTTAAAGTGACTTAACATGTCAGTGTGAAGCTGTGATAGGACCTGAACAATGTGAGGAAATGTAACGGGACGCTTTCAGGACATCCAGCTGTTAGTCTTTCTTCGGCCTCTAGGTGGCAGTAGTCACTATTATAACTACTGGTAAAGCTGGTCAGACGCAGTAAAGTTGATTTTATTTGTGTATTTCTGATTACTGAATCTAATCCGTTATAAAATTAACCCAACACACGAGGAGCACGATTAATAAAACACATTAAAGCAAAATAAATAAATAAATAAAATAAAATCATATTAAAATGACAGTTTAACTGTCCGTTTTATATCATACAGACGAAGTTAAAAAGATAAGTATTTTTTCATCAGGTATTCCTCCGCCAATATATATAGTGCGTGAGCCATGTGAGTGGGTGACCGGTCCACTTCACTGATTGGCTGCCAGCCGATGAGACCCGAGGACTCCTCCGGTGATCGCCGTCATCCACCGGAACCAGCTGGGCCGACCTGGGAGCGCGGTTCGGCTGGGTCGGAGGATTACTGGTGGAAACGTGAAGAGTCTGGTTCCTGTGGAGTCCAGGTGGAGGCTGCAGGTTGCGTGGCTCCTGCTGCAGCAGACGGTAGGTGTACTGACTGCGGGATTTTACTGTTTATTAGAAACAAGATGGAGAAATGATTTATTTTTACTGAGGTTAAACATCGCGAAGCTGCTAAGAAACAGCAGATTTTCCACCGAGGAAGCAGCTGCTGCAGTTTTATAGCAGGGTAAATATTTTTAATGTATTTTTGTGAACCTGAGAAGTTTTTGATTAGCATCTTTTTAATATTTCTGTAAACAGAACAACTTTGATGCGGTTTCTTTAATGGATGAGATGCACTGCGCTGTGCCCGGTTACCTGCAGCTACAGGCCAGGTGTCCTCTCTCTGTCCACTGTGTCTGCAGCACCCTGTCCCTGTGTGTGATGGACATTTGTGCTGCTGCTGCATTCTGGGTGTTACATAACAGGTTGTCCTCTGCATCATCCCGCAGGCCTGGCCAGGATTAAGTAAGACTCTGTGGCTCTCAGGAAACACTTTCAGAACCTCTAGCTGCCCCTGAGTGGCTCCTCAGTCATTTCAGCCTGAAGAGAAAAAGAGAAACTGTAATGGATTTGTCCGCTGCTGGAGGCTGTGTTGTTATGAATGAGTTTTTAGTGTTGCAGATTTTTCTGAGACTCAGCTGTAAACATAGACCAGGCTCCTTATGCTTCTCTCAGCTCTTTGCTGGCAGAGGGTTTAATCTGGGAAGTTTCTTTCAACATTTACTTTTTATTCTTTGAAATATTGACATATTTTTGCTTCTATATTCAGTTTTTTTAAGTCGCCATCTTCATTCTTCCTTAAATAAGTCTTGTATAATAATACATATCTTTATCCTCATTAATATTTTTAAGTCCTGACTTTGTTTTACAGTTTATTTCTTACTAATAAAATGCAATGCATTGATCCATATTTTAGCTTGATAACATATAATTTAACCCTGACTTATGCTATCATCTGATCCCACAGAAAAATATGGACAAATATGTGTCAAGTTGTTTTAGATGTTCGATTTGAAAATGTTTTCTCCTTAAAAAGAGAACATAATTATTTTAATATGAAAGAAACTAGTTTTGGATTAAACAATCCCACCCAGTTTTGTCCATAAAGTCTGCTGCTGGGTTTAGCTTTAATAAATCTCCTCTGGATTTGGCTGATCTTATTTCATTTTAGTTTTCACCACAGATTAAAGCCTGCGGACGTTTCCTGTTCTTGCAGATTGTCCCGTTAAAGCAGAACAGCCTCGTCTGATGCAGCCACTCCTTGGTGAAGTTGTGATTGTGCTCTCCGGCTCGTCATAATTGGCATTTTTGTGTCTGGATGTCAGCGTGGAGCTGAAAGCTGCGCTCTGCTCAGACTTGTTGCTGGGATTTAATCAGTAACTGCTTTTCATTTCTTCTATCATCCATAAACACTCACTAAAACAACACTAGCTGCTCTGATGGGATTTTTTCCTGCGGCTTTAAGCCTCAGTGACAGTTTAACCTCTTTAACCACAACCACAGTTTGACCGCAGGTTCAGTCACGTAAACCTGTTTCTACTCTGAACTTATTTCTCAAAAAAGTTGAGCCATGGATTTGTTTGAAGTTTAACTGAACACCAGCTTAATCCATGAGAAAAAACTACCAAAGCTAAAACGGAGCCTTTAGCTCTGCTAGCTGTTAGCTTTTGGTAGCTCAGTTCTTTTTGTGACCCTTTTCACTCCCACTTTAATCATTGGTATGTTTCACTGTACAAATCTTATATTATTAAGAGTTATAACATGGAGCCTTTGTGCTACAAACCGGAAAAATGCAAATGACTTAGCTAGCACCTAGCTGTTAGCCACACGTAGCATTTAGCAGCTAAAAGGCAGTTGGTCGAGAAGAAAATAGTTTTAATAAAGTGGATGATGTTAAATAATCTGCAACATTACTTTTATTTAATGTAACTGTTGTTACCAGAGAGAAGTTATGATAAAAGGTCCAATAAAGTTTTGCTAACAGGCTAATGGACATAATCTCTATAATGTGAAAATTGCAGTTAGCTCTTAGCCACATGCAGCATTTAGCAGCTAAATGGCAGTTGGAGACAATATAGTTTTAAAATGGTGGTGTGTTTAAATTATCTGCAACAATACTTTTATTTATTGTAACCGTTTTTACCAGGTAGCCATTATTATGGTAAAATGTCTAATATGTAGCCATGGTGCTAGCATGTCCGGTGACCTGCCAGAGCTAGGAAATAAATAAGATATAAAACTCGCTATAACGAGATTTGCATAACAAAATTAATTTCAGTAACCCATCCAAAGAAGACAGTAAAACAATATAAATTGTGCTTCTTTTTGATAGTTAAAAGTTGTATAGTTGATCATTTATAGATTAGAGTTGAGAGGTATAACAGAAAACATTTATCTGAAAATGATCAGGTGTTGTAAAAACTTAATTAATAATTAATAAAAAATTAATAAAAATTAGTGAAAATCAAAGAAAATTCAAAGAAAAACTCCCAGCGAGCTCATGATCCGGACCGCTTTAAAATATCTTAAGATGTCTGGCTGGAAGGGAATAATTGAGAGATTTAACTCAGTTTAGTTATTTTGGTTGAAGTAGCAGATGGATGCTGGCATGGACTCTCACCCACACACCTTCCTCTCCTCCAACTGGTTGCCGGTTGTTTTCAGCTGCTCTGTTGTTTCCAGGACTCAGTGAAGGCATCAGGGGAGCAGAAAACTGGGGCACCATTTCCTTAGTTTTATTGGAGAGTTTGTGCAGCGGACATGTGACCTTTGACCCTCAGGGTAAAGCATGGACTCTTAAGGTAGACTCGTTATCATGACAGAAAACATTCCCACACATACAGCTGGAGCTGATTAGAGAATCTCATTTAGTCAGAGTTTCCAGACTTTCTCTCACTCAGGGAAACGTTTGTTGCTCCAAATGTTTCAGACACAAACTTCTTGGATAAATGTTTCAGGAGTTTTCCTGCAGTTAGTCAACCGGCAGCTTTTGCATGTAGAAACACGTCCTCTGCCCCCCGATGTGCTGCTCTGGTTCCTCAAGTCTAACATTTAATTTACCAGGATGATGAATCAAATCAAATTAAAAGGAGATTTTAATCAGATTATTTTGTTCAGACGTTGCACCATCAACCCGTCTCCCACTGCAGAAAACAAAGAGAGCATGAAACTCGTATATTAAGACTCTAACTTGCTGTCTGCTTTCGTGCACAGAAGAGTTGATGCTGTTTATGTCAACTTGTTTTGACATTTTGTCACATCAGAACCAAACTTTGTTGTAGTTTTTCAGACTTTTAAATCTGACAGGTTAGAGGTCTTCAGCTTCCTCCAACTTCTTAGAGGTTAAAAGTCTAAGAAGGTTTTAAAATTCAAAGCTATGTCTTTAAAGGGGCACTACGGTGTGAAATCAGCTGTTTTAATCTTTTCGTTATAAAATTATTCTCTCATCAAGAACAAACCTGGAGTGTTTCTTTGATTCTTTCATGCATGTTTGAGAAATCCTTTAATCTCCATGGCAACCATTCAGCTGTGCAAAACACCTGGTTGGACCTTTGCCCCTGCACCTCCACAGCGCCCCCTTTAACACAAATTTGATGAGTAACTAATTGATAATATGATCTATTTCAGCCATACATGAACACGTTCAGTTTCTGATATTAAACTTCTGTGTTTTATGGGAGCTGGCGGTTTGTTGACGGCGGTGACCCGTTTCTGCTCTGGCGGCCCGGAGTTGGCCCAGCGTCTGAAACGTGAACTCATCAGTTTTTATCCGACTTTCCCATGTTTGGATGTTTTCCTGTGAAGCGATTCCAGGCGGATGACGTGAGGGTCGTGTCGTTCAGGAGGTCGCACGTGAGCAGTCATTATGTTACCGGGGAGGCCAGCCGCAGCTTTAAAGTTCCTCAGTAATCTGAGCCGGCCTCTGATTGGCTGCCTGACAGTAATCTGAGCCGGCCTCTGATTGGCTGCCTGGCTCGGCCCGCGCTGCATCAGATTACATGTTTAGGTTTCTGCTTCTGATGCTGAACAGAACGGAGCAGCTCCGCTCTGGAGGAGGATCTGGGCCAGAACCCCCTCTGCCCCCCCAGCCCTGCGGTTGCTGTAGAGGAATGTCCCTCCCCTCTTGCCGTAGTCCTGTGCCAGAAGCAGCAGATTTGTGTTTACTGCAGGATCCCTCCTCCTCCCTCCGCCTGGATGGGAAAACGCAGCAGCGATGGGTCACGCATAACGCCTGATCGCGCAGCGCGGAGTGTGAGGACCAGCGTCCCAGTTCCTCCCAGTTCCTCCCAGTCTGTCCCAGTCTGACCAGCTGGAGGAATTGTTTGCTACTGGATCTGTTTTTTCTGCTTTCAGAAGGAGCCAGAGGAGTAAGTTACGACTGCGGCAACAGTTACAGAGTGTGTGTGTGTGTGTGTGTGTGTTTCTGGAGACCCAGCTGTTCTGCGGTTGAAGTTCTGGATGTTCAGGAAGTTCTGGTTGGACTGATGATGGTTCTGACTAAGCAATAAATCGGATGGTAAACTAAAATGAAATCAATAATGTAGATGATTCTCCTCTTTAATGTCGGAAACGTTCAGGATAAAATAGTTTGCGCCTTTAGAAAGTCCTGCCTGTCGAAACTGAATCATAATCCATGTTAATGTTTTGGTTGTTTATTTATTGTGGATATTTAAAAACTCTTCCAGTCAAAAATGTTCCTTAGAAATGAAATTATTATTATCATTAAAAATCATCTATAAATGACAGCATTATCGTTTATCGCCATAATTTATGGTTCTGGTTCTGGTTCACATGGAGCTGAAGCGTAAAGCATCATGCAGCGTCCCCACTGCATGATGCTGCCACTACCATGTTCCAGCAGCAGAACCTGAGGCCCGGTCCGTTCAGAACACAGAGATTTAACGGGTCACAGAGAGGGTCAGAACCAGGAGGTTCTGGTGGGTTCATCGCTCATGTCACAGATTCTCGATGGAAATGTAAAAATAGATTGGGACCTGTGACCCAGAGGAACAGAACCGCTGCAGGTTGGACTGACCCGTCCTCCAGACGAGTCCTCGGTCTTCAGGGACCGGTTCTGATTGGTTCTAGAGGTTCAGATGGCTCTTTCTGGTTCTGGTGGTTCTGACAGTTTTTCTTGTTTTCAGATGTTTGGTTTCAGCCTGACCTCTGACCTCTGACCTCATTCAGAGTTTTGCTGCGTCGGCAGTCGCCCCTGCTTGAGGCGCTGGTTGCTATGAGCGACACACATCCTTCCTCTCTCTTTGGATGACGGATCAGCCCCGTTGCCACGGTAGCTGCTCCAGCTGTGTCAGCAGCGTTGCTACGTCGTTTCCTGGAGACGGAACGTGATGCAGCAGATCCTGAAACACGAAGCAGTGAGCCGAGCGGCTACATGAATTAATCAGTCGGATCGGGTCTGGGTCGGTGTGTGTGTAGGTGGGTGTGTGTGTGTTTTAATGCTTCTGATTGGTGTTTTCATCCATGTTGCTCGACTCATCTGGTCTGGAAAGCAGCCATGTTCCTCTAGCTCAGTGCTTCTCAATTCCGGTCCTCAGGCCCCCGGCCCTGCATGTTTTAGGTGTTTCCCTGCTGCCACACACCTGGATTGAATCTATGAGTGATTAACAGGCTTCTGCAGTACTTGATGGCTGCAGAACAGGTAATGCAATCATTTGGATCAGCTGTTCTGAGATAGGGGTACAGCTAAAACATGCAGCAGAGCAGGGGGGCCTGAGGACTGGAATTGAGTGGCACTACTAGCTAAAGAGGAATCAAACTCTAGAAATGAACCTTGTGTTGCTGATAAATGTCTAAATTTGTTCCTAAAAGTTTTCTCTTTATGTTTCTGTGAAAATTGTGACATTTTCTTGTAATTTTGTAAAATTCTGCAATATTTTGCCTAAAACCGTCTCAGTGCTGCCCTCTTTGGGTTGAATGGTGGTACTGCAGTTAAATTTCCCTGTTTGTTCCAACCGTCCAGTTTGGTTTGTGTCTACATCAGTGGTGGAGAAAGTACTCATACAATGTACTTAAGTAAAAGTACAAATACACAGACAAAAATTTACTCAAGTAAAAGTCAAAGTACCACATTATTATTTTACTTAAGTAAAAGTAAGAAAGTACAAGCTTTTAAAACTACTTAAGTATTAAAAGTAAAAGTACTTGCCGACCATAATACCTAACGGCTTATATAATGTCATTAAGTGTACCTATCGTATTTAGTTTTAATAAATCAGTAATGTACCATTTTAATGAGCAATGCTGTTACTTGCAAGTTCATGCTAGCTTATAACAATATACAGTAATCGTATTTATTTACTGCAGTCGAGTTCAACAAAAAGCTTGCTAAGATTACATAAAACTTCACTAACACAAATTAATTTAACATCGATAGCGTTTAGCAACTTAACTTACGTCAATAAGTTTTTTCAAATTTGATGGTGAATTTTTGAAAGATAAAATTTCATGCTTTCGGGGAAGGCAAAGGCGGCATTGGAATCTCCAGGAAGCGTTTTTTGACCCAGTTATTTAAAAGAAATGTTTTAAATAAGGCCATGGGTGGGGCAGGTCTTCTGGAGGATGACTATCCTTGGACTCCATTCTGGGAGTTAATGATTCTGCAGGTCCTGCGTACTGTGCTGCTCTTCTTGAGGGAGGGCCTAATGGTTATTTCCCGCTTTGGATTGGTTCAGCGGACTGATTCTGCTCTCGCCATTGGATACTTTCAAACTAACGAACAAATCAAAAAACTGAAATGCGTCTTGGATGTAACGAGTAACAGAACGCTATATAGAAACGTAGTGAAGTAGAAAGTACAGATACTTACTGTTAAATGTAGTGGAGTAAAAGTAGAAAGTATCCATTATTAAATCTACTTAAGTAAAGTACAGATACACGAAAATTGTACTTAAGTACAGTAACGAAGTAACAAAGTACTCGTACTTCGTTACTTCCCACCTCTGGTCTACATCAGAGCAGAGCTGCAGAGTGATGGGTACTTTCACACTCTGTTGTCATAAAAGTTTACAATAGCACACAAAATGAGTTGTTGGCTTATTTTTCCACAGAAAAAGCAAACCTTCTGCTTCAAACGTCAGTAGAGGGTCTGAAAAGTCACAACATATAGCGACAAAGACGCTAAGCTAGCAGCTTAAATCTTGACCACACCCTCTCCACACTTGGTCACGCCCCTAAGTGATTCCTGACTCCGCCCACTTTCTACATTTGTCTGGAGGTGTGGCTAAATTTTCACAGGGAGCTTAGTCACACGTTAACTATATGCGATTTGGGTTAATGAGAGGTCAGAGGTCGTAAAGGTCGCGTTTCCATCACCTTGGTGCAAATGTCGGAATTCGAAAAAACTTTGCAAAAACATTTTTATTCTCACTCAAGTTGGTTTTTGTGTTTTCTGAAGAGTTTGCACGCTACCGAAGAGATGGAAACCCGTTTACAGAATAAGTCCAGACGTAGGAACCTGTGGGTCTGTGCCTTACCAGAGGCACCAAACTTTGAATAAATGTAAAATTCCAACTTTCCGCTGGGAGGGGAGGACGCTCCCCGCTTTTTAGAGATGACCTCTACTTCCTGTTTCTACTTCCTGTTAATTCCAACCAATCGTAGTGTCAACATGTGATTGGACTGCAGTCTGAGACCTGGCTAAAACTCGTTTCTCTCCATCAGCCGGCAGATTTCCTCTCAGCAACCATTTCATGGTGCTGCTTCACTCGGTCCGTCGGATCAGAACCGATGCGACAGGCGAGTAAAAGCGGCGCAGGGTTTCTTCTCTCTGAGCGGGTCGGAGCCGCTGCCAGCGGCTGATTCTAACAGGACGGGATGAGCTGCCAGGTCGGCCCAGTTAGGCTGCCTGCGTGAATGTAGGACCCATCTCTGCCTGACCCGGTTTGACGGACCAACCGGACCGAGTCCAGAGTTCAGCTCTGACCTGGAAGGCTGAGGAGGAAAGGGATTTTAAGTCGTTTCAATGTTCTGAAATCTGGATAAAGAACTTATGAAATATTCTGTAGCCCAACAATGCATTGGTCCAACTGGAGATCCCATTGGTTCTGATGATCTGGGTGGAGGAATTTCTGCCCGGAGACTCAAAAAATACCTCATTGGTCAGATTTATTTCCTTCAACACAAAGATCCTCCAACATGAACAGATCAGAACCCACTAGCTTAGAGAAACTTAGTCTAATATACACTGCTCAAAAACATAAAGGGAACATTCAAATAACACATCCTAGATCTGAATGAAAGAAATATTCTCATTGAATACTTTGTTCTGTACAAAGTTGAATGTGCTGACAACAAAATCACACAAAAATCATCAATGGAAATCAAATTTATTAACCAATGGAGGCCTGGATTTGGAGCCACACACAAAATTAAAGTGAAATAACACTACATGCTGATCCAACTTTAATGTAATGTCCTTAAAACAAGTCAAAATGAGGCTCAGTATTGTGTGTGGCCTCCACGTGCCTGTATGACCTCCCTACAACGCCTGGGCATGCTCCTGATGAGGTGGCGGATGGTCTCCTGAGGGATCTCCTCCCAGACCTGGACTAAAGCATCCGCCAACTCCTGGACAGTCTGTGGTGCAACGTGACGTTGGTGGATGGAGCGAGACATGATGTCCCAGATGTGCTCAATCGGATTCAGGTCTGGGGAACGGGCTGGCCAGTCCATAGCTTCAATGCCTTCATCTTGCAGGAACTGCTGACACACTCCAGCCACATGAGGTCTAGCATTGTCCTGCATTAGGAGGAACCCAGGGCCAACCGCACCAGCATATGGTCTCACAAGGGGCCTGAGGATCTCATCTTGGTACCTAATGGCAGTCAGGCTACCTCTGGTGAGCACATGGAGGGCTGTGCGGCCCTCCAAAGAAATGCCACCCCACACCATTACTGACCCACTGCCAAACCGGTCATGCTGAAGGATGTTGCAGGCAGCAGACCGCTCTCCACGGCGTCTCCAGACTCTGTCACGTCTGTCACATGTGCTCAGTGTGAACCTGCTTTCATCTGTGAAGAGCACAGTGGCGAATTTGCCAATCCTGGTGTTCTCTGGCAAATGCCAAGCGTCCTGCACGGTGTTGGGTTGTGAGCACAACCCCCATCTGTGGACGTCGGGCCCTCATACCAACCTCATGGAGTCGGTTTCTAACCGTTTGTGCAGACACATGCACATTTGTGGCCTGCTGGAGGTCATTTTGCAGGGCTCTGGCAGTGCTCCTCCTGTTCCTTCTTGCACAAAGGCGGAGGTAGCGGTCCTGCTGCTGGGTTGTTGCCCTCCTACGGCCTCCTCCACGTCTCCTGGTGTACTGGCCTGTCTCCTGGTAGCGCCTCCAGCCTCTGGACACTACGCTGACAGACACAGCAAACCTTCTTGCCACAGCTCGCATTGATGTGCCATCCTGGATGAGCTGCACTACCTGAGCCACTTGTGTGGGTTGTGGAGTCCGTCTCATGCTACCACGAGTGTGAAAGCACCACCAACATTCAAAACTGACCAAAACATCAGCCAGACAGCATAGGTACTGAGAAGTGGTCTGTGGTCCCAACTGCAGAATCACTCCTTTATTGAGTGTGTCTTGCTAATAGCCAATAATTTCCACCTGTTGTCTATTCCATTTGCACAACAGCAGGTGAAATTGATTGTCAATCAGTGTTGCTTCCTAAGTGGACAGTTTGATTTCACAGAAGTTTGATTTACTTGGAGTTAGTTTGTGTTGTTTAAGTGTTCTCTTTATTTTTTTGAGCAGTGTATTTTCCAAACCATTTAAATAAAATGAACCGCCCCTTTAAGGTTTCTGGTGGTTTTTAGTCTAAGGAGTCCAGAAAGAGCTGATTGTTAGCAGAAATATTCACTAACATTAAAATGTTTCAGGAAATCTTAAATCTTGGAATTTATCCAGAAAAATGTATGTAGGGAAGCTAAGTGCGCGAGACGGTTTCAAGGTTAGCAAAAGCGCTAAACTAAAAATTAGCTAAGCTATTAGTGGAATAGCAGAAGCTGCCCAGCACTGAGGGCTGAGATGTTGATTCAAACCCAGAAATGATGATTAAACGCAGCTCAATAGCTTCTGGTTCTGGTCCAAACCAGCCCACGGAAACACAGAGGCGGTCCGGGCCGGTCCGTTTTGATCATGTGACCCAGTTTCAGTTCAAACCTTTTGTTCAGAAGCTGTTTTCCCAGCTCCTTTTCCTCTGGAGTTAGATTTGTTCAGAACCGGATCGGACCTCTGAACCCACTGAAGGTTCTGAGAACGGTCCGGTGAGGTTCTGTGGGTCTGCTGCTGAAGCTTCATCTCTCTCCTCCTCATCTTCCTCTACCTGGAAGTGAGTGACGCGGTCGCCGAGGGGCCGGTGGTCGTTACCGGGGACAGAAAAGAGGTCTGACCCGGTTCTGAAGGTCCTTATTTAGCTGCTCTGGTTCTTTTAGTCTCTGACCCACAAACACGACCAGAACCGACCCAGATGCTGCTCGACCCGCTGGAAACACCAGAGAAGTCTGTATCAGATGGAAATGATTCTGAATCGATGAGTTTGATAGTTTAAATATCCTGCAGTGACACATTCGGCCTGCAGGGGGCGACATTTCCCAGTCAGATTGCTGCAGCAGCACTGCCGTGAACTATGCATGAAAATATAAAAAATATGATGATTAGACATTTCAACTTTAAAGGAGTGAAATTTTTAGACTTTTTATAATTTATTTTACCCAATCAGGAGATTTATTTTGCATTTACTGATTCATGTTGATGATTTTTAGTTTTCTGTAGGTTTGATAGTTTTCTTGAGGACGTTTTGGTTCTCCAGGTTCACCTGGAGCTGCAGGTTCTCCACAGGAACCTAACCATGCTGTGTTTTGTTCCTGCAGACTCCTGAACATGTGGGACCTTCCTGCAGGAATCCAGGATTCGTGACCTTTAAAGTTTTCCAAATGCGAAAAGCCGGAAGTTTCTGGAAAACCTGCAGGAAGTTTGAGGCAAACATGTGAACTGAACGGAGAATTTGAAAGATCTGGGCTGGAGAAACTTCTGACTCGATCTGGAGATGAGCAGCATGAAGCTCCCTCTTTGTCGCCAAGGCGACCACAACGGCAACGCCTTCCCGGTCTCCTCTTCCTCCTCCTCCTCCTCCTCCTCCTCATCTCCGGAGTCGCTGAGGAGTCTGAGCGGCGGCCGGACCGAGAGCCCGCTGGAGTACGACCTGCTGGCGGTTACCATGACGACCGCCGTGATGCCCGCCCACCTGGAGGAGGTGGTGCTGTCCAGGTGGGCTCCAGAGGAGGAGGAGGATGAGGAAGGGCGGTTCCAGACCGACGCCTCCGCCTCGCTCTACCTGGACGCCAGCAGCGCCGGCTTCCACCAGGACACCTGGAGCCCCCGCCTGGATGGTTACCGGGGCAACGGCAGCTGCTCCGCCGACTCGGACACGACGGAGACCCCAGCTGATGATGATGAGGAGGATGAGGAAGACGAGGCCCTGTTTGTGTCTGTGAGCTCAGACATGTGTGTGACACTGAGCCAGGTGAGTCCAGCTGGAGCCGGCGCCAGACCGGACCTGCAGGACGGGGGATCGGACCCGGTGAGGGCAGCGGAACCGCCGCGGGGCGACCCGGACAGCCCGGACCGTCCCGCTGCCTCACAGAACCGCAGCAGAACCTCTAGCACCTCCAGCGATCCGGTCGGCGGCGCCGTTCCACCTCAGGAGGTCCATGTGACCCGAACCGGGCCGAGCGGCTCTACCAGAACCTCCAGCCTGGAGACAAAGGGAACCCAGAACCCGTCTCCATCCAGAACACCCGCTCAGGTACTTCAGATGACCTTTGAACCCAGCTTAGGTTCTAACCCGTTTACCAGAACTTCCCAGATGTTTTCCATCTTCTAAGCAGAACCGTCCAGAACCCCGCAGGAGAGCCGAGGTGGTCGGCAGTAGAAGACCGACTCCAGGTCCTCCAGGTCCTCCAGGTCCGGTTAAAGTGGCCCGGCTCCTCAGGCCCAGCAGGGGGAAAGGTGAGGCCACCCGGGCCGACCCCCAGGGGGCGGCGGCCTCGCTGTCTGCACCACCAGAGAAGAAGAAAGCAGCGGAGAGTCGAGCCGCGTCCAGCAGCTCTGTGGGTTCTGATCCGGTCAGAGAAGCTGCGACACAGACTGCTCAGGAGAAGCTGAGGACTCCCAGCAAGGTGAGTGAAGTTCTGGTCCAAACTAAGTACAACCCGACCCAACAGCAGCAGAACTCCCTGCAGTCCCAGATTCAGAACCGTTCATAGAAAGCGGGTCCAGTAATAGTAAAACGTCTCTGGTGATAATTTGGGTCAAAGTTTTGAGGTCACAGATGGGTTGAACCAGAACCGCCTTCTGCTGGACTCTGAACCTGTTCTGGTTCTGGATCAGCTCTGGTTCAGGCGGTCCAGATCAGATGTTCAGTCTGGACTCAGAACCAGCAGCCGCTCCGGTAGCAGAACCGATCTGCTGCACGCGCTCGGAGCGAGCTGCAGCTGCAGGGAGCGTGTCGACACAGGACGGCTGGTATGCTGCAGTAATCTGCAGGATTCAGGCCCGGTTCTGACCCGATGGGGGCGGGTCGGGGGCTGCTCCTCCAGCAGACGGAGGCCAGGCCTCCAGACTCTCCATGTGTTTATAGAGGGGGGCAGAAACTTTCCTCCCTCTGCTTGTAGTTTCTGCGCCGTCCCAGTTTTCCTCCTCCCCCTCGTCTTCCTCGTCTTCGGCTCCGCTCCGGCTGGGAATGGCCGACGCCTTGGTGTCGGTGCGGCGCTCCGGGCCGCTGGGCTGGACCGCTGTGGCTAAACATCCGCTCTTCCTGCAGAGGGCCGCCTCCAGGCCGCCGGGATGCAGCGGCCGGCCCGACCGGGGGCCGGCGCCGCCTGCCAGACCGGACAGCGCCGGGGCAGAAGCAGACGGACCCGCAACCAGGAACCAGAACCAGGGTGAGTCTCCTCCTGACAGCCGCGCTCGTGTGTGTGTGTTTCTGCGTGTGTGTGTGTGAGGTGTAAATCCAGCTGCACACGCAGAGAGTTTTCCGCTCTAACAGCTGTATCTGGAACCGGGTCCGAAACCGCTCCAGCTGCTTTCTGTTTCCTGCAGCTCTTCGTCTCAGAGGACATCCATCTGTCCATCTGTCCGTGTTTCATTCCGTCTGTCCTGCAGCTCTTTGGCTCTGTAGTAAAAGCCCGGTTCTGGTTCTGACTCGCTGAACGAACCTCGGGTCCGGCTGGGAAACGCTGCCGTGCCTTCGGGCCGTCTCCGTCTGAAAGCAGGTCTTTGTCCTGAACGTCCCCCTCTGGAGGACAATGAGCCGTCTGTCCTGGTTCCGGTGGGACAAGCGGACGCCTCCGGACCTTGGACCGGGATTTTCACCAGTCTGGTTCTTTTCTGTGAGTTTGGTCCCTTTGGTTGCCTGTCCTGCGGTCCAGCGGAACCGGTCCCGTCTTCCTCAGCCCGGTGAAGACGGAAACCGAGACGATCTGGTTCTGAACGCACCACATGTTGATCTGCGTCCAGATGACCCGAGCCCTCAGCATGATGCTGCCACCACAGCAGAGCCGGGCCGCAGGGATCCGATGCTGATCCGGGAAACCGGTCCGTCTGTTTTTATTCAGCGTCCAGATGGATTTACGTTGCTGAACTGAGAGCCAGTTTTAGGACTGCTGTTACCATGAAGTGACGTGCAAAACAAAGTTTATATTTATACTATTCTCATCTTCCTGGAAGAACATGAACACTTGCATGCAAAGATTTTATGGTGGCCCAGAAGGGCCAACAAAATGCAAAATCAACAACACAACAGAAGGCAACCAGAGATGTTATGCTAGCAAGTTTAGCCTAATTTCCATTTTAACGTAACCTAGCATCACTTCAGTTTAACACAACTTGGTATAACTTCCTTTTTAGCTTAGCTTAGCATATCTTTAACGTTCCTTCAGTTTTAGCTGGTCTGTCTCTGGAGGTTGTTTTGTCTCCTCCTCTTATTTTCTGTTAATTGAGTGAAATTAATTTTTCTTCTTGTTTCGCTGCCTGATGTCGGACTGGGGGATTCTGGGTCTGTTCTGCTGGACCTTTACCTGGACTTGTAAACAGTAAAAACTCGGAGGCGAGTCTCGAGTCTTTGTGATTTCATCAGGTGGAGTTGATTTGGAGACTATGTGGGTAGCGGTTCTGGTTCTGGTTCTGGCGGGACGGCAATGAAGCTGCAGTGTTTTGTGCTGGATGTGTTGTGATTCAGCTCTTACCCAACTGTGATTCCTGAGGTAACCCAACCCAGCTGCTCCGAACCCAAACGGAGCCAGATGTTTCCTGCTCTGGGTGGTTCTGATCCGGCTGAAAGGAGCGAGCAGCAGTTAACCTCGGTGTCCAGGTGAAGGTTCTTCTGTTGTGTTTTACAGCAAGAACTGGCAGCAATATTTGACTAATAATCATTAATTTATTGTTTTCAGTGAAGTTAGAATTAATTTAGTTAAACTAACTGATTATCAAGAATCTTTGTACAGAGAATAATCAGAAACAGCTTCACTCCGAAGTATGAAAATATATTCACACAATAGCTTCACTTTATAGCGGAAACATGAAGCCATTAAAACCATCAACATGGACATAAACTGCTCAGCTAAAACATGAAATATTAATAATAAGCAAATGGATCAAATCAGATTTTAGCCGGATCGGGCCGGATCGTAGTCGGTCGGGCCGCAGTCGGGCCGCAGTCGGGCCGCAGTCGGGCCGCAGTCGGGCCGGAGATGGGTTGAACTGGTGCGGACGATGCAGCCTAGAGATGAGTGCAGGAACTCAGCATCCGGTTCAGAGCTGCAGCTGTTTGAATGTTTTTCAGCTCCATCTTGGGAGGATCCAGGAAAAACTTTGGTCTCTCCAATAGAAAACTCATTGAGAAACTGGTTAATGATTCCTGAACCTGCTATTTCTTGGACCTGAAGGGGAGGGATGGATGGATGGATGGATGGATGGATGGATGTTTTTTCTTGGATTTGTATCTCATTCATCCTCTTGTTAGGTTTGTAGTTCTTTGTTTTGTTCCTGTGAATTTTCTCTGAGGTTTTCTCTGTGCTGTGACAGGAAGTTGCAGGACAAAGTGTTCCTGGTTTTACCGTTCTGAAACCCGGAAGGTTTTTGCTCCAAGCGTTTTTCCTCCAGAGTCCGTGGCGGTCTGAGGTCCGCAGCTTCTGGTCTGGGTGTGAGGAGCCGGAGGCCTTTGTTTCTCTCAGGGATTCTCTCCGCCTCGGTCTTTGGAAAGAATGTGTGAATCAGTCTGCAGAAATGACGAGTGACGCAGTGCTGCACAGTTCTTTCACTGTAAACCATCCGGCTGCAGAAAGACCAGTCCTGTCTGCTGGTTTCTCAGCTGTAATTTAAACTTTTATTTAACTCTGTGAAAAGTTTAAACGCCTCCTTTCTGAGTCCGTAAGCGGCCCAACAAATGTTTTTTCCTGCGGAACAATACAGTTCAGCATCAAACCACAGTTTGGACCCACAAACTAGTCAGAGCCACAAAACAAAAGCTCAGAGGGGACAAAGGAACTCCAAGAAGACAAAACTTCCAGGTTTTTATTCACTGTCCTGGTCTTCCGGGAATCTCTGCTTTGACAACAAACGTGTGAGAAAATAATGGAACTGAATAAAAATGAAATTCCTCAGAGAAACGTTGGAAGAATTTAGCATATTTCCGTTTCTACACAATCAAATGTTCGAGGAATTTGGGGGAATCAGATCTCAGATCTTCCACTGCAATAAAAACCAAAAATTTCGCTATAAATTAAATATTTAGTTAGCAAGCTAAACATTTAGCTTGCTATGCTAAATGTTTAGCTTGCTAGATACAGTTGATGTTAATTGTTGACAGTGATTTACAGTAAACCATGCAGCAGATGAAACATTTTCAAAATGTCTGCAGCTTCATTCTCGGAGAAAGTCGGATTTGTTTCTGTTTGTCTCGTTCTTTTCTTTAAGACGGGTCGTTTTATTTGCTTCCCAGGTATTCCCAAACCTCGAGCATCAGGAGTCGCTCACAGTCCCACCGCCTCCATTCCCAAACCATCATCCAATCAGCAGTCGGCTCCCGGGTCGGCATGGCGACCACCTGCTCCCGCCGCCTCCAAGCTCCCTGTGAAAGGCGTGCCGGCTGGGATGAGCTACTCGTCTCTGGGGAGCAGCGAGAACAACGCCGCCAGCAGCAAAGGTGAGAGGGGGCGGGGCTTCCACACACACTTCCTGTCTTCCTCTGGACTTCCTGCGTCTCTGACGCCATTTAATCAGGACAGACGTGAAACAGTCGGGTTGCTGGAGTGAAATAAAACTGTCATCTGCCCCAACCCTGCAGAGACCGGGAATGTGAGCAAGTTGGGGTCAGAGGTCACATGTGGTAGACATCCAGAGCTCTGCTGGTGTCTGAGCGCTGCTGCACTCTAAAAACTACTTCCTGTTCCTCTTTAGTTCAGCAAAGTTACAGAGAAAGTATAACTTTGGGTCCAGAAAGGAAGACACATTTAGTTTCCATATCTGTGAAAAATCCCGATGCAGAGGCGGTTTTAGCTCCAGCTTCCCAAAGATTACCTGAAAACTCAGGTAAGTATCAGGCGCTCAGGTGAAGGATGACGCTTCGCTCACTCTGACAGTAATCTCAGAACAGAGTAAATTTCCTAATTTACTCTGTTCAGGACTAGATTAGATGTACAAGCACAAGTTAAGGTATTTAAATGTTTTAGCACACCTTAGCTTAGCCGTTTTTGCTTCAGGTTAGCTTAGCCTTAGTCTTGCTTAACTTTAGCTTCAACTTTAACTTTATTTAACTACGTTTACTTTTTTCAAATGGTCAGGTAAAGGTCAGGTAAAGGTCAGGTAGAGGTCAGGTGAAGGTCAGATAAAGGTCCAGGTCAGTGAAGGTTTTTATTCATATATTTTGCCTTTTCTTCCTCCAGGAATGGAGTTGATCTTATAAGCATCTTTTTGACTTTCTTTTTTCACACCCCGACACATTCCTGATGGTGTGATTGGGTTGTCATGGAAACCAGACTGCGTTCGAGCCAGCTGGTTGCCATGGTGATTCTGACCCTGAGAGCAGCGTAGGTGTTGAAGCACTTCTACACAGATGGAGCGGCGTGATTCATGCTCTCCGATCAGACCAGCCGTGTCGTCGGGTTCTGGTTCTGGTTCTGGTTCTGGTTCTGTGGTTGGAAACAGGAATGTAACATCTACCTTCTCCCGGGTCGAGATTCAAGAAGTAAAACAAAAAAATGTAGAAATTCAATTAAAGAAAAATAAATTGTAATTTTAAATTCGGACAACGGAATGGAAAAAAATAAACAAATGTTTTTATTAAAGAAAAGCCATAATATCTGCCTTTTATTAATAAAAAAATTGAACTTTTGTTACTCTTCGGTCCGTTTTAGGCTGGACTTGTGGTTCTGAACTGGTTGATGCTTTGTGTTTTCCAAGCAGACTGAAGGTTCTGATTCTGACGGGTTCTGTTGTAACGAACATTTTAATGGAGCTGATTTTAGTGAAAAGATCAAATAAACTTCATGAAATGTCCCTTTAAAGTATCATTTAAAATCTACTTTCTTTCCGTCATGGTTTCACATTTTTCCTTCATCAGAAACAAACCTGCAGCAAACCATTCAGCTGCAGAACGCCTGGGTGGACCTAGCCCCGCCTCCGGAGCGTAGCTCCTCCCCCACTCAGCTCCTTCAGACTAGCCAGCAGCAATTAGCAAACAGCAGAGTTCATGACAGGAGCTGCTGCTCAGAGCAACGCTGGTAAAAACATTAAAGGGTTAATAGAGGAGCCATGTTGGATGACTTCCTGGAGGCGGAGCTTCAGAAAAAGCTGGAGTTTCTTAAAGAGACAGAGGCCCAATTTCAAGGCATTAAAGCAGGACGACCTAAATTTCTTTTAGGTCATATTTGATGTAACTATGTGAAGGTAACATAGTTACTTGATTATGGTGTAAAATGGCCGCCAGGTGTCTGGAGAACAGAGACTACTGGCCCTTTAAGACCAGTGAAGGTTTTTCCAGAATGAAATAAGAACTGAGGGAAAATGAAGGAATGTGATGCTGGTTGAACCTGAAGCATTTTTTTCTCCTTCAGCTGCCGGGTCGAAACCCGATGAGCCGCCCAGCAGAGGCAGCAGCAGCACCAGTGCTCCCAGTGCTCCCAGTGATGGCTCGTCCTGCTTTGCCCCCAAGCCTCCAGCGGCCGCCATGAGGGGCAGAGCGCTGTCTCTGCAGGCCAGGGCGACGACAGGTGAGGAGGCTTTAAACCGGGACAGGTAGGCAGAACCACCAGAACCTCCAGGTCCGGTACCACCAGCAGAACGATGCCACCAGGATCGCTCTGGTTCTGGTTCTGGTTTCAGAGTTGAAATCAGGACGGATGCTGTGAAGGCTGCAGCGGTGATGATCCTCCCTCCAGATGTGACCTTTGACCCCTGGGGGATTATCTTCTGGGTTGGTTGCCGGGCAGATGTTTGTGTCAGAACCATGTGATCCAGAACAGGTGGGGCTGTTGGAGCAGAACCGGCTGGTTCTGCAGAAACGAGTGCAGCTTACGGGTCCGGTTCTGACTGACCTGGTTCTGACGGATCCGGTTATGGCTGACCCGGTTCTGACTCCAGTCAGATTCGATGGTGTTTCACGTCTCCTCTGTTGGACCTGCAGGTTTGAAGAGCCCGACTGGCACCAACCAGAACTCCATCAGAACTCCTGGCAGCCAGCCGGCGGCGAAGGCGGCGCAGTCCGGGTCGGCGAAGCCCCCGCTGCAGAGGAACGGCTCGACCCGGCTCAGTCGCCTGAACAGCACAGGTAAGCCACCTGGGGGGCGGGGCTTCCTGCCCGACAGAAACGGGTCGTTGTCATGGAAACGGCCCGTAATGCAGCAACAGGAGAACCTTCATCAGGACTGGTGGTGTTGTTAATATTTAGCTTTCTAAATAGAGATTTAGTTTGGTGCTAAATATTAGGTTAGCAAACTAAAAATTAACTTCAAACTAAATGTCTAGTTAGCAAGCTAAATATTTAGTTTGCTAGCTTTCTATTTAGTTCAAAGCTAAATAGTAAGCTAGCAAATTTAATATTTACCTGGATTTAGCTTCCTGACTTAATATTTACCTCAGGCTGAATATTAAGCTAACAAGTTAAATATTTAGCATTAAGCTAAATACTTTGCTACAAACTAAATATCTAGTTAGAAAGCTAAATATTAAGTTAGGAAGCTTAAAATTGAGCTAAATATTAAGTATTTAGTATGGAGGTAATTATTTAGCTTTTCAAATTAAAGCTAAACTTAATGTTTAAGTTTATTATCTGAGAGGAAATGGAAAACATTGTCATAATTTCTAAAAGTCTCTAGATTAGGGCTGTTTTAATAATCTGGATTATGATGACTGAAAGTTTCTCTGTAATTATTTGTGAGCAGCAAATCGCCGCCGTTCCTTTGAATTTGAGCTGAACCACATAAACGGGTCGGAACCAGTAAACTAATTAAACTGGGCTGACAGTGGAGCTATAAGGACATTTAATATTTATATCAGACGATCCTGAATATGAGAAATCCTCCTTTTAATCTGCTGGTTTTAAGCTCTGATCTGAAAATGTCTCGTTTCGTCGTTTTTCTTCCTGCATTTTGAATTTATTGGTGTTTAAACTTGTTTATTGGGTATTTTTGGGCCGTTTGCAGTCAGTCTGCAGTGAACCGCCGGCCTCCTCATGGACTCGCCGTCACCGCCGTCGCAGCTCCTCCGCCTCGCCTTAAACATGCAGCAGCATGCGTGGCTCTGATTGGCTGAGGACTTTAAAGGCTCTCTGTGGTTTTCTGTTTTTGTCTGGATTGAAGTCAAACTTTATGGATTCTTTGAGGCGAACGCAGCTCAGTTTACCATCCACCCATCTGCAGTTTAAAGTGTCATCAGGTTTTTTCTTCTACTGAACTTTAATGTGAAGGAATCTAAAAACATGCAGCAATTAAAAGTTTATGAACCTCGTAGGTGAAGCTGCGCCGTGCTGCCAGCTGGTGGCGCTGGTTTGCATCTGAGACCTGCTGGATCAGATTCCTGAGTCAGGTTGGATGGAGAATATCTGTTAACATCAGGTGGATTCAGGTCTGGACTTTGACTAGGCCATTGTAACCCATGAATCTGCTCTGATCTAATTCATCCCATAATATCTCTGGCTGCTTGTTGAAGCCGGTTTTCCTGCTGGAAGGTGTGTGTGATCACAGCTTGTTCAATATGTTCGCTGCGTCTCGCTAACGGCGTCTCGCTAACGGCTTCTCGCTAACGGCGTCTCGCTAACGGCTAGCTCCTGAATTTTAGTCACAGCTCTCTGCTGCCACCACCTGGTGGGTCTAGTTCTGTCATGTTGACTGAGCCGTGTTGCGACTCCAACAGTTTTATTCAAATATTGCTGCAGTATTTTGGAAGCTGTTTGGTTTTATAGGTTGGACGACTCTTATTATTATCCATCTGGTGCCAAGCAGCTCCTGATACGCAGCTGTTACGAGCTGATTTCATTCTGTACGAGTCAACAGTAAAAATGTTTAAAATTTTAATATTTTAATTTTAAACCTGAAAACAATGTAAATACAATAAGACATTTTTTGACAGTAATTTTTTTCATGCTGTATTAATGTTTGTGTATTTTATTCAAGGGACTGGGATCTATGCATCAGTAATCGGCTAGTAAGCCTGTTCTGGGATCGATTGCTAGTGGCTCCTCGTATCATTGGGGCCTGCCATGCAAAGCAATGGCAGGAACCTATTGCTATTCTCCCAATTCTTTATTTTTCATCCGTAACCGTCAATGCGGCTCATACCGCTGGGTGCACACCTACAAATGAGGTATCAAAACGTGCAGAAAATTCACGCCATTGGAGCTATTACTTTTGGTGGGATTTGGGCTTAACGTGGCGACATAATTAGCAAAAAACTACGAAAAAACCCCATTATAAGTCAATGGGAAAAATCCTAGAAATACCCTATTTTTGAGGATTCTCTGTGTCGTCACGAATTCACGTAGAAATGCCATTCAAATTTCATTTTGTAGATACGTCTGTGATCTCTTCGAAAGTGAAGACGGCTCGTCGATACCAGTTACGGTTTGTCCACAATTTGCCTCTTAGCGACCCAAAGTTTCTAATTTTTCCTAAAATTAGAGTGAGAGCCGATCTCGGCTAGAGTGAGAAATGAAGAGATTTTTTGAGCCCAAGATAATTTTGAAATCGCCGTCACGCCCACAAATATCGCACGATTGGTATCAAAATCGGTCCTCACATTGATACGCATGTCTGCTCCGGTAAAATGTTTTCGAAATTTATCTAGACCGTACGGTTTTCTGTCACGGTGCTTCAGAGCAAAGTCATGCGACAGGATTTTCTAGGCTGTCTCAGCCTCTCTCACTAACACTTCACACCTTGGTGAGAAAATGATTTACCATAGCAACGGAACTCAGGAGGCTATTGGCTGCTGATTAGGACTACAAATACGCATCACTGTAGTTCTATCTATAGTGGAACCCTCAGTTGAAACAGATCAGGACTGAACTGGCCTTTAGAACTACTTGCTGCTATGGGCTGTATATAACTGATTTAACTCAGTAACTGTTACACATGGGATTAGTTTGGAACTTTAAAATGGAGCATACTGAAAATTTCAAAATAAAAGCCTTGAATATTTTTAAATCAGGTAATTGCTCTGTTGAGCATTATAATTGATTTAACCCAATGACTGTTATACATGGGATTAGTTTGGACCTTTGAAATGAAGCATAATAATAATTTCAAAATAAAAGCCTTGACAATTTTTACATGAGATTATTGCTCTTTTCAGCATTATATAACTGATTTTATCCAATGACTGTTATACATGGATTTAGTTTGGCCCTTTGAAATGACGTTTTACAAAAATTTCAAAATAAAAGCCTTGACAATTTTTACATGACATTATTGCTCTTTTCAGCATTATATAACTGATTTTATCCAATGACTGTTATACATGGATTTAGTTTGGCACTTTGAAATGAAGTTTTACAAAAATTTCAAAATAAAAGCCTTGACAAAAATTTTTAATCATACTGAATGGTGCACGGCCACCTTACTGAACGTTCTTGTGATTCTCCACATGCTACTGATTACATTGCAGCGTTCTTTAGCATTGATGCTAATTTCTAGCATGACAACGCCGGGCCCAAACCGACGGGCACGCTTTGGCAGGCCCCGGCTAAATTTCTTCAGAAATTTTCTAGTTTATCATTTGCCGTGATAAATTTCTTATCATGACAGGATTTCTGCTTTCTCTTTGTCACAATAAAGTACAATTAATGGTTTATCACAAAATATAGAAATAATATTTTATTTTATATTTTGTGCTGTAGTTCCTCCATTCTCGTGCTCTGGTTTTTCTGTCTCCAGTATTTTTCAGGCAGTAACAGCAGCACTTTGTCACCTTGATGTCGTCGTTGTTAGTGATGATATAAACTAAATATTTAATGTTTTTCTCTCTCCATCGTTTTGTCTGCTGGTTTTTCATCTGAGACGTTTTTCTCTGAGTCGCAGGAAGAAAACAACAATAGATCCGTTTACTGAGGAAAATAACAGTAACGGAGTAACTTGAATCGGTAACTGTAATCTGATTACTGGAGCAGGAATTGTCATGTGTTAGATTACTAGTTACTGAGTAATAAATGAGGACGTCCGTCTGTCCTCATGTCCCTGGAAGAGTTTTACTGAACCGTCGCCTGGTTTGGGTCTTTTCTACTCAACCTGCTGCTGGCAGAGGCGTGTGTGTGTGTGTGTGTGTGTGTGTGTGTGTGCCAGTTTGATTTATCTAAGGCTCTTTAAATGGAGGGAAAGTGGAGGGAGATTATTCCATCCTCTCTCTCCTCGACCTCCTCTTCTCCTCCTCTTCCTCTCTCTCCTCCTCCTCCTCCTCCCTGTCCTCTTCCTCCTCTTCCTCTCTGTGTTTGCCCAGCAGAGCTGCAGCAGCAGACGGGTGGTGGACGCGCTCGTCTTTGTGTGAATCGGAAAACAAACTCTGAGGGAACACAGAGAGGATTTCTTCTTCCTCCATCTCCGTTTCTCTTCCTCTTTTCTTCTTCTTGTTTTTCCACCTGAGCAACGGAGGAGAAAAAGCCAACTATTTTTGCCGCCATTTTGTCCCTCCTCTCTGAGTCGCATGACAGAAACACGCTCCTCCTCCTCCTCCTTCTCTTCCTCGTACGTTTGTGTTTTTCCTGTTTTTCTGTGACTTCGATGCGACGAAGAGCAGCTGGAGGATTAACAGGCTCTGATTCCTGCATGAATCTCTGAATCTGAGAAACTCGGTTTCGGTTGGACCCATGTGGCGAAAGCAGAGAGACACGGACGGACGAAGACACGGACGGACGAAGACACGGACGCAGACCCAGTCGGTCGGTATCTTGGTTGAACATTTCTTCATCTGAGGGAAGAAAGAACCTTGGTGGTGATTTATCCAGAGGACCTGAATCCTTCCAGTTCGAGGACGACCCCGAGACGACCCCGAGACGACCCTGAGACGACCCGGAGGCGAGACGATGCTCTGGTCTCCCAGACTCTCGCTGTCCAACTTCCATGTGAAGCTAACGGCTAAAGGACTTTTCCGAAACCTGCAGCTTCTGTCAGGATGCAGGAAGAACACCGTTGTGTTCCACGCAGGTCTGGACCCGGCCGGCCAACCATCCAACCACCATCCAACCATCATCCAACCATTGTCCAATCGTCCAACCACTGTCCTGTGTCTCATCCTTTTCTCGTCGTCCTCTTCTCTGTCACTTTCATAGATTACAGCACTTCCCAGGTTGACCCAATTCACCCCAGTTTGTCCCAGTCTGTTTAATTTTGTCCCAGTTTGTCCCAGTCTCCCTCCTCCTTTCGTTCCCATAGCGACCGCCTCCCCATCCTGTGGGCGGAGCTTAAGGCGCCACACCCAGCGACTCGATCCACGTCGTTTTGGTTGATCAGGTCGTTGTTCTTAAATCTGTTTGAGTTTCCTTCCTCTCATCTTCATCATGAACCAGCCATCCTCTTCCTCTCGCTGTTTGTGATGTCGGTCTAACCCCAAACCTCCAGCCCTTCCTCCTCCTCCTCCTCGGCAGCCATTGTTGCCTGCAGTATTGTGTGGCTCGTCCCTTTAGCTCTGCCTGTCAGTTGTGTTCACACAGACGAGCGCAGACGTTTTCTGCACGAGTGGCTCAGCAGCGAATAAAGATGGCCGCCGGCTGTTTCAGTGGCGCCGTGTGACCCGCATATGAACAGGACGCGCTCCGTCCTTCGGCTCCACTCCTCCTCCTCTTCCTCAGTAACCGCTCTGGAGAAAACAGAGTTTCTGTTTCTGTTCAGAGAAATCTGAGGAGCCAATCAGTTTTCATCTGATTGGCTAA
Organism: Xiphophorus couchianus; assembly: GCF_001444195.1. NCBI lineage: Eukaryota > Metazoa > Chordata > Actinopteri > Cyprinodontiformes > Poeciliidae > Xiphophorus > Xiphophorus couchianus. The sequence goes on from NC_040232.1 coordinate 1,773,359, forward strand.
TCTCTGGGCGGCCATGTTTAATCCCAGCTCTGGACCTGGAGGAAAAAAACCCAACTCAATACATTTGAGAATAATTTACAAAATTTTATTTTTAAAATGCATTTTTTTCTTTACATTTTTAAGATGTGTTCTTTTCTTGCAATAATATTGGAACAAATTTCTCTCCATAGCTTTTTAAACCATTTTAAGGTGTAGATGAATCTTAATGTGAAAATGGCCTCAGTTCAGACATTTCTTTATATTCTAAAGCACCGATTATTGACTGTGTTGTGTCTGGTGCCCTTTGACCCCGAAGTAAAGCAGTACATGCTGCGTCTGCCTTTTAGCTAACCCAGTTTAAACTGAACCAGTTTGGAAAAAGATCCAATAACCTGCGTGATGTGCTCTTTATTAAATAAACTACATGTAGAGTCGCCACCAGAGGGCAGCAGTGGTTGCATTACGCTGGTAGACCATTACCGAAGCGTCCTACCGCGAGCTGAGGTCAGAGGTCAGCTTGTGGTGTCACCTGGTAGAAAGTTGGTTGCTTGTAGTTCTGCGTTTTAGCCACTAGGTGCCAGCGTTTCTGACAGGTTGGACCTTTAACCTCACTGGTTGAATCAGTCAAATATTGATGCTAAACAGAAGATTTAAAGGGCCGGTATCATGAGTTTTCCAGGCACATGGCGGCCATTTTATAGCACAATCATGTAACTACTATGTTACCGTCAGTTTTTGTTAAAATGCAATATGTGTCAAATATGACCTAAAAGATATTTGACTTCCTGATTTAATGGCTTGAAATTGGGTCTCTGTTTCTTTAAAAGCTCCGGCTCTCTCTGAAGCTCCGCCTCCAGGAAGTCGTCCCAATATGGCTCCTCCATTAACCCTTTAACATTTTTACCAGTGTTGCTCCGAGCAGCAGTTCCTGTAATGAGCTCAGCAGGTGTTGCTAATTGCTGCTGGCTAGTCTGAAGGAGTGGAGTGGGGGAGGAGCTTCGGCTCAGAGGCGGGGCTAGGTCCACCAGGTGTTTAGCAGCTGACTGGTTGCCATGGAGATTAAAGGATTTCCAATGAGGGAAAAACATTAAAATGATAGAAAGATAAAAACATTGATTTTACGCGATACCGGCCCTTTAACTGTAAATTGGATCTTTAAGAAATTCTGGTTCTGGACGGTAAATCGTTGTTTATTCTGGTCAGAACCAAATATTTCAGATCTGATTTCATGTTTCTCATCCAGATTAGTGGTTAATTCCACCATCTTGAACATTTCATCTGGATTAAGAGCCGTGTTCCAGCTCGTGTTTGGACCGCTCCGGCTGGGTTCTGGCCCAGATGAACCCGGTTCTGTTCAGAGCAGCTCCTCTCTGGGAGTATTCGTCCAGCTGAGCGTGGCGGCACGTGTTTGGCCGCCGCTGCGTGTTTTCTGGGTCGGGATCCACAGACCCGTTTCCCCGCTGGATGTAGGTCAGGTTAGTCATCCAGCTGCAGCGGTTCAGCTGAGGCGGCCCGTAATCTGCTGCTGGATTATAATCCACGGCCCAGAACAGGTCGTTACGCTGGAGATGTTCTTTTGTTTTCAAATCTGAAGCTGCTAGTTCAACATTTATATAATTTTTATTTTATATTTTTACACTGAACTGTAAAAATCAGTTTGATCTAAATTATTTTTAAGATTTAATGACATTAATCCCTGAATATTAAAATAACCTTCCTACAAATCAACCAGGTTTTCTAACCTCAAGGTTTTCTCTTATAATTGGTGAACTTATGATTTTTAAGTTGAAACAAATTTATAAATATATATGAACTGAAATAATCTGTTATTGGAGCAGATTTTAGAAAATTAGACTTTCACTGCAGAAAACTGGGATATTACAGAAATTTATTTTTCTTGAGTCAGAAACTTGACAATTCAATCTTCTTTTCTCAGCAGCCGGGTCACCGATAAACCCTCTTCGCGGTGGAAACTGTCACTGAGGAAAGAAGTTGAATATTTTTTAGTTGAATTTAAACTTTCTCAGAACATTTTGAAACAAACTTAAAAAGCCAGGTTGCAGTTTGGAAACGAGACTGAACTGGACGGTTCTGCTGTGACGTCACATCTGGAGGGGAATCAGGGATGCTTGTCATCCTCACTGAAGTATGGAGGTGGCAGCGTCATGCTGTGTGGTGCTGATTTACTGCAGGAAGAAAAAACAGATTCTCATTATTGAGCCTTTTGGGAAACTGAAATAATTTATTGTGAGGTGAAACCAGAGACGTTTGGTTCTGATCCAGCTTCGGACCGGAGGAACAAAAACTGTCTTTTTATCAGGCGTATGTAAACTTCTGGCTCTCCTTCTGTCGTCGCCGTGCAGGTAAAAACCAGGACAGAAAGGAAGCTGTTGCTAGGTAACCGTCCAGTCCGGTCGGATGCAAACGGGTCACGGAGAGCACGCCTGTTACTACGGTAACAGGCGTGCAGTAAGAGCTGTGTTTCCGCCTGCAGTCGGATCATCCAGCCGCTCCATTTGCAGGAAGTTCTGAACGGTTCTGATCGTACTGGGTCCAACAGAACCAGAACAGTAACAGTGATAGTAATAGTAGCTAATGGAACCTTAATGCTGCAGACGAACTGTTTAAAGCTGAAGGTTCATTTGATGTTTCTCCTCTTCCTCCTCTTCCTCCTGACCTTCCTCCTCTTCCTCCTCCTCTCTGTTTTTCCTCGTTCTTCGTTGTGTTGTTGGACCTGCATGCTAACTGTCTGGTTTCTCCTCCAGTCTGGGCTCAGCAGCTCTGCCTTTCAGCCAGAGAGGCTCCAGGTACAAACTCACCTCAGCACACCTTCCTACATGAAGTCCTTAAACCTCACCTGTCCAGGTTTCATGCTTTGATCCGGACTGGATCATTATCCAGGTTTTCTGAAGCTTTTTGTGAAGATTACAGTAAAATCTGTTGATCAAAATGGGTCATAATTTTAATAAGACTGGAACATTTTTCCCATCAACAAACTCAAACTTTATATTTTCACAGATTTTCCATCAGTTTAGAAATAAAACATCAAATTTATTCAGAACCAACAAACTGAATCAATCATCTGCTTTACTATTAGCAGAACTAGTGTTTATGGTTCATGCTTTATAGTTAGCGCAGCTAGCTTTTCAGTTAGCGTGCCCAGAGCCACCATTGCTCAGAAAAGGTGCAGCTCGTTATGAAAACCTGCTGATCTTAACTAGTGATGGTTTATGGTTCATATTACAGAGATTTCTGGATGTGAATGTGTTTCTCTGTTCATTATAAATAGGATTATTTCTGCCACAACAAACTCAAACTTCATATTTTCACACAGATTTTAAATCAAAGCTGTGTTGTTAAATCTGACGGCTCTCCTCTTGAACGTCTGGTCCGGTTCTGACCCGGTTCAGATGCTGGGATGAAACCATTAGTAAATGATCAATTAGGATTGATTCACATTGATCCTAAAATAACCAAACCGTAGAGAAACGGCAGGCTTGCGTCATGTTGTCCTGCTCAGCGGCCGCCAGCAGGGGGCAGTGTTTGCCTGAAACTAAAGGAGACGCTTCTCAGCTTTTGACTTAAAGTCTTTGGGTTTCTGATCCTGAGGCAACAGAAATGATCATCGGCTCTGTTCCGGTCACTAGCCACAGGAACGCAGATCCCAGAGGAGTGAGAGGTCTCACTCTGCTTCTGATTTAGAGGAGGAAACCTGCAGCTTGATGCTAAAGATGGAGAAACGTTCACCGCTCTTCCAGTGTCAAACGTTTATTTGTATTTAAAGTTTATCGATAAGTTCTTGCATTATTATGATAACATCATATTTCTGGAAAATGGTCTCAAAACAACAATATTATCATTTATGGGAATAACTTCTGGGACAATTAATAGACCTGTTATTGTGACAGGCCAATTAATCTCATTTTAATTGAAAGCTATATGTTGACAAGATAAACATTTTATTTCAAAAATTCTTTTTTCTGCTAAATCCTTGAATAAACAGACAAATATATTTATTGGTTTAATCTGTTATTTTTGTTATAAAACACCAGATTGGTGCAAAAAGCTCAGAACTGGTGGGTCTGGTTAATAGTTGTTTTATTCTATTCTGTTGTTTTTGTCTGAAATATCAAACTGTGACAAAACATCTTAGCTTTAGTTCTACTGGTTTGTTTGGTTCTGATCCAATCAGCTGCTGTTGGACCTGTTAGCTTTTGGTCCTGCTGCAGGAATAAATCAGTCCGGTCCAGTTTCACGTCGTTTGAAGCTCAGATATCTGCAGACGGCTGCAGTTTCCACCCGGCCGGTGAGTCAGAACCAGAACCCAGAGGAGCTGACGGTCGATCGGTAAATGGATGCATTCAGAGGAAGCGCTAAATGTTTCTGCTCTGGTAATGGACTGCTTAATGTTGTCCATAATTACCTCGGTCTCCCATCATGCATCTGTGTGAGCCTGAGCAGCGTGGGGCGTGTTTCCTCGGAACCAGGCGGGTCGGCCGTGTTGTTTTCTCTCTCATGTCTGGAGGAGGAGTGTTTGGGTTTGTGCGGACGCCATGCTGAACGTTTCTCGGACGCTAACGCCTCGACGTTCTCTTGCAGTGGACAGAAACAAGCCGCGGGAGGCGCCGACGAGACCCGCGAGCGGTGGCTCCCAGATCACCACTGGGAACCAGCAGAACCTCCCAGCTGAGCCGGTACGTCCAGCAGCATCCTTTGGTTCCGATCGAAGGATTTTGTCTAAATCTGAAGTTTTCTGTCCTCAGGTACCAGATGTTCTGAACGCCAACAGCCCAGTAACACCAGCTCTCCCAGTCCCATCTCCTGATGGCTCCAGCGCCACATCCGGGTCCGCCGCACCCACCGGTTCGGGGATCAAAGCCAGAACCGGGTCACGGTCCAGCCCTAAACACGGGCCCCGGGCGCAGCACGCATTCCGACCTGGAGCGGCGCCGGCGAAGCAGAACCAGACCAAAGAGCAGGCGGAGAGGAAGAACCAGGCCATCGTCCAGCTGAGGAGGCTTCTGGTCCAGGGGAACCGCAAGGTGGAGGCGCTGGCCGCTGTCATCCAGCATCTGTTCTCTGAGGTACTTCTGTTTGCACCGTTCCTTTAACTAATGTTCCTCTGAAAACGACCCGGAACAAAGTTCTGGGCTGAAACTGAGAAGAAAAGCTGCCAAAGTCCAAAGAAAGTCCAAAGATGTTCTGACTGAGGAGTTTTTAACGGTTAGAGGTTGTTTGGATTGTTTGATGTGAAGTTTTATGCGTTCTCCGGCGTACCAGGCGACCCGTCATGAATCCACTCCAACTCCTCCAAGAACGGACCGGTCAGAATCCGCCGGGGTGGTTTTCTGCTTCCTGGGTCTAATAATCGTTTGAGATGATCCAGATGGATTTACGATCAGCATATGTTTTACTAGCATGTTAGCTTCTCCACCTTCCAGGACCAAACTGACTTTCCAACAAGCTCACAGACAAAAGTTACGCTGTTTTTACCGTTGGTAAGGAGCCTTTCCATTGTACCAGTTGATTGGTCAAACTGGTATACGGAAACCTTTTCCTGTACGAATCCTGCCAACATCGCCGAGTTATCACCACGGGAAGATTAATCAAATCTATTTGGCCTGGTTTCTTCTGAGCAGGGTGAGTTTGGTTACCAGTTTGGTTTGTAGTTCTAGTCTGGTAACATTGTAAACGCGGCCCATACAGTCTGGGTTATAGATCTATAGAGCGATGGTACACACCACACTAATCCTGCCAACAAAGCCAACTTATCATGATTGGAAAACTAATGAAATGAGGAGAAATCTGGAAAGTCATTTTCTGAAGGTTTTTTGTTGGAACCCCTTAGCATCCAGCTAAGCATCATGTTGACCTGAGTTCAGTGCTGACTCCTCACAGCTCACCTGGTTTCCTGCCTGGATAACCTCTGAAGGTAAATATCAGTTTGCAGATTCTGATCCACCTCAGTTGACTCCCTGAGAGGTAAAGAAGCTCGACAACAATCCCCTCCAGATTGAATCCTTCAGTCCGGTTCAGTCCGGTCCGGGCCGCTTCAGGACCTTCAGGTGAACATAAAACCGACCGCACAATTCAGATTCTGCTTCCAGGCTGCAGGATCCTCCTCACTGCTGAAGATGAACCACTGATCCATCCGTCATCTCCTGCCCCGTCACTCAGGAACAGAAACCGCACTTCCTCTGGAGGCAGAGCGTGACCTCTGACCTGAAAGGGTCTTTTAGCTGGTTTCCAGCTGGGAGCTGGCAGGATCTTTGTCATCTGGAGTTTTTGCAGCTTGGTGATTGCTGAGCCGCTGCAGATTCCTAACCTGTCACATTTGACTGGATTCAGATGTTCCCAAACAGAGGAGCGTCTTCCGGCCTCCTTTCTGTTCCAGGTGAATGTGTTTGGGCTCGTTAGTTACAGGTCGGTCCAACCTGAGCTAAATGAGTGGAAACCATCAGATATCTGTTCCACGCCTCCCTGCCCTCCGGCGGTCTGAACCGCAGCAGCAGCAGCAGCCTGTCATTAAAGCGTCGGTAGGTGATGGAACGGGTTTCTGCTGAAACGCAGCGCGATGATGGACGTAGTGGCAACAACCAGGCTGAGATTAACCTGAGATGCTCTCTGAGTGAAAAACTTACCGATCCAAACCCACAAACCTTCATTCCTGGGTCACAAACCTTCCCTTAAACTGGCTTCCAACAGAGCTCAACAGGCAAGGTTTTCTTTTTCAGTCTGGTTCTTGTGTAAAAACCCAGTTTGCTCTGATTTCTTTGGTTGAGTGGATGAAAAATCCACAGATAATTTAAACAGACAGAAATCATCTGCAGCTAAGAAGGAAAATTAGACTTTTTGACAAGAAATGATTTGCCAAAAACATCAACTCTTCCTGATTTCATCATGTTTTTCAACACCTAGTTGTTGGCAACATTTACCTGCTGGATCATCATTAGATCCCAAACTCGTCTGTTCACTGATTGCTGCTTTAAAATGTTGAAAAAGACACAAATATTCTCTGAGAGCCTCTGAAACGGCAGATGGTTGATTATGAAAACATTTTCTGGACAACTGAAGGTAGAGCAGTAGTGACACACTTTCACTAGTTTTGCTAATGCTGCAGGCTAATTTTTCACTTAGCGCTTTAGCCAACTTTGAGAACAATTAGCGCACTTAGCTTCCCCTGAATTTAGTTTTCCAGATAAATTCTTCATTTGCTTGGTAAGCTTTCAGTTTAAGAAAGTTCAACATCTGTTTTGAAATTTTGGTAGCTAAACAATTATTTTCATGCTCTTATTCTGAAGTCTGTTTGTGCCGCAGTTCCATTTCCTTCGTTTTTCAGAGAAACTTTATTGAGAAAATGACAAGTTGACAACAAACGAATGAATGAGTCTTACAGGAGAGTACAACTCTCACCTAAACAACCAGGCTGTTGATTAAACAGAATCATGAAAAAATTCACATGTACGGATTCATAGTTCCCACAAATCTGAAGCGGAAGTGATCGGCGCCGCTGAACCGCCATGTTGGTAGGCAAGTGCAGCACAAAGCATTGATGAGCCACGACTTCAAGACCAAGAGAAGCAAAGTAGAGAACTCAAAATGTGTAATCCAGTAATAGTTGTGATGTTCACCTCCTGGCAGCAGGTTCATAGTTATAATCTATAATCGATCGGATCCTGACCTCAGCTCCCCTCACCATCCTCTGCAGGGCATCAACTCCCAATCAGCTCCGACTTCCAGGCTGGTTTGAGTCTGAAAAAAGCTTCTGATCAGTTGTTGCTGCTGCAGGCTGCTGATTGGCTGCTGCAGGCTGATTCTGGCTGTTGATTGGCTGCTGCAGGCTGATTCTGGCTGCTGATTGGGTGCTGCAGGCTGATTCTGGCTGCTGATTGGCTGCTACAGGCTGATTCTGGCTGCTGATTGGCTGCTGCAGGCTGATTCTGGCTGCTGATTGGCTGCTGCAGGCTGATTCTGGCTGCTGATTGGCTGCTACAGGCTGATTCTGGCTGCTGATTGGCTGCTGCAGGCTGATTCTGGCTGCTGATTGGCTGCTGCAGGCTGATTCTGGCTGCTGATTGGCTGGGAGCAGCAGGATCTCCACATCCTGGATGCAGAAGCTGTTCAGTAAATATTTGCCTTGCTCTGACTAATAAAAACAGCCAGATGAAGGTTAAAAGTGTTCCTCGGAGCAGTTTCCTGCTGGAACCTGTTCCTGCTCCGGTTCTGTTGATCCGAGCCGCTGGGCTGTGAATAATCACACCGTCAGCTCTGATCCTCCCCAGGGGATCCATTCTGAGAGTTTCTGTCTCTGGATGTCAGGACGAGCCGTCAGCGCCGCGTGTTGCAGTGAAAGTCGATCATTATCTCGACCCGACCCGCATTCAGACGAGTCGGCGTTGTTATGCAACCGAAGGCTAATAAAAATTCCTTTGTGCGACCGGATAACCTTCCTGATTCTGCAGCAGCGTGTTTTCTCTGAAGCCTGGAGTTTTACCTGATCTGCTGCTGCAGGTTTCCTGCAGAACCGCAGCAGAACCTGGCTGGGCCGGCACTGCGACTCCTGCAGGAAAACGATTCTCTGCTGCATTAAGGCAGTCTGATCTGCTTCAGCTCGTCTCTTGGGCTCAGTGAAATCTGTCAGCAGCAGAACCGGGACTGAGCTGATGATGTGCTGAACGTTTCCGGGTTCAGGCCCGTTAGAACCAAACGCTGCATGAGGAGCCAGTGATCAGCATTTAGTTCTGTTTTATTGTGATTTTATACAGTATGTGGACTTTCAGTGGCACCAGACTTTCCTCTGGTCATTTTCACATTTTCTATTTTTGCGCGTCAGTTTTTAAATGATAATTATGACGTAATCTATTCAGTTGCATTTAGTTTTCATGCAGTTTAATGTTCAACAAGCTGAACAGAGAATCCAAATCAAATCTCACATGAAGCAGAAACAGAAACCAGCCTGTGGCACCAGCAACTGATGATTATAAAACATGAAATGAATCCACTTTATCATCGACTCTGAACAAACATCTTCCTCCTGGTCTCATCCGTTATTAGATCGATCCTAAAAATCCGGCCGGACCCGGACCGAGCCCGCAGACGGAACGTCTGAACCGGGTCCGACCCGACCGGTTATCGTTAGAGGCCTGAGGTTGAATTAAACCTGAATCATTTTACTGCTTTTGTTTTAGAAAACCGTGAGAGTAATCAGGATCCTTGTCCTGTTTGAGGCGTCCAGCTCTGCTAAACGCAGGATGAGGGACTGATGGAGGCGGGTTGCAGCTTCTGACCCTCTAATTAACTTGTAAACTTTTCCTTCTTTCTTTAAGGTAAACTCCTGTATGTAACTATAAATAGATCATCAGAACATGGAGTTCTGTCTGGTTAAAGACAGAACTCCAAACAAATGATTTTGGTCTCACTGTTTAAATTGGCCCTCTAGTTTTCCATCTTTGTTTCTGTATGAATTTAATTTGCTTCATTTGTCACAACTTTTCTTTTTGAGTCACCAGAGGCTCTGAACGTTTCTGAATATAGTGAGAAAGTTTGGGAGTTAGCAGCAGTGCTGCAGGTTTTCCAGTGGAACCGTCCATCCTGAACTGGATCATTGGACCAACCAAAACAAAGATCTTCTCTCAGAGACAGATGACTCATTGAATCATCAGGTTGGCTCCATCATGGCTACCAGTTTCCCTCCCACTCATCACCTGACAGAAATTAGTGTGAAATAAACTTTGAAGGCGGTGAGAGAGGAATTCCTCCAATGCAGACTCACCGGTTTCAGACGAGGCGCAGCGGGAATAACCGGCATTCCTGCGGATCCCGGCTGCAGGAGGAGGGACAGGTAGGAGGGGAGGAGCGGCCGCGGCTTCACAGCTTCGCTGCTGCTGCTCGCTGAAACATGGGAACCACGGAGAGCAAAGCCCCGGTCCGGTCCAGCCGGAGCCTCCAGAACCGGCGCAGCAGGAAGCGGAAGGTGGGTCCGGTTCTGGTCGCAGTTTTTAAGGGAAACTCGGAGGCAGTTCTCCTGATTTCAGATTTCCAGCTGTTGTCATAAAGTCTCTGGGTTCTGGTTCGGATCAGGATGTGGGACGGACCTGCTGCTCTTTCATCTCTTATCTCTGAGTTGATCTGAGACGTTTTGTTTGGATTCCCGCCCGACCAGAACCAGATCTCTATCGGGTTCTGGAGAGAAGCGGCTCTTCATGCATGAAACATGGTTCCGATGTTTCCCGAGCCGTTTCATGTTTACGAGTGTAAACAGAGGAACCGGGTTTAGTGGCTGATCCATTTCAGGAGCAGAGGTTCTGCTAGAACCCGGTCAGAAATGATGCAACGAAAACAGAAACAGAATATTAAAAATGGATTTACTCTTCCTTCAGCAGTTCAAACTGTGTGTCAGGAATGTTTCGGGTCAGAGAAGTAATCTCCTGCAGCTGAAATGAGTTCTGTCGGGTCGGTTCGGGTCGGTTCGGCAGCGTGGAGCTGTTGTGTAAACAGATCCGGACACGGCACCGCTCTGCTGTGGAAACATTCACCGGTTCCTGATGGTTTTAATCTGGAAAACTCAACAACGTCTCATCACGACTTTTGGATTCTGCTGCGTTTTCACTGAAACTGGATCCAGTTCAGGACCGGAGCGGATAATTTAAAACAAACTGATGGATGGATTATTTCATCCTCAAGATTAAATGATTAGATGAACTAATAAAAGCTAAACTAAAATAGCCAAGTGAATGTGGGCTGAGATAAACTCTGTAATGTTACGGTTGACTAAACTAAGAAAAGATAAGCTAGCTTAAGCTAAAAAAACACGAGATAAGGAAGGTTAAACGAGCTAGGCTAAAGTAAGTAAGGCTAATGTCATGTAAATTAAGCTAAAGTACAGAAAAATAAATAAGAAAAGATTAAATAATGTTACAGCCAAGATAAATCATAATCCTGTCTAATCCTATTTAATTCAATCCCAACTGATGTAGGTTAAGCTAAGTATAGCTAAGCTAGCCGAAGCTAAAATAAGAGTTAGGCAGGATTAAAATAGGCTGATCTTTTTTCCTTTTTCTAAATAAGGTGATCTAGGCTTAGCTAAGTTAGGCTAAGCTAATTAACAAAGGTAGCCTAGCATAAGCTAAAGTACAGGAAAATTAACGGAGAAAAGATCAAATAATGTCAGTCAAGATAAATCACAGGTTTGCTAAACCAAGCTTAAGTAATCCTATTTAATAAGCTAATATGGGCTAAGCTAACCTGGGTCGAATAAGCTAAAATAAGAGGCTATAATGTAAGAGGCTAATCTAAGCTAAGATATGTTAAACTAAGTTAAAATAAGCCAGATTAAACTCAGTAACTTTAACTAGACCAGAATAGCATTAAACTAGCCTATAAGTTTTAAAATACAAATTAATATTAGGATCTGAGAAAACTAGATTGTACTTGGCGTTAGCTAAACTGAACCAGGCTAAGCAGAAGTTAAGCTAAGTGTTTTTAAACTATTTTTTAAATACATTTTTGAGAACAATCTAAGAAATCTGGTTTGTGTTTTAATATAATCAATTAGGTGGAAAACCAAAAAAACTTCAACAAAAACTGCAACTTCACTGAACAGTTAAAATGAAGAAGATGATCAACCATCTGATCTCTTCATGTGTTCACATTTCACAAATAATATTTCCTAGTGAATCATGGAGTTAAAATTATATTTTCTGTCAAACAGTTTTTTAAATATATTTTTTTATTTTGCCACAAGAAGTCTTCTAATAAATAAAATTGTGCAGCCTGCCTTTAGGCGACTAAAATGGTAAATAATGTTTAAACACATTTTTCCTGTAAGTAGAATAAAATGAAATCACTGATGATGAGCTGCAGACGTTCAGAGTTTCTCTCACCGGCTCTCCTCTGTTTTCTCTGCAGCGAGAGGAAACCTTGAAGAAGAAGAAGGATCTGTCGTCGGAGCTGGGAAAGCTCAGAGCGGACCTGGGTAAGAGCGTCTCTACTGCAGCGTGCGCCGTCTAACCCCCTATTTGCATGTGAAACGCCGCAGGGCAACGGCTGCTGGCAGCGCTCAGAGTGGTGTTGTTGCAGCTGCTGCATGCAGGCTGCGACCTGCAAACATGGAGTCATCCGCAGCTTTATGAGCGCATGAACATCTTCAGCATCAGGGCAGAAAACCTGCTAAACGCAGCACATGCTTTTATTTTGATAGAGCCCACATGGATTTCCTGATCAGAAAGATTTAGAAAAATATAACAATGCAAATAATCCCACTAATAAGAGTTTATTTACCTTAGTCAGTTATTTTTAATAAAAGCAGCAGCCAAATATGATATTAAATACAAAGTGACACTTTTTATTGAAAAGTGTTTATTCTTAATTTTCTCCTTTGGTAGATTAAATTATTTTGAAGTTTATATCAAGTTTTTAAAGCAAACTGGAATCAACACTTTAAATATGATATTTAAAGACAACCAACAAAAATAAGTTTAATTATTTTTCCTTTGGTGCATAAATCCAGATTTGATGATTTAATTATTCTGAATAACAAAACCCAAATTATTAATTTAAGAAGGAAACCGAAAAAGGAAATAAAACATTTAAGACTGAGACGGTGTGGGAAACTGGGTCAGACAGAACCAGACAGCAGAAATAACCGACCGGGTCAGGAATAAGAGCATCGCCATGGCAACAGATGGTTTCCTCCCGGGTTTACGAACGATTTCTCCTGGTTTCTTTAAGCTTTAACTGGTCTGACAGCAGCGTCCCGCAGACGGTCCATCTGCAGCCTGCAGGTTTCTCCAGTCAGAACCGTTCTGGTTCCACTGGTTCTGATGGTTCTGATGGTTCTGCCTCCTGCATACTGGTTTAGATAACTAGTGTTTCATGTCACACTAACTAATGTTTTCACACAAACACAGAGCCAGAAGTAAACAAAAATTGTTGATAGAGCGTAATATACACTGGAAAGAAAATATATGAAACTTTGACTAGGCCATTCTAACCCATGAACCTGAACATCCCATAATATCTCTGGCTGGATGTTCAGGTGGTCTCTTGCCCGTGGCATGATGCTGCCGCCACCATGTACAAGAACAATGTGAGGTGGTTCAAAGGTGTGAATATTTCTGCATCGAAACACAAAAAACTCCAAAACTCCCAAAAAACAAACTCAACAAAAAACGCTGCAAACAGGAAATGGAAACAAAAGGGAAAAAGCTTCAAATAACAAAAACAGCATTAAGTGTGAAACGGTGAAAACTCGCTCCACAAAGCAGAAGTCCTCCAGACCACTAGGGGGAGTCTGAAGTTGGTGATATTTCGTGTTTATGCTGCTGTTCAATAATATTGTAAAAGACATGAAGCACAGCAAACATTTTCTTTCTTCCTGCACCTTCCTTCTGTGCGTCTTGTTTTTCCTGAGGTTCTGGTCCCAGATGGTGGTGTTTGTCTCCCCCTGGTGGTCTGGAGGAATAACGTTTAGTGGAGCGAGTTTGTAGCGTTTCTTACTCAGAGCTGCTGTTTTGGTTTCTATTTTTTGTGCTGGCATCAGTTTTTGTTTGTTTGGATTTTTGTGTTTTGGTGTTTACATCATTCATGTGTTTGGTGCATCTGTTGTCCACCGGTTCTGACCCGGTTCTGACCGAGCCACCTCAGCACAGAACCACAGATGAAGAGCGTCTTAACGTAAAATATTAAATATTGTATTTGTCTTATTTTTATTCATGTAACAAAATGAAAAAAACAAGTAAAAAATGAACCAATCAGAGAGCCAGACGTGAGTCCAGAAGGTTCTGCTGCTGCCAGCCAGTCGGATCGCACACGGCCAAGGAATGTAGAGCCTGGAGCACGCACACACACACACGCACACACACACACACACACACACACATGCTGACTGTCGGGTTGATCAGAATCGACCCGTTTGCAGCTTCCTGTAGAACCATCTCTGCGTTTGGTTCCTGCAGCTGCTTAGAACCCAAACCCGGTCCAGTTCAGGAACATTTGGCTCCATCAGAACCGGGTCGTTCATCAGAACCAGCCTCCGGTTTGGGTCAGCTGCTCGGTGTCTCCGTTGCCACGGTGACAGGCGTCCACACTGAGCTCCATTCAGAGCCGGCAGCAACTGTTGCCCCCGGCAAGACGGCTCTGGGTCGCGGTTCTGGTCGTGTTGCTGCAGACGGATGAGAACCGGCGGGCCTGCGTGTGCCTGCATACCTCAGAGCGACTTCCAGATGTTCCCGGCTGCAGGGAGAAATCTCCCTGGAATGTCAGGAGCTCCGTGTTGTTCCCAAAAAAACTGCCGATTCCCTTCGAACCTGCCGTTGCCATGGTAACCCGGTTCCTGTTCCCGTGCAGCGGCGTCGGCGCAGCTCTGCCAGAACCTGCAGGCGGACAGGGAGGAGGTGCGGTCGAACCTGGAGGAGGCGCTGAGGAGGGCGGAGGAGCAGCACCAGGAGGAGCTGGTTCAGCTGGAGAACAGGTGAGAATCGAGCCGGACTCACCTGGAAACGTCAGGGTCAAAGTTCAAACACTGAGCTTCATTCAACATGAGAAACCTGCAGATTTATGAGGGGAACGTCTGAAGATGTGGAGGAACCTGAGAACCTGCAGTGTCAGGGCCCTGGCTGTTTGGGGCCCTACCTGTTTGGGGCCCTACCTGTTTGGGGCCCTACCTGTTTGGGGCCCTACCTGTTTGGGGCCCCAGCTGTTTGGGGCCCTGGCTGTTTGGGGCCCTGGCTGTTTGGGGCCCTACCTGTTTGGGGCCCTAGCTGTTTGGGGCCATGTTTATCAAACTCCAGTGACCTGATTTCTAACCGTTTAGATCAGGGGTCTCAAACTCCAGTCCTGCAACCTTTAGATGAGCCTCTGCTGCTGCACCTGAACAGAATAATCCGGTCATTAAGGTTCTGGAGAACCGGTTTGAGACCCCTGATTTAGATGCTCCAAAAATAAACAAATTACACTTTAATTACAGTTAAATTACACATCTTGACTTGAATTAAACTTTAAACAGAAATCCTTTGTTTTTGTATAGATACAAAAATCTGTATAAGATACAGATGTTGAGTGTTGAGTCATTTTCCCCTGAGAAAAGCGAAAACAACCAACCAAAGTTAGTATTGAAGGTCATTTTATATATTTTACTTACTTTAAAACATATAAAAAACGTCATGGGATAACTACAGGATATGTTAGCTTTCTGGAAATGAGGCTGAACATGCAGCCGCTGCCCCCTGGTGGCTGGGAGGAGAACCAGAACCAGAACCGGAACCTTCATCTTTCTTTGTGTTGCAGGTTGAAAAGTTTCTACCAGGCAGAGTGGGACAAAGTCCACCAGCTGTACCAGGAGGAGGCTGATAAATGTCGTCTGCTGATGGAGCAGCAGGTGAGAACGCAACGCAACCAGCAGACCGCTAACGCCGCGGCAGGACGCTAACGCCGCCATGTTGGTTGTGTCGCTCAGGTGGAGGAGCTGAGGCGCCGACAGGAAGTAGAGAGGAGGAAACAGGAAGAGAGTCACAGCCAGAAGATGGAGGCGGTGAAACAGGAGTACGACACTTCCATACAAGGTGTGTGTGTGTGTGTGTGTGTGTCTTTATGGGCGTGTGTGTGTGTGTGTGTGTGTGTGTGTGTCAGGTGACTCCCTCCTGAAAGCTAAAAGTTTTTTTTACTTCCTGTTTCAGAGCTGAGGAGAGTCCAGGTGACTGAACTAGAGGATCTGCAGAAAACGCTGATAGAAACTGAAACGTCGCTCGCTGTAAGAGCCACACCAACTGTTTCCTGTGTTGTTCCTCCAAAATAAGAGCATTGACAACATTCAGATAGCTATAAGAAACAAATCCCCAGTTCCACATCCATCCATGTTAGAGATTAGCATGTATTAGTGTGAATTATCACAGTGAGCACAGATTAGCATGGTTAGCATGGATTATCATAGTTAGCTTGAATTAGCATGGCTAGCATAGATTTGGACTAATGAGATTTAGCATGGTTAGCGCAGCTAGCTTTTCAGCAGGGACAGAGAAAATCAGACCTACTGACTGAGATTCTGTTGGTGGAAATATCAAAATATAAAATCTGGAGTGTTGAGGACAGAACCGGCAGGACCGTTTGGGTCAGAGAGGCGGATCAGAACCAACGCCACATCCTGTCTGTTTGTCCTGCAGGAGAAAATCTCGCTGCTGTCGGCTGAAAACGAGAATCTGAGCGAGAAACTGAGAGCAGAAGAAGAGAGGCGGCAGCGAATCCTGAGCGACAAAAGCCTGGTAAACGGCGCCGAACACACAGAACCCGGAACCGGGTCAGAACCGCTGATGTAAAGGAGGTTCTTAGGGTCACTGAGCGGTTCTCTCCAGCTGGTGGCGCTGTCTTCATTCGCAACAAAAATATTCAGGAATTTTTCTTTCAACTTTAAACCAGAATAAAAAATTGAAACTTTTTATAGATGAAATCAGGCGAAAGCTTCAGAACCAGAATCTGATCCTTTAAGACATGTGTCAAACTCGAGGCCCGTGGGCCAAATCTGGCCCATCATAACCATTTCTGTGGCCCTGGAGAGCAGAGTGGCCAAAGCTTTAGTCACTAAACCCGACCAAAATTAACCACCAAAAAAAGAAAATGACAAAAAACTGTAACTAAGCAAATAAAGTATCTCAATTTTATTACTTTTGTTATTCATTGCAGATCTAAAATTTAAAAAACGTTTGTGTATCAACAGAAAGGCGTCTAGTTTTATTCTCAGTATGAAAACAGATTTGGTCACTTTTTTCAAAACACTCATTATACTGTATAGTTTTAATAAATGAAATAAAAGCTGATTTGACTTTTCAGTAAAAGTCTCTGGATAAACGAGATTTATTAAAACCTCATAAATATATATATAAAAAATTACATTTTTCTGTCATATTAACATTTTACTTTGTATAATAATTTTACCCCAATAACCAATGAATTTGTATTCTTGAATGAAATGCAGCTGGGGCCGCACAGAATCAGTTCAAGGGCCACAAATGGCCCCCGGACCGCACGTTGGACACCCCTGCTCTCCAGTCTATAACTTAATGATAAAAGTTCTTAAATATAATTTAAACTCAGTTTATTTACATCAGTGTGAAACATGTTAAAAATGATTTTAAGAAGCTTTAAAGCCTGAAAACTTTTTATTACTTTGATGATCAAAATGTAAATATTTTCACATTAAAATTTTCTCATTACTTTTTTATTAAAAGCTATTAAAGCAGTCAGTGTTCCTGTTTTCTGAACATGTTTTTGTTCCCAGACTCTCTGGTTGGATAATTATCCAGATTTCATGTTTAAACACCAAAATCAACATTTAAATTCAGTAAAAATGTAGAAGAAGATCATCCAGGTGGTTGTCTGTGTTGACCTCTGAACTCTTAGACTTAGACTTAGACTTAGACTGACTTTATTATCATTCTGCATGCACAGGGTGAATACAGAACGAAATTTCGTTGCATTCGGCTCAGGACAATGTTTTGAGGTTCCAATGTTGTGAGGTTACTCCAGAATAAAATAAAATACAGTATAAAATATGAATATAAATATAAATATAGAATATAAAGTGCAGTAATGACAGTAAAATATAAGTTATTTAGCTCTGTACATGTGCAAGGTATAAAGTGGAGACCAGATTTTAAGTGCAGTCCAGTTAAGAGTTCAGCAGTCTGATGGCAAGTGGGACTCTGGCGCCCCCTGCTGGTCTGTGTCCAGAAGGATTCCCACACGCTGTACCTGGAGCAGGAGCTGGACAGCCTCAAAGTGGTGCTGGAGATCAAGAACCAGCAGCTGCACCAGAAGGAGAAGAAGCTGATGGAGATGGACAAGATGGTGAGCTGGGTGACCTCTGACCTCCAGCTGTGACCTCCAGCTGTGACCTCCAGCTGTGACCTTCACTGTGTTGCAGGTGGAGACGAACGTCCGGCTGGAGGAGTGTCTGAAGAAGGTGCAGCAGGAGAACGAGGACTACAAGGCCAGGATGGACAAACACGCGGCTCTTTCAAAGTAAGAGCCTCAGCTCAACGTCGTCATCATCGCTGTGTTTGTGAGGAAGAGGAGGTTCTGTTTTCATCTCAGGCCGTTATGAGGGAGAACGAGACGTTTCCTAAATATTTAGCTTAGTAATTCATCATGTTGGTCTTTAGCTTTCTGGGTGAATATTTAGTTTGGAGCTAAAGTCTGACCCGGTTCTGCAGTCTGACCCGGTTCTGCTCTCTGTCGCCCCCTGCAGGCAGTTGTCCTCAGAGCAGGCCATCCTGCAGCAGACCCTGCAGAAGGAGTCAAAGGTCAACAAACGTCTGTCCATGGAGAACGAGGAGCTGCTGTGGAAGCTGCATAACGGCGACCTGCTGGGCAGCCCCCGCCGCCTGACGCCGCCCTCCCCCTGCGGCTCGCCCAGAGACTCCGCCCACTTCCCCACAGCCGCGCCCCTGTCTCCCAGATAACCCGGCGCCGGCCGCTGATGGACGTGTGGCCGGCCGGGCGGCGGCGGGGCCCGGCTCTGACAGGAAACCCGGGAGCAGCGGGAACGCCGGCCGGACTTTTCCTCCTTTAAGGATTCGACTTGTTCTCCCAAAGAGCGACGCTCAATCAGTCGGACGTCAGCAGAACCCCGACCCGACCCGAACCCGGTGGACCTCTGTGGAAACCTTTAGACTCTGTGGAATGTAAAACGCTCCGTCAGCGCCGCCACGGAGCAAAATATGCAGATTATTTAACAGGAAATGTTTGTTTTCCTCCAGAACCAGAACCAGAACAGAGTAACTGGAAGAATAATTTATCCGTTCATGTCTCATGGAGTCTGTTGTTGTTTGTCCTGAAGAACCTCAGATTTACCCAGAATGCCTCATTGTTCTGCCTCAGAATAAAATCACTATGACATCATCACGATGTAAAGATTTTATTTCAGCCAATGAGCACGAAGTGGGCGTGTCTGCAGTCAAAGTGGGCGTTTCTCAACAGCAGCACCTGATTGGATGAAGTTTGTTACTGAACGACGCAGCAATTGGGCCAAGATGAGAAATAAAGAAAAACAAACTATGAGAGAAAAATCATACAGGAATAAAGTTGTAATATAATAATATGACTTTAATTTTATTTATTGATTGATTTTTCCTTGCATGGCTGTAAAACGTAGATAAACCAACAGAGGACAGATTATATTAGCGGCGCCTCCATAACGTCTCTTAGAGAACGTCTGATTTCAAAATAAGAGCATCAACAAAAATCTGACCTCTGACCTGCTGCCCGTTCAGGTTGCCCGAGTCGCACCTGCAGAGAGGAAGAGGAGGAGGGGTTAGTCTCCATTAACCCTGATGCCCTGACGCCAGGGGGCGCTGTTCGTAAAGTTACACTGTAAAAAATGAACAGCAACAGTTTGTTTTTAGTCCTTCATGAAGAAAAACTGGATGTTCATTCTTGAGTCATTTTATTCAAACGGATATTAATGTACAAACTAAATATTTCATTTCCCTGCTAAATATTCAGTTTACAAACTAAATATTTAATTTGCAGCAAAGTTTGTCTAGAAATCTGCAAAATCCAGCTTTTATTTTGATATAGACTTAAACATGTTTAGGAACTAAATATTTAGCTTAACTATTTCATTTCAAATAATAGATATTTAATATTTATATTAATAAATATTTAACTCAAGTTAAATATTAATCTACAAACTAAATATTTAGCTTTTGAATTAGATATTTAGTTTGGAACTCTGACATTTATAAATGTAGGAATTAAATGGTGAAAATATGACTGAAAAATGAAAAAAAATTTCTCTGACAATATAAATAAACCAAATTATTGTTGATTTTTAATTGTTTTTGTGGGCTCTAGTGTCCCTTACATGTCAGTAGGCTGACAGGAAACAGGGAAGACATGCAGCAAATATGGCCGGGTCCGGGAATCGAACTCGCGACGGCCGCATCGAGAACTGAAGGCCTGGGGTCGCGCTGTCCCCTACGCCACCACGCCACGCCCTTGTTGATTTTTTAGGTGTAACATTACAAGCGGCGCCCCGTCCACCACCGCTCTGGGTGCGCCGCCGTCACCTGCAGAACCGCCAGCCGGACTTGCTGTGGCGGACGCAGCGGCGTCGATGAGGTTGTGATGGTCGAAGGTACTGAACTAAATATTTGATCTAATTTAAACTAGAAATATGTAATAAATTAAATAAAACGTTTTAAGAAGCACTAATTTAAGTTATATTTATGTACGTTTTATGACAGATTTGTCTGTGATGAACGGTGACCTCTGACCTGCAGGGATGAGCAGGTCATCCTGTAGGTCAGAGGTCAGCTCCGATGTTGTTTTGTTACTCATTCTGCTGCAAGTTGGCTCAATTTTGACGCGCAAGACGTAACCTGTGAAAAACGGTTTAGGATTTTCAAAATAAAAGATCCAGAAGTAGTTCATTATTTCTTGCTCGGCCCGGTGCCAAATGGTCCGCGGACCGGTACCGGTCCACGGACCGGTGGTTGGGGACCACTGACTTAAACCATAAAATATTTCATTAAACAGGAGATACTCGTTTGTATAGAGAGTCTATAAAAAGCATTCAGTCCCGATGATGATGATGACGAAGATGATGATGGTGATCATCATCATCTTCGTTATCATCTTCATCATCATAAGCTTTGGATCTCACCGTTTTTGAATCCGAAGGGGGAAAAGTGAACAAAGGAACGAGAGGGATGGAGTCTGCCAGACGATCTTATCGTTTCCGTGGCCACTTGTTGTTGCGCAACCCCCCCCCCCCCCCCTCCTTTCTGTCTCTACTCTCTCACTCTCGTACTTCCTCTTCTGAGAGGGGAGATGTGCTACCAGCTCTCCTTCTAACGGGTTAATTGAGTTTCCTAAATCTGCTGGGATTTACCCTGTCCAGAACTGAAGTAAACTCTGTTTAAGCTGGTTTCCAGAAACGATTCGCCTGGTTTCTGACGGCCTACATCCAGGTGTCCCACCCTTCTTCCCCCTGTGAATTAGCCAGACTGAGCAGCCTACAGCCAACTAGTTTCACAGAGCACACCTGTTAACGGTCGCTCGTTCTCTATTTTACAACTTGCATTTGTTATTGAACCAGGTAGGTTTTAGTGACTCGGGCGAGTCCCAAGGATGAGGTTTTAAATATGGGCTACCAGCAACCTAAAAACATTTTCCACTTTTTCCTCTCCAGAATCAAACATCACAGCTATTTTACAACCATCAAAGAACTTTAAGGTGACTCATTAACTGAATGTCCACAACATCTTTTAGATTTTCTTTATGCTAAATATTTTATTAGTAAGGCATTTTTGCAAGGGTCAGTACAGCTTAATTCAGTAGCAGAAATAATCAAATAAGTAAAATCAATCATCTAGTCTATCTTTCCCTACTGCTGACACTGAGAACTAAAAAAGGGAACCTTTGAGAGAGACGGACGGAGTTTGGCGTTTCGAACCCCAGACCTGGCCTGATGATGAAGAAGGTGTTGCAGCAGAAGGAAGATGTTGATCGGCGAAGGCCAGGATCTCTGTAGGTCTGATGAACTTCTTCTCCGCATGGATGCTGAGGTCACACAGGACTTGGTGCTGGCAGGAAAAAAGGCACCAGTTCTTCTTCTTTGTCTTTGTCTTCATCTTTGTCTTTGGGGTCAGAACCCAGCCGATGAGAGAAGTGCGATTCGAAGCCACAGGTTGTGGGCCTGACGGGTTGGTCTCCATGAGCGGGACAGTCTCCGGCTCCGTGGCCCCGGCTCTTCTTCAGCTGCAGAGTTCTTTGTCCATCTGGATCTTGGCTCGAAGCTGCCCGGAGGATCCAACGAACGGTTCCTCTTTTGCACCCACCTTATATAGGGTTTATCCACCTTTTGGTGTGTTAGCATTGGCTAGCACTGTTGCTGTGCTTGTTTCATTGGCTGTCTGCTTAGACAGATGATCTCATATCCATCACTGTCTTAAGAGACATCATGTCATGATGTCTGTGCCAATGTCTCAGGGTTGCTCAACCTCCTGTGTCCCTTGCCTGCACAACCTTTCACCTACCATCTACCTCCAACATATCAGTGATGTTTAATTGCAGTTACACCTTTTTACACCATTTCAAGTTTAATGTCAAAATCACATTTATATTACATTTATTTTCTTTAGCTTCTCTGATTTAGCATTCATTTATAATTTTATAACCATAACTTATTAGTTACTCTTATTATAATCTTAATGTGAGTTATTACAGATGTTTTTCTGAAAAGAAACCAAGAATAATCCATGATTCTAATTATTTAATACCAAAGTTACAGTTACTTGTTTTTCTTGTAGGTGTTCCCACAAATGTAAGTGTAAGTATTATTACAAGTAAACCAATATTAATATAAGTATTTTACTTTGAATCTTATCAAATTACTCAAAATGTTTAGATTTCATTCTTTAAACTTTCATGCTTTAAACTAAGGAATAGTCTAAACTATTTTTATAAATCTGCAGGCTGGAAACTTCCTCTTTTTCCAGGAAACCTGCTTTTCCTGTTTAATGACTCTCTCTGACTGACTATGATTTCTTATGATTAGATAGAAAAAAGTAGAATTAAAGCAAAGTTTGCATGAGACAAAAACAACACACACAACCAGATTTATTTTATTGACACTTAAGTCTACTGTTGGGCCTTGATGTCACTTAAGTGATTCATTTTAAAGATAACTTTATTTATTATTACTGTTAAACCAAAATCTCCAGCATGGGGAAGTGGGATGAGCTCGGATTTTCTTGACAATAGCCAGCCTAAATAGGGCGGTGTGTTTTGGGAAAGTGGGGAGGTCAAGGTCATCGGAGAGGCCAAGGTCATCGGTGAGGCCAAGGTCATCGGGGAGGCCAAGGTCATCGGGGAGGCCAAGGTCATCGGAGAGGCCAAGGTCATCGGGGAGGCCAAGGTCATCGGAGAGGCCAAGGTCATCGGGGAGGCCAAGGTCATCGGAGAGGCCAAGGTCAGCGGCGAGGCCAAGGTCAGCGGGGAGGTCAAGGTCAGCGGCGCGGCTGCAGGAGGATTTCACCTGAAACCTTCTCATCGTCGACTCGGAGGTTCTTGAGGATTTCATTCCCAGTTTCTGGACATAATGTACATAAACAGAATAAAATATTTATCTGATGTTTTTGTTATTTTTGGATGGATAAAGTTGAACTTCCATAGTTTCTGATTTCTGATGATAAAAAAACATTAACTTTTCTTGAATGCATTTTGTAATTTTGTTTTCAGAACAGATGTAAGCTGGTAGCTTTTCTGTCTGGAGGCAGAAACTGCAGTTTTAAACAAATCAGTTTCTCTGTATTTGTTCATTTAATGTGTGATTAAAGGACTCAGACTAACTACCTTCAGAAATGACTCCGTTCACAGAAACTCGGGTGGACTGGTTGGGTTTATCTTACCGCTGCAGCAGAAATGTTGTCAGCACCGTAATGACCAGATGGACCTGAAACTCCCAGCTGCTCCTGTTGGACTCGGACTCGCTGCTGCTTCCTCCCTTTACGTTGGGAATGACTGCAGCCAGCCGCAGCTTCATCGATATCAGAGCTGCCTTTGGTTTTAATGAGGAACAGTCGCCCTCTAGTGGCTGATAGAAGCAACACGTTTCAATGTTCAGTTTGACAAAAGTTGACTTCGGTCTTCTTGTATTGTTGTCAGCGTAGCTGAACTCGGTGACAAATAAAACCAAGTGTGTAACTTCTGAAAATATATTTATGAGATTGTCTAGGAAACAAAATGCGACTCCGGTGGGACTCGAACCCACAACCTTTGAATCACCTCTCAAGTGCTTGACTAGAAGTCCAATGCGCTATCCATTGCGCCACGGAGCCACCTGTTGCACCCGGAACACTTCGGTTTTTAACCAGTAGCTCACAGCGGCGCAGAGAGTAAAACATGGAAAGCCTCTTTTCGTAAGAATTACCTTCGCAGACTAAATATGGCAACAATATGGATTTATCTTTCCCGTTTAGGCGGAAAGGTAAACGCTTCTTATTCTTCTTCTTTTTTTTTTTTTTTTTTTTTTACCTTTGATGTACCTTCCGTCGAGCGAACCAATAACTCTTGCTTTGTTGTGCTAATTTATTTTTTCCTCCATATTTTCATGAGACAGAAATGAAAACACACCCAACTTCACCGGCCCAGACTGCCTGCACGATAAAAGCAGCAGGTATTTTGTTCCATATAACACAGTAGGAGTGTAACAGGTAAACCTTTATGGATGAAACTCCACTAAAAACCCACCTGTTTAGGATTATATATGAAATGTAATCAATTACAAATTTATTGATGGAGCCTGACTTAATGTCGTGTTTTGATTGTTGATTCTAAGTTGCTTTGTGTTTCTGTGTTTGATATGATGTAAATCACTTTGAATGCCTTGCTGCTGAAATGTGCTATACAGATAACATATGATTTGATTTGAAAATCTTTTTGCCTTTAGCACTGATGTTACCCTAATGACTGACCTCTGACCTCCTAAAAACTATATCTGGGATACACTCTATTCCTCATTGTCATCAAATAGGCAATAATGTGATGTTCACACTGGATTGATTAACTAAAAATGTTTAATTTATGATAAACAACGTCATTATAAATGTAATCAAAGCATCAAATACGGTGAAGGTTTTCATTTTTCTCTAGAAATCCTGAAAACATGCAGAAAAATAAACATCTGCTGCTAAACTGCAGATCAGAGTTTCTGTTTTCACTGCAGTGGATGTGGCTTCACTCTCCACTTACTGTTTCAAGTTTAGTTTAGTTTAGTTTAGTTAAACTTCAGTAACTCCATGAACTGCAGCTGCTTCGTCTCTGCAGAGCATCAAGTCAACAGAACCATTTATGGACTGAAGGTCAGGATTCAGTCACTTGATGCCAGTTAATGAAAAGGGAAGGAAATCAGTTTTCACATCTTCACTTCTGAAATTTCCGTCCAATTTTAACTGTTCAGGATATTATGATGTATATTTTATAATTCTAAGCTAAAATGAATGAGGAAGAGATTTGAACTCCAGGATGTTTGTAACCAAACTAATTTAAGATTTTTACATATTTTATGGAACAAAAAATAAAAATTTATCTTACACAAGCAGATTAAAGTGATATAAAGAAATTACATCTCATAAAAGTTTCTTTGTTTTTTCTCCAAGGAAACTTCTAATTACAAAACTGTTCTGATGATGTTTGGCTCGTCTGTCTATTAAATGCTGACGTCATTTCAGAAAATTACTCTAAATCGCGATTAGAATAAATGGAGTTAGCTCTAATTTCACTCGCTCTGTGTTTTATTTTGAAGCAGAAAAGCGGAAGTGATCTAACAGTTGTTAGCTTGTTAGCAGTAAACAGAAACGGCCGACAGAACGGACCGGTCCAGAGATAAACTGATTCTAACAGCTGAACTTTTAATATTAACATGATCAGAAACCCGCCATGTTGGAGGAATGAATCCAGTCTTCCGTGTTTCCCGCCAAGAGCCCGGATAGCTCAGTCGGTAGAGCATCAGACTTTTAATCTGAGGGTCCAGGGTTCAAGTCCCTGTTCGGGCGGCAGATTTTTTATTTGTTTCTGGAGGAAAAATGAGCTGAAATGCAAACCGAGACGCTTCAGGTGTGAATTTCAACCGTTTCAATGAATAAGTTTAGTTTAGATCCAACTGTTAGGCATTTTACTCTGATGGTAATATGTTGTGTTCCTACTGTCAGACCTAATATTTAGCACAGCAATATTTTTAACTTGTGCTCATGATCTTAGCCAGTAAAGTTGATTCTGGTGTCAAAATGTTAAATTATTGGGTTGCTATCAGTCAGAGATTAAACAAACTGAAGTCTGAGGAAACCTTGTCATGTGACTGCAAGGATTTTCATTTTTAT
This sequence comes from Xiphophorus couchianus, assembly GCF_001444195.1. Classification (NCBI taxonomy): domain Eukaryota; kingdom Metazoa; phylum Chordata; class Actinopteri; order Cyprinodontiformes; family Poeciliidae; genus Xiphophorus; species Xiphophorus couchianus. Next base: position 1,799,212 of record NC_040232.1, read on the forward strand.
TTTAAATCAACTCAGAGGTAAACCTTCTGATTCTTTAATGATTCTGACAAACAGCTTGTGAAAACCCAACAATTTTATTAGATAAAACTATTAAATGATCAGACCAATAAAACTAAAGCTTTTTAATTCTGGATGTGATCAACCCAGAACGTGGTCTGGGCTCCTTTTGCATTAGTTCCTGCATCGCTGCAGCAGGGCTTAGGGAGCAACCCAAACCCGTCCCCATCACCGGGTCTCCAATGTTCTGTTGTCGTTACCATGGAGACCAAAGCACCAATAATGAGACAAACAGAACAGAAACACTTTCTATATAATAGAAATACTTTTAATTTTATCACAGGCATAATTGTAAACAAGATATTTAAAAATGCAGATTTCATTTTTGTCATCATTCAGGTTGTTTCACACCACACACACACACGCATGCATGCACACACGCACACACACACACACACACACACAGAAGAATCAGACTAAACACAGAAAAACAAGATGTGACTAGAGATTCTTCTGCTTTAAAATGATCCAGACGGATTCGCCTCCAGAGCGCACACACCCTGACACACACACATACACACATACATACACACACATACATACACACACGCCCGCCCACACACACACACCCTGACACACCCACACGCCCGCCCACACACACACGCCCACACATCCTGACAGACACACAGAAGTTCTGCATTGAGTGGGGAGGGGCCATGTTGACGATGATGATGATGATGATGTAGTAACTTCTACCTGGACGAAGCAGAAATCCTGGAAAACAAACAGATTTACATTCAGCACCATGTTTGTCTGAGCGCTGAGGAAGAGCGCTGAGGAAGACTCACTGTAGCTTGTCCTGCAGCAGCTCCAGCCTCTGCCGATCCACGTAGCGCGAGAACAGAGACAGCAGGTTGGGAGGCGTGAAGAGGGGCGGAGCCAGCGACGAAGACGGGACGCCGAGCAGCTCCCTGGTCACCGAGAACACCAACTCGGTCCTGGAGCGACACAGAGGATGATGAGGACGACGAAGAGGCAGGAAGCAGGACGAACCGTCGGCGCAGACTCACCATCGATTGTCGTCCATGAGCTGACAGTTTGGGTCGGAGCTCTGCATGCGCTCTCCTTCGCTCAGGATCAGAAACAGCAGCGTCACGCCGAACTGCAGCCGGGAACCAGAACGAGAAAATATGTCGACTGGTTAGTTTTTATAAGCTTATGTAGAAAAGTGTCACAACGCCGCCGCCATGTTGTCTCCAGTTTAAAACTGAAGCTGTTTATGGTTAGCATCAGGATGAAAACATTTTCTCAAATATTTTAGTGACGGTTTGTTACAAAGATTAGAGATGAATTATTGTGTCTTTAAACATCCATTATTGTCTCCATTTTGTTTTGATTCTGTTTGTTCCTGCTAATGAAGATAGCTTCTGCTAAAGGCACTAGATGCTGCTAATGGTGCTAGCATCATTATGAAAACTTTGAAGCGACTCGCCTAACGTTCGCCTCGACTTCTCGACTCAAGTTCGCTATAACCTACCCAGCATGCATTGCACAGGTCAGAAAAATTGCGGCAACCGCTGGTGAAAAATATGTAATTCAGATGTACAATTTTTTAAGTAATTATGAGTTTTTCTGTTTTTCTTTTTTTTTTCTCGTGTTCATTTCTTTTATTTTTCAATGTTTGGATATTGACATCCATATTTTTAATTATGAGTTTACTTCAGATACAACATGTTGAACTAGTATTCAGCTCCACCATCCATCAGAGATCTGACTGGTCCAGATGTGGCCAACTGGTTTCCTCCCACTAACAGAGGCAGCTGCTGTATTTGAACAGAAGAGCGTTCCCAGCAGCGCCCATCGCCAGCCCGGTGTCTGAGCCGCCGCCTGTCCTCCATCGATGAGTTACCTTGTTCTGCAGCGCGGCGGCCAGCTGGCCCTCGCCGCCCTGCAGCTCCTGCAGCAGGTCTGTGAGGGCGGAGCTGGACAGAGACTGGATGACTGCAGAGACCGGCTCCACCAGGCAGCACAAGGCCTGCACAGGGCAACAAGCAGCTTTTATTTATTTAAAACTATTTTACAAAAGAACCAAGAAGGAAACAAAAGCATAAAAATGATTTTACAAGATATAACAAACTTTTTGTTAAAGATATTTTTTCTGTCTTAGCTGCAGGTTTTCTGATGGCGGGAAACAAAGATGGCTACCTGGTCCTGCTTGTCCTTCTTCGCTATGGCCGGGAGGTTGCGTGCGATCGCCATGACAACGGCAGCAGCCTGCGCCGCAGGCAGGAAGGGGAGGAGCCTGGCGACGAGCCGCTTCCCTTTCCTCACCGACATGATCATCACACACTGTTCATCACTCACCCTGAGGAACACACACACACACACACACAGTTCATAAAATCATCTATTTGTTATTTATTGTCACAATAAATTCCAATTAATGATATTAAAATAAAATCCTCTGTCTTGATTAGATTAGTTTGACTATTTTCTCTGCTGTTCATTTAATTAAAGTATCAATAAATATTAATTGATTTTAAAATATGATTAAATATAATTACTGTGTGAAGTTTACATACAAATCAAACTGATTTGTAAAGAATATTTTTATAAAACAGTCGAACAAACACAGAAATCATTTAATATTCATCATGACAATATTACCACAAAATATCAGGATAAATATCAAGTCAATATCACAAACACTACTATTCATCTATCCCTGTATAGCTCCCAGTCCCACCAGTCCTCCCAGTCCTCCCAGTCCCACCAGTCCCACCAGTCCCACCAGTCCTCCCAGTCCTCCCAGTCCCACCAGTCCTCCCAGTCCCACCTGTCCTCCCAGTCCCACCAGTCCTCCCAGTCCCACCAGTCCTCCCAGTCCTCCCAGTCCCACCAGTCCTCCCAGTCCTCCCAGTCCCACCAGTCCTCCCAGTCCCACCAGTCCTCCCAGTCCTCCCAGTCCCACCTGTCCTCCCAGTCCCCGTCCTGCAGTGAGTTGCTCAGTTGCTCCGTGTTGCTCTTGTGTTGCTCCAGCAGAGCGTCTCTGTCCTCCTCTGGCGTTTGGACGAAGCGTTTCTCAAAGTCCTGGACCTCCAGCAGCAGACTGAACATCTGGAGGGACGAGAGCCGATCAGAACTTATTGATTCCTAATCGATTCTCACCAAGTTAGGAAATAAACTCAAATTCAGAATATGATCCTGCTGCATTCGGTTCAACCTAAATTAAATTCGGCTTAAACAAAAAGAATCTGTGATCAAATGAACTGAACTGACTGTAAATGTTAATATGAGGTGGAGATTATTGATGCATTAATACAGTAAAATCTGGAGCGTGTTCGTTGCAACGTCACGGAAAAATGCTACAGGAAGCGATAAGGAACTGAGCGACTGTCTGTGGGAGACGTGCTGCAGCGCCCCCTACCTTCTCCACGGTGTACAGCACCTGGCGCCTCTTGTTCCACACCTGCTTCTCCCTTTTCTCCTGCAGGAGGACAGACAGAAGGACTCAGGACAGGCCAGGCTGAGGGACGTCTTCACCTGGACGGACGTTCGGACCCACCTCGTCATCGGAGCGGGTCGTTACCACGGCGTCGATCATCTTCCTCGGGTTGTTGACGCTGGACACCGTCAGCTTCCCCAGAGATCCTGCAAACTGAACTGCAGAGGGACACGCAGGACGTCAGGAGACACGGAGGACAGGAGACACGGAGGGTCCCTGCTGCTCCTCACCTGGCCGGTAGGTGTGCTCCACCTTGGCCACCTGCGGAGTGATGAGCTTGGTGGTGTGCTCCTTCCTGCTGCTGTCTCGCTCCTTCTCCTGGCGCTTCTCCATCTTCTCATAATAGTTCTGCAGGGAGACAGAGAGACGCTGCAGATGGACACAAAGAGACACCTGTCTGTCCACCGCAGCACGACCTGAAAGGTCACGACCTTCAGGCTGTTATCAAACAAAAACAACCGTGATTAACCCAAAGTGGAGCAGAACCAGAACCATTTGGTGACAGATTACTTGATGATGTCATCAGAACCTTCAGGTTATTTTAGTTTTTTAAAGGTCATGTGACCCGGCGATCAGGGCGGTTCTACCTGGTAGTAGTAGTCGTCCAGGTACGGGTCGGTGCTCTGCAGCTGCATCATCTGGATCTTGGTCACCCACTCCTTCTCCTTCTGGCTCATCAGGTTGCTGTACGGGTCCCGGCTGCGGCGGTCCAGCCCGGTTCTGACCCGGTCGCTGCAGAACGAGCAGGTGATTCTGAGAACGGCAGCTTCTAACGCAGCTAACGAGGCTAAGGAAGCTAGCGTGCTCTCACCCGCCGCGGCTCTGCATGCGCTGCGTCAGCATGCGGCGGTGCTGAGGGTGGAGGTGCGTCGTGTTGTGCCTGATGGGCGGCGTGTGGTTGGGGGGGCCGTGGGGCGGCGGGGGGCCCATCCTGTGGCCGTGAGGAGGAGGGGGGCCCCCGAAGAAGGGCCTGAACCCGGCGCCGGCTAGCAGGGGAGGGCCGGGGCCGCCGCGAGGAAAACCTGCCACCTGGTGGACGGAGGCAGAACGTTTCATAGAGCTGCAGATACTAAGGAATCAACTGGAAACAAACCGGTCCAATCAGGAGCCAGAACACTGAGGTACAAACAGGAAGTGACCAATAAGTAACCAGGACACAGCAGAACCACTTCCAGGAAATCTCCAGGACAAATCAAAACGGTTTCCAGGAAATCTCCAGGACAAATCAAAACGGTTTCCAGGAAATCTCCAGGAAGGAGCAGAACCCTTGACCCAGATAAATGTTCTGGAGCAATGCTTTGTGTTTAGAGGATAAATAATCGGGTCTTGGGCTGAACTCTAATGTTCAGAACCAGAACTTCCTGTGATTCACAAGTTAGTCCGGATCCGTCGTTCTCCAGGGTCCGGTTCTGGACGCTTCGGACCAAAAAGCTGAACAGTTCCAGAAGAAATCAGAGAAACTTGAATATCTGATCTCTAAACAGCAGAACCAGAACCAGAGAACGGATCATCCCGATTCTGCTGATTTTCTTAACCGAAGAAAAGGAAACAAGCTGTCTATGTGGGTCAGAACCTTTAAACCGGGTTCTTATCGGGTTCTCTGATAGAACTGGAAATGAAAGCTGAATCAGAACCAGTGCTTGGTTCTGTCCTGGACCCAGAGTCCTGCAGAACAAACCTGTTTGGTTGGATTCTGTGGTACCGACCTGGGAGTTGAGCAGCTGAGCCCGTTGGAGCTGAGACAGAACCGGGCCGACTCTGGGAGGGAACGGACCGCGACACAACGGAGAGTTCTGAACAGAGCAAGGAAAAGCAACGGGTCAGAACCAAGACAATGGGTCAGTTCTCCACATCAGGACCGGAACCGGAAGATGACAGCAGAACCAGCAGAACCGATTACAGGCAGCAGAGGGACGACTCACGGCCATGTTGAGCAGCGTGTTGGGGGACAGGCGCTCAGGGAACGGAGCGGGGAACCGGTGCTGGACCGGGGCGCGCACATGAACCGCCGTGGGGTGGTGGACCTACACACACACACACACACACACACACACACAGAGCTGGAGACTCAGAGGAACACGCCGAGCGTCTGTCTGGATGCGGCGTCCGTCGCCGCGGCTCACCTGATGGTTCAGGCTCATCGGGTGTTTGGGCGGCGTCCCGATGGGCACCGCCCTCACCGGAGGAGAGCCAATCACAGGAGAGGAGGAGCGGGGGGGTGGTGCCCTCTCTGACAGGTCGTGACCTTCGTCGCTCCTCCCCTGAGGAGGGCGCTTCGGAAGCCCCACCTCCTTGATGATGGACATCAGTGGACTGTCCTGAGGACGGAGCAGAAGATGGAGCTCAGTGCCGGTTCTGGTTCTGGAAGGAGAAAGGTGTTTCTCTCACCTCCATGTGTGTGACGAGTCCCGGCGTGACACTGACCGGCCCGAAGCCCAGGCTGTTGTCCCAGATGCTGTGAGAGTTCATCTGTGGAGACGACGTGGGAAAGTTAGACCTAAAGGTCGATCCGGTGACCTTTACTGCGAACATCATCAGAACTTTGCTGCTTCCTGGAGGATCGGTCCAGTTTCAGCTCAGGAAACATCCGCTGCCAGCGCCGGGTCAGGCATGTTTCTACAAACCTCCATGGTTAAACTAAACCTACCAACTGCTACAGAACCAGCCTCAAGTCAGAGTAAAACCTGTGAATCTTTCAATCGACTGTTTCTAAGGCGACGCTTCAAAACCAGAATAAAAACATGTAGATGGAAACACAAAAATCCAAACCTCAGAACAGGATCTGAACATTTACTGGACCAAGTTTCATGCAAAAAAAGTGAAACAGACGTTTAGTAGAAAACGTAGCGCAGTGCCTCAGGACAAACTGGTCCATTTGGATGATTGAAGCATCGAACCGTCAGAACCAACAACGAGGGAAATGGATTTTCTAAAGAGTCTGAGTGACGCAGGGAGAATGGATTATTAGAGGAAATGTTTAATCTAACCTGGATTATGAAGATAAAACAGCAAGCGTCCATCGGCTGCTGGTTCTGAGTTTTGGACCAGGTGGTACTGGTACCGTTGGACAGAATTTGGACTTTAATCTGAAAGGTTTTTTGCACTAAACTTGATTCATCAAAGCAAAGGATAAACACCAGCTGGTTTAGATAAAGCCGCTACCATGAGGAGTTTTTATTTGGCCAACCTCCATGGAAACATCATGAGTCATGTGATCAACAACAGGATGTTGCTACTGGCGGAAACCATGAAGAAGACGACGACAGGAAGTTGATTTTGCAGCCTGTTTCTTAATGTTTTATCTTGTGAATAAACTCATTTGTGTGAATTTAATTGCGTTTCTTATTAAATAGAAACACTGTAATTATGAAATTGTGTTTTTCGATGTTAGCTGTATATAGAATCATGGTATTTGTAGCGGAAACGCAGCTTCAGGTGATTCTGCTCCACTTCCTCTGCAGGCTGAGCGACGGCGTGAGGGACACGAGGAACGGACCTGGGCCATGGGAGCGGCTCCTCTGCGCAGGAGGTGCTGCTGCTGCTGGTAGCTGAGCACGGAGGAGGCGGGCAGGCCTGCGGGACAAACACCTCAGCTTAGAAAGTGTCCAAACAGGAAGTGACCCGTCACCAGGTGACCTGCTCACCTGAGGCGGGAGGTCCGGGGGGCAGCTGGTGCTTGGGGGGGATGGAGGCGGGCTGCTGCAGGACTCTGGGCTGGTCCGGGCCCCGCGGCGCGGACAAAACCGGCCCGGCCGACCCGGGGGCCGGACCGCGCCTCTCTGCCGCTCCGACGCCGGCGACGGCCGGGTCGGCGTCCAGAATGAAGCGGGCCAGAGACTCGGCCAGGTCGCCGCCTCCCGACCGCTCGTCTGCAGAGACAGAGAGACGGGACATCAGAACCTGGAGCGGTCCGCTTTCAGGGACGCCGGCGGTCCAAACCCACCTTGACCCGGCGGCCCAGAGGAAGACGAGGAGAAGCAGAGCGGAGGGAGCCGACCCGCGGCGGCGGAGGAGGCGGGGCTTGGGGAGCAGTCCCCGCCCCCCGGGCCCCGCCCGGCGCCCAGCCCGTCCCGCTCATCCAGCTCCGCCAGGCGCTTGTGCTCCTCCTGCCAGTCGTCATCTGGAAACACAGAGCAGCTTTCATCCCAGAACCACCACAGAGGAGAAGAAGAAGAAAGCGGCGCCTGCTCACCGATGGCGCCGGCTCCAAACGTGTCGTCATTAAACTGATCGATCTCATCTTCCTCGTCGATCAGCCCATCATCCTCTTCCTCCAGCGTACAGTCGTCATCCAGGGACTGAAAGCAGAAGAAGATCCTGGATTATTGTTCATCCTTTAATAATCTGGTCCAAACCATCAGCAGATTAATCTGACATCTCTAAGATCTTATAAATAATCTAAATCCGACCATGAGACCTGTCGCAATAAATCAATCAAACGATGATAAATTAAAATGAGATCAATAATTTCCATTTGCATGATTTATTGGTTTTATCGTTTTCCTCTTTGTTGGATGATAAAAGTTTTCAGTCTGGTTTTTATTTTTTTAGGACGGTTTTATTTACAGAAACGTCATTTTATTTATTGTGATTGTTTTGGACATTTAAAATGTTTTCTAGTTTAGCGTTAAATGTTTATTAGACTTTAAAGTTTATTGATCTTTGAAAATGTGTTCTTTCATTATTATGACATTATTATTATTATTATGTTACTTAAAAATGGTCTCAAATAGTGACACATATTATTGTTTATTGCTATAATTAACATCCAGCAGAATTTATGGCGGCAGGCCGACATGAGACCTTTGACCTTTCTGCTTCATGCTGGTTCCACCGGATCCATCATGATTTATTGGTTTTTTTAAGACGACACAATTTTCACCAATATCACAAAATCTGTCAAGATTTGATTTGATTCATTTTAATTCACATAACTGACCTGATTTCATATCATGTTACTGTTTCATTTACATCCAAGTCACAAAAAACAACTAAAACACGATTTTACCGTTTTCTCTTACCGAATCAAACACTGAAATAAAAAACTAACATTTCTAAATAAATACATCTAAATCTGATATAGGGCGATATTTACATTTTGCGTTGATGTAACTGAATTGTTAATCATTTAACTGTAATAATAATAATAATAAATAATAAGGTGACATTTTACTAAAAAAAATACATTAAAAATTAAAAAACAGATTTAGAAGGAATTTTATCGATTTATTGGTATTGATCAATGATGTTACATCAGTACTGATTTCCTTTGCTTTTTATTTATTGTTTGTATTTGACAAAATTTGAGTAGTTAAGTTTTTAAATCTAGTTTTATAGAAGCTTTGTTTGTTTTTAGCAGGACAAATTACTGTGCAGAAATAACACATGAAATTAATTTATATGTTCCTGCCAAATAAATGAATACATTTGATGTTTGGTTCTGCTGTTCAGTCAGAGCCGGGTTCTGGACCGAACCGGGTCCACAGACATCATCGTTCACCACAACATTTTGTTTACCAGGACAGATTTCTGCTTTAGCATCATTTTACTGTCATTATTAATTATTTACTATTATTATTTGATACCATCTTTAATATCAGAGTCATTTTTCAAACTGCTGTAAGTTTCTGTTGCACAAACTGTTTAATCATCTGCAGAATCATCACACTTCATCTTCTTTCTCATTTCTAGCAGCCTGATCGATGTCAAATCAATAACTGATACACTAATGATCAGTTTATGCTTTATTCAGCTGTAATTATTGGGGAAAACTGGAGGTAATTAAAGCTGCTGAATATAATGAAATGTTATTATGAATGACTCAGTTTTGTTTATTAAACATTATAATTTATATAATTATTAATCTGGTAAAACATCAAATATTTTGACATTCAGGATATAAAAATAAAACCAAACATTTTATTATCAGAGCCTCAACATTGGAGCACATTTTTAAATCTGCGATTCTTCAGACCAGCAGCAGTTTGTTACATCAGCAGCTTAACTTTGTTGAAAAATATTAAAATAAAGCAGCAGAACAAAATAATTGTTGCTACAAACGCACTAAAGAAATAATCAATTCATGATTTTTTCCACTGGTTGGACGACTTTTGATCTGAAATTAATGTTTGTTTGAAACTAACATTAATACCAATAATACTTCATTAGCTCATATTAGGATTGGAAAATATGATCAATTATTGCAGGTTTCCTGATATCAGATTCCAGGTTTCATGCGTCCAATAAGATATTTTCCCGGTCCTGATGCGTTTGGGATTTTTCTCTTGTCGGAAAACAAAACTGTGTCTAAGTATCAAACATCAGCCTCTCCAGCAGCTGGAAGCACATCAGATCCTCAGCATGATGCTGCCACCACCATGCTTGTCATTAGCTAATGTCATGTTTGAAAGCCTCCCAACAGTTTTACCCTAATTGTGTCCAAACAGTTTCATCTTTGCCTTTTAAAACCATAAAACTGTCATTCAGAAAGAAGCTTCAGTCCATCTCCTTCCAGGTCAAACTGGTGTTCTGGTTCCTGATCGGCTTATTGGTTTCTGATCAAACCAACTGATGAATGATTGTCTCAGCTGTCCGGTTTGGGCCAGATGTTAATATCTAAACAACGACTCCAGTCAGAATTAAACCAGAACCGACAGGAACCTGTGGAGATTACCTGAGGAACTTTATTTTCTGTGATTTAAACCTCCACACCAGGTTCTAGATGTTTCTGCACCAACACACCTGAACTAAAGTCTGAATCAGAACCTCAGCAGGTTCTGCAGAGCTCTCATAGTGAGTCATATTTATAACTCAGGTGTTGAACCTGAAGAACAAGCTGTTGATATGTAAACGGTGTCCTGCTCTGAAAGACTGTAGTTTCCATCCCTGTTAGATCATGGAGCACATATTAAATGTATTGATTAGCTGAGGCTAAGTAGCTGGTATAAGTTTTGATTTTTAAAACAACTAAAGCAGGATAAAACCCTGCAGGAGCCGTCCAGGACCCCTGACAGCCTCCAGGACCAGTTAGCCTCTAAGCTAACACTGCCGTTACATCACGCTTTGAACCGGAGACGGAAAACTTTATGAAACCAGCTCCTTCTAGCGGCGTCACGGCACCTCTCAGAATCTGGCCCGTTATAACACAGGCTGACCCATAAACCCACCGGTCCGTCCTGGGCCATGGCACCGGAGAACGCACGCCGTCACTCCGCATGAAGCCAGCAGGAAAGCGCGCTGCTTCACAGGCCGCAGGTGGCATTGAGGACCAAACAAAAGGGAATGGAGGACATTTAAACCCCGACCAGGCCAGATTCTCCCTCAACACCTTCCTAAGGCCCCAGACTTCCCGTCCAGAACCGGACCGGAACCGATTCTCAAGGTTAAATCTCACCTGAAATCGAAACATCTATCTTCTGGTTGTTGGGAAAAGGAGAGCATCGGGAGCGAGGAGGCGCGTGACTGACGCAGCAGGGTCCGTCACACTTTTGAACGCGCGTTTGGAACCGACGTGAACGAGCACGTATCTGACGTCGAGCGCTGCAGGGGCGTTCCCTCTGCTGGACAACAAGGAAGCAGGACGGAAACTTGAGAAGATCTGACAACAGACAGAAAACAGACGGTAAAACAGCCTGACTAATCTCCAGTAGAAGGCTCTGCTCTCATCTTTAACGGTTATTTGTCTCCGCCTTTATTTATTCTTTATTTTAAGACGATAAACATTTAAATTATTAAAGCTGAATCTGGATTATATGATGACAACAGGAAAACGATGCTCTTTAATCTCTAAGAAATGTTTGGGTAAAAATGTAAAAGCAGACTCTATAATATTTGTCCACTTTTGCCATTATTTGTTCATTTTACTCAGACAACCTGCAGGTTGTATGAAGAGGAAATGCATTGATCACGGTGATTAAAGTACAGTTTAATAAACCGTATTTTTATGGAAACATATTTTATCAAACAAATAATCGTACATAACAGTATAATTATAATAGGGGCTGTAGCCGGGGCATTTTGTCCCGGAAGTATAGTGTTGCGCATTCTTCCTTTGTCCATATATGGAAGACGCCGTGACAGAGCGCAGCTGGTTCATTAGCCAGACAGGTAATCTGCAGTTGCATTTAAAAGCAGGTAGATCACTGAGGAGATCAGATCGATCCACACTCCATACCAGTAGGTGGCGGTAATGCACACCATTAAGTTGCTTGCCAACCGCCATTAAAAACAAGAAGAAGAAGAAGAAGATCAGATCCCAGGCTGATGATTCCTACAGAGGAGAGAAACTTCTAGAGAGTGACGTACAGAGCACCACTGACTGGTTTTGCTTTAAAGAAGGTTGACCTGCTACTGTTTCAGTTTTTGTTGTAGTTTAGAATTTCTTTCCTTTTTTCGGGTTAGTTATTATTGATTAAAAGTATTTTCTTTTTGCTGGTTTTGTTGAAGGAAGGGAAGTTTTTATTGTCCAGCCTTTTGGCTTGTTTTAAACAATAAAAGGATCTCTGCTGTCTCTGGGTCCAAAGCTGTTTTATTCAGATTCAGGAAACTAGTGGAAGGGGAGATTTTCTTTCCTTTGCTGTTTCACCAGGGCTTTTTGTGTGAGTGTGTTTTTGTTGGGGAACACTTGGGTGCATTTAGTTGTATTTGTGTTTTCTTTATTATTATTCCTCCCCCAAACAGTCTAATGTTATTTAATTGTCTCTTAGCTTGAGGTTTCCAGGGCCAGCATAGACTTTTGCTTTTAATGTGGTCAATTTTGTATAATAAAATAAACTCTCTGTCCAAAGGAACTTATGAAATCAATAAACTGTATTTAATTTGCAACAGTGCCTCTGATAATTCTTACAACCGTATCTGTGTGATCTGGTAAAAAGAGGATTTTAGGTTCTCCACACATAACAGAAACTATACCCCCAAGGTCACAGGGGCTATTTTCAACTGTAGAGCAGAATTATTTTGGCCAAAATGACAGGAACGATGTTTACAGGAGATGAAGTGACGCTTCAAGTTTTTAACGCATCAAAGCAAAAAGGTTCTGGGTTCAAATCCCAGTGTGGGGTCTTTACATGTTCTCTCCAGATTCTTTAACTTTACCTGAAATGAGCAGTTAATATTTGAATTGTGGACACAGCTGGATGATCCAACATGGCAACACGAATAAACCGATTTTGGATCGCCAATAAATGAGGCGATCTGGAATGAGCCTCCCTGAGTCACGATGAATAATTCTGTGTTTAACGCCGAGTTCATCTAAAGAAAACCAGCTAAATTAAACGAATGACTGCTGATAAGAAATCCCCCAGAAAGTTTAGCACATGGGTCAGACGGCTCCGTTTTCACATTGTCTCTGTTGATATCTAAATGGCAGATTGCATCAATATTTGTATAAAAGGTTAAATAAAACTGGGCTGCTTAATAAAATTAAATGTTTCATATTGTCCAGCTGAACTGGTTGGTTGTTCTTGGTCAGACGGACAGCCTGAAGGTGATGAGGAACCGTTCTGATGAATCGTTCCTGTTCTCTAATGAAGCCATTCTTTCATGTTTTCCTCAGGAATCCTCAGCGTTAGCGTCCATGTTGGCGCCGCCATGGTTCTGTGGCAGATCCACACCCTGGACCACCTGGACGCGTCTGGCTTCGGCCGTCCTTTTCCTCACCACGGCCTCCAGCTGCTGTTTTGGTTCTCCAACCACTGCGTGACCTTTGAACTGGACAACTCTGGGGACGTCATGAAGGTTGGTGAAGCGCTCCGCTCTGCCGCCGTCCTGCTAACGAAGCGGCGTGTAAACATGTCCCTCCGGTTCTCAGCTGGTGTCGGGGTGTCAGCCGGAGAACGGGGCTTACGGCTTCCACAGGTTTGGGAACATGGAGGAACTTCTGCCTGTTCTCCACAAACACAAGAAGAACAAGAGCAACAGGCAGGTCAGCGGCGCTCCGTACTTCTCCATCCATAACGTCTGCAGGGATCCACTGCAGCTCATTGGCTGATCTCAGGTTAATGTTAGACGTCTTCTTCACTCAGTAACAGCATCCAGACTGAAGAGTGTTGCTGTTCGGGCCCTGTAGCCGTTTATATCCGCTGCTTTCACTGATTGAAAAAAAGAAACTAGTCATTGAGCTGAAAATGACAGAATTTGATCTCCAGATGATTTTTTAGTAAATCTTTAAAAGCTGGAACTGGAAGTTACCGGCAGCAGAAACGTCCTTAAGTAAAAACCGCTTTGGTAAAAACCCTGACGTACTTGGACTGGTCCGTCTGCATGATTTCAGGGAAATATTTAATTGTGATATGATTGTTGAAAAATGCCTTTTTCTCTAGACCCTCTTCTTTGCTTATCGCTACACCATGAGCTCCGGCCTGTAAAGAAAAACTTTTTCTTTTTTCTCATAGCTCTTTCAAATGGCCAGATAGTATCGATAGCATGAATGTAAAGCATATGAAATATTATATCCTTCTAAATATGGCCTCCCAGCAGTCCTCGAGGTGACGGTTGCAATCCGATGTGTGGTGCAGCTCTGTGTGTTGCTAATAGAAGCAAAGCTCAGCAGAGAGACAAGAAGAGTCACAGCACCGGGCCAGGGGTCCCTTCTACTGCTACCTAAAGACATAAATAACAAAATACGTCTGAAATTATTCAGCATGATTCTGAATGCAGCAGAAATGTTCACATCAGTAGATGTCATAATAGCCCATAGATCACAGTAGATCTATAGTAGATCTATGGGCTACAAAACATGTTCATTACACTTTTTGCACAGAATCATTTTTAGATGATATTTCAATCTGCTCAGTTCTGCCTATTTGAGCTGTTTTAGGGTTTCTGTCACTTTAAATACAAATCCACTGCTGCTGGCCCCGCCCCCCAGCTCAGTGTTTACACTCGCATGTAAAAATGGCTGCAAACAGACGCATCAATCATACAGCCACACTTCTATGACAAGCAGAAGTGGAGCCTCCTGCACAATTAACAAGAATAAAGCAAGTGGTTTCTGGATGCTAAGTCAACAAAACACTTGTGTTTTCCAGCAGCCATTGTACAGCAGTAAAACCAGCTGACCTATCGTGCTGGAGCTCAACTTGGGTTGCTAGGTAATAGCTGGGTTTCACTGGGCTTGCTGGGGTTGCTAGGTAACGTGGCAATGCCTGTTGATTTATGACATTATTATCTGGAGGTTTTTGAAACAGCTCATTTTCTAGACACTAAAAACATAAATTTACATCTGTTTTTTTTAGTGTTTTTTAAGTGTGTAGTGTTTTAGAAGCAGTAGAGACTCAAATGGAAGCACAAAACCTTTCCTAATATTTCCCCTCTAAAAACTTCATTTCTAACAGACAAATATTTATAAATCTTTTTAAAAAAGAGTTTGGTTGATTGTAAAAGATTAAAAACCGTTCAGGATGGAAACAGTTGATGTGCTGCGGCCGGTCTGGTTCAGAGGTCAGGTTCTCTCTCTCCTCTCCCTCCAGCTGCTTTACTTCGTGGTCGGGAACCTGAGCACCCGGTCCTACCCGCGGTCCGCCGACCTGCCGGCGTTTGTCTGGGAGAACCTCGGGGCGGACGGCGTCTCCAACAGCGACCGCATCATCATCAGTTACCAGGTGAACACCCGGCTGGTGGACAAGGTCTACGTCGCAGAACACGACGACGCTGACGCTGGACAGTTCCGATCCGACGGAACTCATGAGGTCAGCTCACGACTGATCCGACTTCTGCAGAACCCGCAGCTGGATCTCAGCTCCCTCCTCACTCAGATGGGTTACTATGACGACGTAGAGATGCTCCAGGACGCGCAGGACCCTTCGGTCCAGATGATGCTAAGCATGATGCAGAACGATCCGACCGGGTTCTTCTCCCAGGCCTTCAGTCGCCAGCTGGACCTGGACCGGTTCTGCTCCAGCACGAACCCAGACTGCAGCGGGAGCCTGGTGTGTTACACCGCCCTGCAGAAGAAGAAGAAGAAGAAGAAGAAGAGCAGCAAGAAACCGAAACCTCTGAGGGAACTTTCCTGGCGCTCCAGCTGGTCGGATCCGTACCGAGGTAAACACGCAACCCGTTTTCACATTTTATAGAGATTTTATAACGAAGCAAAGGTCACCCAGTGGAGGCGCCGCTAACCCAAAAGCTAGCTACGCTAGCCAAAAACAGCTAATCATTAATATTAGTTCTGCTAACATTAAAGTACTATTTCAACATATTTGGTAAAGAGTTTTACCAACTTGATATTTAGCGTAAGCTAGTGCTAAAGTGCCACAACAACATGATACTTAGCAGAAGCTAATGCTAGCACGCTAAATTCATGCTTACGTCCACTATGACACAACATGTGGTACAACTAGTAGTATATTTAATGTTCTTGGTAGAGAATACATGTCATTTGCTGCACTGCATTGTGGGTAGAGGATGTTAGCTCTGCTATTAGCGCAGTAGCAGATTAGTGGAAGTTTGCCCACCAATACATGGACAGATGGATGAATGCAGTGGTGGCTACCGCTAACTAAAACATTAGTTATGCTAACGCTAAAGTGCTACACCAACGCAGTATTTAGTGGTAGCTGATGCTAAAGCGCTGAATAAATTGAAAAGGCGTAGGAAGAAGCAAATCTTATTTAATCCTTTACTTTAGAGAATGTGAGGAGAACGATTCAGATACATTTTGTTCCTGTTTTTTCATTTTTTGAACCACAAGCAGCTAATTTGTGAAGTTTTATTAATTTGATTAACTTTAATTGTATGAATGTGACAATAAAACACCAGAGGGAATATATTTCTGAGACTGAGCGCAGATTTGACTTTTTCTGATTTTCTTTCTGCAGATTATTATGAAGATTACTGGATAAGATCCAGTTATGGATCTGGATCCAGTTATGGATCCGGTTATGGATCTAGAGGCAGCTATGGTAAAGGCGGTGGAGGTGGATTTTCCTGGTTCCTGAAACTCGTCCTGAAAACCGGAGCGCTCTACCTGGCAGCCAGATGTTTGTTCTGGTTAGTCAGGAACATCTGGAGCTCTAACTGGGATGACGAGCTCCTCCAGCGGATTCCAGGCTGGACTTCTCTGTATCCCAGTCATCCCAATTATCCCAGGTTTCCACGCACTCACATAATGCTGGACTATGTTTACTAGACTTGTCAGGACTTTGACTAGGACTAATTCAGAGTTCCTGCTTCCAATGATGCTGGTTGGAGATTCAAGCTGAAGACTCAGGATGAGGATTTTAATGATTCTAAAGTGTTTTTATGGTTTAATTAAGAAATATTTTTTTTTGTATCGTATACTGAAAATACCAAATGTCTGAAACTAAAATGTTTTTGTAATTTTTTGTTATTAAAAAACTCCAAGCCCTCAGTGAGGGACATGAAAGGAACCAGTCACTCTACCTTGAAAAGGGAACAGGTTCAGTTTTTAATTAAATGCCTTTAATATTTTTTAGTGTTTGAAGTGAAACAAATGACCAATAATCACCAATATTTGCACTGAAGATTTGCTTTCAGCTTCTACGTTTCTCATATTTGTCAGTGATGAATGAAATTTGTGCAGAACTGAGACTGAATTTATGAATAAAAGTATTTTTTGTGGGACTTGTTTCTGTGAAGGTTTCTGCTCCAACAGTCAGGAAGTTTCTGTTTCTGCAGCAAACAAATGAGCGATCGGTCAGGCTGGTTCAGCGTCGATCAGCGTCAATCAACGTCGATCAGCGTCGATCAGCGTCCAGCGCGGAAATGCTCAGAAAGATGAAGTTAAAATCTGTTTACTGACAACAATCCTGGAAGGTTTGGAAAGCTCAGTTTCTATCCCAGAAGTGGATTTAGGAACAAATAGATGCAAACTGCCTTCTTGCAGTTCTTGTTGCCAGGTTTTGTCTGAGGAGAAAATTCAGTAATTTGAATTGGTTTGGGCTCTTAAACCCCAAGCCAAATTTTTGACAGATAAAATGTTTAAATTGATCTATTTTTATGTTTCTGGGTGTATTCTGACATGTTTGTATAAATTTGTTTAGTATTTGGTCTAAAACCGTCCCAGTGCTGCCCTCTTTGGGATGAGCGGTGGTACTGCAGTCACTTTGTTTCCAATGGCGCATTTTGGCTGATTACGTCACATGTCACTCAGACACGCCCCCTGGTGGAGAGTCAGGAGTTAGAATGTGGTGAACTTTGGTTGACAGCGTCTGATTTATTAAAGATAAAATGTCTTCTGTGAACTTTATTGTGAAAGTGCTAATAGCTGCTTACTTATGTATTGATGATTAATGACATGAAACTGATGCAACAGCCAAGCAGAAATCACATACAGTCAATTTAAATGAACAATTTTGTCACCAGCTGACTGCAAAACAGGTTTTGTTAAATAAATGAAAAATGATCAAACTTGAACGTTTAATCTGCTCCGAACCAAAATGATGATACATTCAGTGTAAATGTCAGAATCTGCAGCTTGTGGTTCCAGATTGAAAGGAACAGAAACCTGGTGGGTCAGCTGCTGCTTGACGAGCGGTCAGATGTTTTCTGGAAACAGACCAGCGGGTCGGTCTGAAGGACGGAGCGGCGCTGATGGAGCCAGAAGAAGAAAACCTTTACGTCAACCTGGAGGACCTGGACGGATCCAAACAGCAGCGACCCGAACGCCCCGGTACGCCTGAACGTCACGTCCAACAGCAAACTGATGCATTTCATGGCAAAAATGGTTTATGAATACTAATTTACATAAACAAAATCAAGGTTTTTGATTTTAACTAATGGAAATTAGAAAAACAGATGCATTTAAAATAATTACAATATTGTGAAAAAGTCAAATCTTTTTAGTTTCTCTTGCTATGAAACTCATCTAATTTATAGATCTATAACACATAGAGAGACAGTCTAGAGGTTCTGATTAATCTACTCCACATTCTGGAATAGACTTAGCTTGACAGAGTGATGATACATTTTGTTCTTCCACTCAACTTTCTATTATTATTCTTGGATAATCAGTCTTTGTGGTCTCTATTAAATGTTATCAATTGGATTAATGATTATTGGTTATTAGAGTTTCCAGTGTTCATTATTTTGTAACTTTCTGAACTGTAGCTGCAGATCTTATGATTTATTTTAATGTTTGACTTTTTATGTTTGTCTTTTTGCATTATTGCGTTATAAATAATGGATAAACAGTTTAAGTGAATCTTTTCTCTGAGAACGACAGAACGAGGAAGTGAGAGCAGACGGTTTCATTCTGCTGCTTCCGACTCGATTCAGAGAGAAAATCTGTTTATTAAAACAGGTTTAAAATCTCAGTCAGTTCAGTTCACAAAGGATCATATATTTACATACGCTATGGCTGCAGCTAACCGTTATATTACTGATCATTTATTCTGATGATTATTTAATCAGATTAAAGGATTGTCACATTCTGCAGATTTTTCATTTAAGCACCTAAATCTATTTTAGACAATATTACCTAAACATAAAAAACACATATAAATAATTTTACTCCTTTCCTTTAGTTGTTAAAATTCAGTAACGGTATTTGTTTAGTGAATGTTTGATCATGTGAAAACTCACATTATTGATTAATTGATTAATAATCTGCCAGTAAAAAATGATCAATATGTGATTTTTCTTACAGAAAGTGAACCAGGTGAAGTTAAAATCGCCGCTAGACGAGTTCTGGGAAACAGATAAAGTTTTTATTACGTTGAATCCAAAATGTTTATATTTTTGTAAAGTTTTGGCTTCATTACAGCTGACTAACAATGAATCGATTAATCTGATCTTCCTGCAGGAGGTAAACCGGAGGAAACCGCCTCTGAGGGGGGAACCAGAACCAGAACCAGAACCGGGTCGTGTTTTAAAGTGGCCACTCTTTTTCTGGGACTGCTGAGTTTCCTCCTGCTGACGTCGGTGGTGGCAGTCGGCTTCCTGTGTGAGTCTCCACCTGGGGTGAGGATGATGATGATGAAGGGCTGAGGTAACACACTTCCTGTTTTTCTCAGACCAGAGAGATTTCAGCCAGCTGAGCAGAGAGCTGGCCAATCAGACGGCAGAGAGAAGCCAGCTGCTGCTGATGCAGCACAACCTGACCAATCAGAGGGATCAGCTGGACGCCCGTCTGAAGGCAGCAGAACTCGATCTGGACCGGACGAGGAGCGGTTCTGGTGAGGGTTCTGTTCAGACAGACCAGAGGCTGGATTCTGGACTCAGCAGGAAGTCAGTGAAGAACCTTTTATCAGAACTGCAGCATTTAAAACAACATGAAGGATTTTTACTGATTGTTTTAGAGTAATTAACCAACATGGTTAAAATGCATCTCTGGAAACTAAAGTTTTTATTTTGGGCTTTTAAACAGTTTAAAATAAAGAGGACTCTGGTTTTCAACTTGAAATGTATCACTGTGAAATTTACTTTTGGATTTTAAAGTTTGGCTAAAATTAATATTTTTTCAGATTTCGAGGGACTTTATTGTTGGGTTAGGGTCAATTTGAAACCTCAAATCTTTAGTTTGAGGCTTTAAAATGAACATAAAGGATTTCTACGGATTGTTTTAGAGTAATTAACTGCATCGCCTGAAACTAAAGTTTTTATTTTGGGCTTTGGAATAACCTTCAATGAGTTTAAAATGAGTTTTTCCTGAGGACTGAAGTGTTTCTCTCTGTGCTCTGCCAGTGTTTTGCCCTGCAGGATGGAGGCGGTTCGGCTGCAGTTGTTACCTTCTGTCTTCGTCGCTGAGCGGCTGGGAAAGCAGCAGAGCTCAGTGTTTACTGACCGGATCCGATCTGGTGATCATCAACAGCCAGGAGGAAATGGTGAGCGGCTTCTTTCCCTCCTCGTCTCTGAATGCGGAGTAACGCGACGTTTGACGTCCTCAGGAGTTCCTGGATCAGCTCGGAGCCCAGCTGAAGTTTTGGATCGGGTTGAAGGAAGCGAGCCGAGGATCCGGATGGAAGTGGACCGATGGAAGTTCTCCAGGAGTCACGTAGGAGCGGAACCGGCTAAATCCACCTGCTTTCCTCTGCGCTGACCCTGAGTGACCCCGGTTTCCTCTGCAGGTTCTGGACCCGGCAGACATCTTGGCGCCGGCCCATCAGAACCCAGAGCTGTGCAGCTTTTAACAGTGTGTCTGTGAGAGGCGGCCGGTCGTGGAGCGAAGAGTGGTGCCCTCAGCTGCTGCAGTGGGTCTGTGAGAAGAAGGCGTCCGCTTCCGGACGTCTGCAATAGAAACCTTTAAATCTTATTGGAAACATGAGCAAAGATTCATATCATGTATTGATGACTGAATTAATAAAACTGGCTTTTCATGAAACATGCACTTTGCAGCAGTCTGTGGGTGTCAGCATGTTGCTAACATGATTTGAGATTAATGTATTTTAGACTCTTGAATTTTTAATCCTTTAGGATCAAACAACTATTATTTGCATCCTTTTCCAACATTCCTGAACCAAACCGCTGAATTTCCTCACCTGCAGAGGCCAGGTAACGAACTGTTCATTTGGATCAGGTGAGTTGGATCAGCATGGTAATGTTTTCCTTGACTCGTTTGTTATGTGGTGCACCTAAAAATGTCAACACATTAATTTTGTTACTTTATCATTTTTAATTATTTACAAACACAATTTATTATATTTTATTTAAAAAATGAACAAATAATGTTTTCTTTACATGTCGGCTTGTTTAGGGGATTTGCTTCCGGGTTCCTGTTTGCCTCGGACGCTATCCGGATGCTAATAGCAGCGTTTCGGTCATTATTGCTGAATCCCGTTTTATTATCCTTCAGGTCAGTAAAATGTGAAAACTCACCAAATCTCCTCAGGAAGATGTTCGCCTATAATTTCACCAGTAAATCGGTTACAGTTTCTGTGCGCCTTTCTGCTAATTGTAAGTTTTAGAGGTTTAGATTAGCAGGATGCTAACCCGCGTTGAGGAAGTCTCGTTAGGTGATTAAAATACCGCGATATCTCGCTAACTCCTGGTTTTAGGAGTTTTATTTAGCTTTTATTGGAATAATATTCAGTGCATTTTGCTTGGTGGCTCATAAAGTAACCCAGAGCCTGAAGTAAAGGTAGAGAAACTATTCTTTGTTCATGAAGTGTGGGGATTCAGAGGTTAAAGGTGGAACAATATAAAGTCAATGTTTTTTGTAATTCTATTTTAGATCATTATTAAGTTTAAAATCAGTGAACATTTCTATGTTTATACAAGATAATATGCAATGGAATGCAATAAAGCTTTTAAAAACAGTTTAACACACAAACAGCTTGGTTATATTCATCTGAGTGAAGGACAGTAACGAGTAAAACGTAATGTGTGAAGTTAATTATTGTGAGAAATTTTAAGTATGTTTATAAAACAATATAAAGCTTTAATGTACACTGTAAAATGTCTGTTGGTTAATAAATGAGACTCACTCTGGAAGCTAAAAGCAGCGTTTCGGCTATTATTCCTGAATCCTTTATTATTATTGTTCATATTCACTGTGCAGTCCTGACACCTGGAACAGGTGTGTCCAATATATCTGAATATTATTGAAAACTTTATGTAGTCTGTTTATTTTAGCCAACAAGAAAAACACATAATCTAGATTAATTTCGGTTGTTTCAAAGCCATTATTTCTGATTCCTTTCTTAAAGTTGATGAAAACATTAAATTTAAGATTATAATAGTACATTGGACCAATAATGAGAAAATAATGTGGCTCTTGTGAAAAATGTTTAATCCATCAAACGAGCTTCATCCTAATATATTTTCTGATTTATTGATTATGACTGTATATTCCATCTGGAGAAAATTGTGTGGAAGGAAAAACTTAGATAAATAATGTGAGTGAATCTGAGAGCAAATCTATAGAGGGGTGTAAAACGACAGACATGGCCGCACCTCCTCCATCTCCCTGAGGATCCTCGTCTGGGTGAAAAAGCAGAAAAAGTTTCCTTCCAGTGACGTGCGGTCAGGGGAGGCAGGTGAGGCAGTGCCTCACCAGCCATCATGGAAAGAAAGAAAATATATAATCATAAAGTAATTTAAATTGTTATATTCATCCGGTGGTTTGCACTAAAAAATATTTATTTTTCATGTAGCTTCACCAATTTCGATTTTTATTTGTTCAAAATCGCTGAATTTTCTTATTTTCCCATTGAAATGCTTGGAAGCGATGCCGGTGAGGCAGCAGCGAGCTCTGCCTCACCTTGGATTGCGCAACCCCTGGCTCTGCGCTGGCTGCTAAGCGGAGAGAGCATGTTGCTGTACGGCGTCAATAAAATGGTTTAAACAAATTTAATATGTGAACTTATTTCCAATAATTTAGCTTATGTATATAATGTACAGTGCTTTTTGTCACCAACTGTGTTTGTGTAACGTGTTTCGTGTAATGAGCGATTATAAACGGCAGAGAACAGGTTCGAGGTGAGGCAGGCAGTTCTCTTGCCTCATGGCAGGGGGCGCTCAAGATCCCAGACGTTCGTCTTGTTCACTCCTCAACTGCCGAGTAAGTGACAGCGAGCTAGGCTAAACGATTCGGGAAGCAAGTCAAGTGCAG
This sequence comes from Xiphophorus couchianus, assembly GCF_001444195.1. Taxonomy (NCBI): domain Eukaryota; kingdom Metazoa; phylum Chordata; class Actinopteri; order Cyprinodontiformes; family Poeciliidae; genus Xiphophorus; species Xiphophorus couchianus. The sequence continues at coordinate 1,822,221 of NC_040232.1, forward strand.
CGATAGATTATAATAGAGATAGTGATTTTTTTCCTCTCGCTTATCCCGACTTTCGACATGGATGACTACATTACAGCACTAAAAAAGTTTTCTCAAGTGGACTTTCAATCGAAGCAGGAGATAATAACCAAAGGAAGACCAACGCCGGAGCTGAAAGGTTTGTATGTGTAAGGATGCAGAAGTGAAACATAACCTGTAAACTGCTGTCAATCTATGCATCTATTTGCAAATCTGATTCTGATGACGTCAGTGCCTCACCAGCTATGAACCTCACCGCACGTCACTGATTAACCACACTGTTAAAAGTCATACTCTCAATTAGTTAGCATAACGTTTTTCTATAAGTTACTTCCAATTAACATAATGAGTTATGTAATTTCAACTTAATTTCCTGAGTTATTGGCATTTCAACTCGAGGATGTGAGTCAGTTCAGTGAAACATAAATTTTAAATGTGTGACCATAACTTGACAATCTGAGTTTTAAAATGGTAACCGGATCTTATAAAAACTGATCACCACTGGCAATATTAATGCGAGATACAAATAGTGCCGGAAATTCGCTCTTTATCTGATAAGGGACTAAATATGATGTAAGATTTAGTCAGACTTTATAAAGTTATCCATCCAAGTTAGAATTGCATATTAAATGAAGAAGAGGAACATCACCTGACCAGATTAAGGACGTCGAAAGCAAAGTCGCGGATGAATACCAATTTTTCCAAGACCTCTGTCCCAAAGGCGTTCAAATTCGGCGGGACATTTTTTTGAAATGCGAAGCGAGCTGGAGTCATAGTAACAAGGTAAGCTTCATTTGTCTTTTTTTTGATAATGCCACCCATTTTTAAAATATGTTAAGAGCTAAAAGTTCGTGTCTCTGTTACATGTTTAAACACAGGACATAAAACAACAGCTTGCTAATTGTCGAGGGCAGGAGTTAGTTAATGCAGACAAGCCTAGCTAAACGCAGTATGCTACTCGGTTGGCTTATAGAACTTTTCTTAAGAGAAAATACAAGCAGCTACCACGATTTCTGTATTGTACACGCCCTCAGAAACGCATATGTGGCGCTTGGTCAAAGTTTTGCATTGACGTGCTGACTGCAGGTGAGTTAGCGGCTTCGGGAAAGGCTGTGCGTCAGTAATTAGTCGTGTTTCTTGTCAGTAATTAGCCGTGTCCTTTGTTTCATGTGTTGGTGCGCACTGTGTCCCGTTTCTGGTTGCCGGTGACAAATGCAATTTCACTGTTAAAGAGAGGAAACTACCTCCAGCGGCAATTGCACATTAAACTGTATTCTGAATTTTACAGTAATTATTTATCAAGCGTTTAAGAGTATAGCATATCAGGGAGCTGCGGTGGCTTCCAGATAGTCAGGACCCCACTGTAGGTCCTGAAAAACCTTTTTAAATTTAATTACATTTTAAAGATGACTACTAATTTACTTTAGTTGTTACTAAAGAGTGTGCTTAGGTCACCTTAAAATGAATTAAACTAGCATGATGAATTCTGTTCTTGTTCATTTGACCCAATATCGAGGTATATCATTTAAAATAAATTGGGGACAGTCTATGTTACTGTTATTGTGCGGGTCAAATTCTGAAAACTTTGGAACCTCTAGTTTGGACAATGAAGCTGGTGAAGATAACAATTTAGACAAGTTATTTTAACTAAGTGGCAAAACTGGCATTCGTATGTATTAATACTTTTTTTTTTAAATACCATAATCTGAAATGTATGTTTTTTTTTGCAGGTGGTCCATTATTTAAAGTTTGGCAAAAACTGTGGATGAAGTGGAGCTGTCAGTGGCCTGGATCTGAGACTGCTGGAGGTCTACAAAGCAGCAACCAAATCTGGAAAGAAGCAGCCACTCAAAGACATTTTGGACTGCCTTGCAAAAGATGTGAGCAGAACTGAAGATGGCTAGAAAACTAGGCATAATTTGTTAGTTTTGTTAAAATATATTCGTCTTACTGCATGTCTCATCTCTTGCAGGACACGAATGAAAGGAGAAGGGTTGCTGCTCTGCTTGGTTTTCCACGCTACATATCTGGGGAAGATCCATCAACTGTCATCAGGATGTGTGATGTAAGACTAAGACATGTTATTACAAAGACTATTTACATATTTACCTATTTCTCTTTCTTGCTATAATTTCTTAAAAATCTTTTTGTAGTATTTGTGTTTGCAAAAACTTATTTTTAGTCCTTAAGAGACATTACTTCCTGTTTACTACAGTCATGCATAACATCAAATTCTGATGTAATTACTTCGTCTATCCTGATTGATTTTGCTCAAAGCCAGTTGATGGAAACATGCCTGATTTGCATTTTCTTTCATTTCTTTTGACATTTGAAGAATTTGATGATTTAAAAATACATTAAAATGGAAACATTTCTAGTGTCCTACATTTTTAGAATAATTTCAGCGCTTCACAATGGTGGTTTTTAATCTGCCATACACTGTGCTCATGTGCATGAAAATACAAGTTCTGTGGATGAAAAAAGTTTGTCAAAAAGGAGGACTACCTGATGACAAAGTAAAGTGCTGAAAATATGTTGAATATGCACACATAAACTGGCTTTTTTTCAGGTGGGACTTATTTTCAATGTCTAATGCTTCTTGATGTTGGCCTCATCCACAACAGTGGCCTGTTTCATTGCCATTATGCTCTATGCTTTGTCAAACTGGGAGTGTGTGTCAGGTTATTCTCTGACTAAACAGAAGTGCATCATACAACCCCACAAGTGTCAAAACATGCGGATTGTTAAACTTCACAATAGCATAAAAACTTGCAGTTTAAAAATAACTGAGTATTTGCATTCTTTACTTGCACACAAATGTCATTATTTCTTTTCTATTTTTAAGGCTCGTGCTGATATTCTGGATGATGCCATGAAGGGGATGCAGGTTGGTCTCCTGATTGCCTGTGAAGGTAGTGAACTGGGGGCCATCCCACACGAGGTCTTCGACGTGGCAGTTGTGGTGGAGGAGACCATTGTGCTTCACAACATTAAAGATGTGACACTTGGCTTTGCTATGCTTATGGGTGTCATCTACTGTATCAATCTCAAGTATCCAAATGACATGAAGTATTCGTTTGAGTTTCTTCAGAGAGTGGTGATGAAGATCAGACCAGACCTCAGCTCGAGTACATGGTTTGAGAAACAAAATCTTGAGGTACAAACTGTAACATCTGGTATGATTACAGTTTTGTTTTCTTAAATAAGAGTTCCTGTAAGAATTTGTTCAGTTTGTTCTATGCACTAAATGTTAATACTAATGGTTATGCACTAAAACATTTAGCATTGTGCTGAATTTGTGGAAAAACCTCTCAGGGTTTTTGTGAGTTTGTTAAAACACTGATCGTTTTGCATTTTTGGACTGTTTTTGAGAGAGCTAGCTAGTTGTATTGACTTTGCACTGCCACTGTTCAACGTGGTTAGAATGTTTTTTAAAATAATGGTCTGATTTAAATGGAGGACTGAAACTCCCCAATAAAATACACTTAAAATGCACCAATTAAATAAATAAGAAAACTTCACCTCATATCTTATAATTTACCTTGATATTTTTCCAGCTTAGTTCCTACAAACAATATTTTTGTAGCACATAATTTAATATATATGTGTGTTTGCCCTTTACTTGTAGATGCATTCATGTCTTAAGTCTGTGTGTGTGTCCCCTTCCCTCAAGTCTTTTTAATTGTTATTTTTACATATCTCTGTCTTGTATTAGGCCTCATTTTGCAAATAAGTTGTGCTGTCTTTCTTGGGTCAGCTCCTTCACTATTGGTCAACAGACAAGAAGGAGCAGAATCCATGTGCAGATCTGTTGACCAATAGTTGAACTTACCCAAGAAGGACAGCCCCCCTTAAGATGGTCCCCACAGCCAGCTGACTTTAGAAAAATGTCACTGCCCACCATATTTGCATAATAAAGCAGAAATGCATAAGGTAAAGGAAATACATGAGACATGTAAAAGCAGCTTATGGAAAAAAAAGTTTTGGGGGGGAAAAGGATAAAAATAAACATTTAAGAATCATAAATGAATCTACAAAGGGTAAAACCAAAATTTTTACAATAAAACATTAGGTAAAGTTCTTAATTGGTGCCTTTTAAATGCATTTATTTGAGATTTATATAAAAAAAAAATATTTCTGTTTGTCAAAAAATTAATTTCTGTTTTTGTCAGTTTTGGTCCTTCAATAAATGTCAACACTTCTGATTGTCTTGAACAAATGTTTTCTTTTACGCTTGATTTAAGGCTCGTCTCTTTTTGATAGAGAAAGATAAAAATAAATGTATAATATTTGAAATGGAACCGCATTTTGTGTAATTATTTTTAGGAAACTGGTGAACTTGGCATTATTAGTGGAGAAGGTGAGCAATATTTGGAAATGTTAGTTTACTTAAATTGCAATTTGAAGTTCAGTAGCTGCCTTAAACTCTTGAGTTAAATTAACTCAAAAAGGGAATTGGTATGAATACAGTTAGTCAGTTTAACTTTAAAATGAGAGTTGAAAGTATATATAATTGCTTGCTACTTTAACAAAATAAAACAAGTTTTTTTGAAAGGTTAATGTAACTTTGCAAGTTATTTAAACTCGGAGTATGAAGTTCATACAACTAGTAGTCATTAGTTAGACAAATGGTATAACTTAATTATTTGAGTTCAAATAGAATATGATTGTAAATTTACTTGACAAGAGTACTCAATTTTTTGAGAATGAATAATGTTCTATAGTTAGTCATTTCAACTTATGGTATCATATTTAATCAATGAATTATCAGCAATTTGTCTAGTTTTCTAGCTTGCCATCTTAAGTTGGAAAAAAACATTTCAAGTTGTGTTAACTTGTGCTTTTAGGGCAGCTGTTGAACTCAAGTTTTTAAGTTTAACCACCCTAATTATTTTTACAGTGCACAGGGAATCATTCTCATCCATGCAAAGCATCATGGGACGTAGGAATAGGATGGACATGCATAGAAAATATCCGTTACAATGTTCTACTTTAACGTAGATTAAACCAGACAGACAAGTTTATTCCAGAAGACTTTACATAGAACTCCAGATGTTTTTAATGTTCCTCCTCACATTCAGGGTTTTGTTCATGAATATCTGAGCAGAGTCTTCTCATCTCACCTGTGATGAGCTCATCCTGTCGAGCATCGTACAGCATTCCCAGAGCGAACGGCCGACCCAGTGCGGCCACTTGCCTGTGATTTGAGGCCATGTCTCCAACCTGGAAGGACAGACTCATGAGTTCAGCATCTAGAGGCTTTGAAAGGTATTAATAAATCAAGTTAAGGCTGGATATGTAGACGAGACGACATCACTGATGACTCAGAACAGAGAACAGACTGACAGGCAGCCAAGAAGCGTTTTGGTGAACATCCCTCCTGGATCGCTGTCGGAGCTAAAGGCCCTTTAAACTCAGCCTGACTGGACTCCTATAGCCTCCATAATGTTTGTCTTCCATCAGAGTGGAGCCCCAGATCCATGTGGGTCTGTCCAACAAGTAACACAAGCTGGATGCTTTGCTTAAAGCTCCAAATGCAGCCGGTCACTGATTTTACAAATGAATCAAAACCAGTGGCGGCATCTTCTGGCCAATCAGGAACCAGCGGAGCCCTGATGTCACATTTCAGCCCAGCATGCTTGGTACCTGAGCCCAGGAGGCACTGAAAGATGGGCTGGTACCAGGTAGCTGTTGCTACTGGGCCGAGGCTCCGGTTCTGTGTTGCTCTGGGGTCAGATCAGCTGGGCTGAGCGGTACCACCAGAATAAACTCATCTTGAACAGCTGCTGCAGAAGTCACACATCAGGAGACTGAATATCTATGATCATCATAAAACCCGTCAGATCATCATCAGGTCACTTTAATCTGGATCCATAAATGCTGCTTGTATTTTTATGGATGGTGTTGCTATGGATGGGGCGTGCTGTGGTGGCGCAGGGGTTTAGCACGCCCCACATTTGGAGGCCTTAGACCCGCGGAGGTCGCGGGTTCGACTCCTGGTCCTGACGACCTTTGCTGCATGTCCTCCTTCAAAAATGGCGCCGGCTCAGCTGGCTGCCTGCTGGAGATGCAGCTCCTGTCGTGTGTGTGTGTTAATCTGTGTATAAAAAATTCTTGCTGTAACTGCGAAATAATTTCCCTGCTGGGATGAATAAAGTAATTCTTCTTCTTCTATGACAACCAAACACAGAACGTTGTGACTGAATGACCCGGTCGTTAAGTCAACACATGATGCAGAGAACCATCTGGTGATCCATCAGCAACACGCTAAGGTCAAACAAAGCAGAGACATGTTGGTGCTGCCTTTTGTAAGTTAAGCGGGACCAGCAAGGTTGAAACCGCACTAGAACGCCCCCTGGTGGATATTTTGTTATGTTTTGGTGACGCTAAAAAAAAATATAGATCCAAGATGGTGGAACGCAACACCGAACAGTTCATGGATTAAGCTGATTATTATCTTATATGTTGTGTTTCAGACAAGATTTGTTCGTAAGTGTTGGTTAATTGTAAAAACAATAATTGTCTCTTTGTTTTATGTAACTGGTGTAAATAATTGTACGCTGGAGTCAGTTAGGAAAAGGTTTTATTTTTAGCTAGCAGCTAGAATAGCTAAGTTGCTATGTTCGTTTGCTAATACTCAGTTTTGTATGTTTCAGTTTAGATGGCCAAAGTGAAGGCAGCGGTCAGAGGCCACTCTTCAATAAACAAGTAAAAAAGAAAGAAGTTTGGTTATTGGAGCGTCGTTGTCTGGCTGTCTAGCTGCTGAAAACTGGAAACCTCAGGGCGAGGACAGCACATTGTTGGGGATGGAGGTTTAATGAAAACCTGATTCCTCCTGTCTCCTCTTTCAACAAGTTGGTGTGTTTTCATAAACACGTTGAATGATTGTTGTTCCTTCCTCTGGGAGCAACCAAACCGAGTCTTTCACTAAACCTGAATGCAGAGTAGCAGCTTGATGAAGGACTTGATGCAGATTAACATGTTGTTGTTGGTCTCTAATGTTGTGACTGTTTTTATCCTAGTGGAAAGGTTTTAACCGTTTGTGTGTTACCTCCACATGGAAACAGCGTTTTAGGGAAACAAAACAGGATAAAAACTTTACTGTTGCTTTTTTCATGTGGACAGTGAAAATACCTTTTTGTGAAAACACTGAAGTTTTTATCTCAGCCTCTAACCTATAACCAAGCGCGTCACACCCAACAGGAACGGTGGCGAATTACTTGTCATGTAGTTTTATAATCCGATCCGATACGGAGAAGAAGTTTGACTTCATCATGACTCCAAACAAGAGTCTCCAGTTTGCTGTTTGTCTTTCTGGTTCTGCTGTTCAGCGCTGATCTCTTATGGAGTCTTAATGGACCTTACTACAGGGCCGCTTTTCATTGGCTGATGCCCATTCTACGTGGCCGTCTCACAAACACACTTAGCTTCCCGTTAGCTAAGTACAGCATGATGGCAGAACTGATACAACTTGTACACCTTGTAGCCTGTCTGCTACACAGTCTTACGTTAGCTAAACAGATCAATACGCAATGTGTCTGTATCTGATATACACTAAAGATTTTATTTTAGCAGAAAAGGCTTTGGACTAAACTGTTACTCCTGTTAGCCACGTTAGCACCAAGTACAGCTAGTCAGTCAACCATCGCTGTGTTCAGGGAAGCGCTGATTAATAATCGATAAATAAATATCAAGCCTGGAAACTTGATATCGTAACGAACTGAATGTTATGTTTTTAACGTAATCTTTGCTCGTCTTGCGGGGCGCAGGCGGTTGCCACGGTAACAGGTGTGCTTAAACTACAGAGAGAGAGTAAAAAGGTAGGAGTGGTTTTGAGTTGATCACCTGTTCAGGTTATTTTACCTTTGTTTCCCTTTGCTGTGGCTCATTACAGCCGCTGTAGTTTCTAACCGTTGGACTAATTACCTCGTTAGTTTGTGAGTTTACGTCATTCACAACAAACATCAAATAGAACAAATATATTTCATAAAATTTTAACAAACAAATGGCTTCTACCGCGGTAATTATGTGAAATTAAATTAATTATATCCCAACTTCAGAAGATTTGCCTTTACCTTTACAGAGCTTATTGGTTCCTCCTATCAGTCTGTAGCTTCTCATATTTAGGTCAAAGTTCAGATCCACCATAATGGACTTGTAACATAACCACTATGTTTGTTTTTTCCTAAATAAATACATTAAAAAGTAAATGTATCAACCTGTCGTGTAGAACAGTTGCTGTGATTTCATTGTTAAAAGTATTCAATTTTCCACTGGTTATAACTGATTTCGGGTAAATCCTGATATGTTCAGGTGTGTGTGAAACAAATTAGTAATTAAAAAAGGGGCGTGTGCGTCGGCGCAAGAGGCGCAAGCGGGGAGGAAGACGCTGACCGTGGGATCTGTGCAGCGGGAGTTTTGACTTGTCTGAACGTTTAAAACTAGTAAAAATCAAAGGAAAGACATCAAAAACAGCTATCAAAGATCGCCCCGTGCCACAAATGGTATTTTAGGAACTGGATCGGAGTTTGCACCCAGGAAACGGCGCCCGGTGCAAGTGGACGCCGCCAGTGCGAGAGGACGCCACCGAGGGGAAAGAGAAACGCTCCCGGTGAGATCTGGACGGTACTTTTCTTTTTAGGGATTTTTGGTGGTACCACTCTTTTTCCGTATCTTTTTGGGGAGGGGGTTGGACGTTAGGATTTTTCGTTTTGGATCGGGACTTGGGGAAATACTTCCAGGACTTTGTTTATTTTTCGAGGATATGGAACTGCTTTGTGGACAATAATCTCTTTGAAATAAGGATGGGAAAATTGTGGACATTTACTTAATTAGGTCTTTTGCTGATTGAAACCGAGTAACCATAATTATTTATTTTTTTGAGGGAATGGAGTTATCGATCTATTAAGATAAGCTATTATTATTTTGTGGTATTGTAATTCTTTTTTTGAATAAATGTTGCTAAGGATCAACTTATTTCTTATTGAGTGATTGGGTATTTATTTATTTATTTTTCCAAATTAATAGTGTAGCATACCTTACCTGATTTCCTGGGACAGATCCCCCTTGTGTGTATTTGTAAGTTCTGCTTTAAGCCGAATGTAACAAAATGGTGGCCTGTATGGGGACCAGGATAATATAATTTCAGGTTTTGTGCTACATTAGATAACACAGTTAAAGAGAATCCTATAATAGATTGGAATGTATTTGTTTTGAGTGTTTTTTCTTTGCAAGATGGATGACATAACTTCTCAATCACAACATACTGAGGAAAGAGATGCTGATGAGAATGAGGAAGAAAGTGGAGCAGGTCTTGTAGATCAGGAAGAGACATTTAGCAACAGAGGGAGACGCCTGGGTTACAAGGAGGAATCCTGTAGGTGAATTAACTTCTCTGATTAGCTCCCTTTATGTATCAGATAATGAAGTTGAAGAAAGAGAGGATGACGAGGAAAACTTTCTCACTATGTCAGACATTAATGGTATTAGGAATGATTTAACCAACATGGGGGTTAGGATTACCTCATTGGAAGAAGATTTTCGGGCATCTGTAGACAGTGCTTTGAATAGGGAGCAAAACATCAGGACATACATAGATAGAAATATTGAGGCCCTGCAGCAATGCATGGACACTGCCTTTAAAGACTTTGAAGCTAAGGTTGTAGATTGTTTGCTGCGACGGGATGGGAAGTGGAAGGCTGAAATAGAGAGGCTGAAGCGCGCTAGACTCTCTACAGAAATTCATTCCCTTGATAGTGTCAGACCAAGTCTCCCCGTGCCTTCTGGTCATCTCTCTTCTACCATGAGGCATGTTTTCCCTGAAACATCATCTCCACCTTTAGCCCTACCTGTACAAGGAGTACCACAAGGAAGTCTTGGACTTTCACACCCCCAAAGATCGGACCAAACTACTGCCTACATCCCTCCAGGAACGGTTCCAGTCAGGCCATCAACAGACAGTGGGATAGTAGACCTCCCGGCATCAATCTCTCACCTGGCAGTTCCTTCATCAAGCAGAACATCTGTGGTTTACTCCAAGCCCCCTGTGCACTTGGAGTTCCCGACATTTGAGGGTGCAGGAGAAGTTTCTGATGTCTTAAATTTTATTGATCAGTGTGAGACATTTCTAACAGTAAGGCCTGTTACTGGCTGATCCTGAATTATTGGGAGCTTTAACAGCTGTCTTAAAAGGCTCTGCTCGGTGTTGGTGGAGTGTGGCTAAAAATAAGATACACAACTGGCTTGAATTTAAAAATGCTTTTTGTGCTGCCTTTCTACCACCAGACTATCTTTCAGAAGTAGAAGAGAAGTTAAGAGATATGGTCCAGTTGCCAGAGCAATGTTTAAGAGATTTTGCCTTTGAGTATCAAGCACTATGTCTAAGATGGAAGTCAGACATCAGTGAGACCGAGCTGGTGAGGAGGATTTTAAACAACTGCAATCCCAAGCTAGCAGGCTGTCTTCGTGGCACAGTCACCTCTATGGATCAATTAATAAAGGTGGGATCTCAGGTTGAAAAAGACTGTGCTGGTGTTAAAATTTACTGGGGGAAAGTGGATCAGCACAAAGCCAAAGGAAAATACCCAGCAAGATCTAAGGGAAATCCCAGAAAGCCAGCCGACTCTGTATCTGTTGTTCAGCGAGGCCCGGGTTCCTCCCTCCTTCATGTTCCCATAGAGGTGCACGACAGGATGTACAATGCTGTGCTGGATACAGCATGCACCTATTCCCTGATGAGAAATAGTCAGTGGAAAATAATTGCTAGAGAAGGGGAGGTTTTGAAGCCAGCTGACAACCAGAAGTTTGCACTTGCCAATGGCAAAACCTACAGCGCTTTAGGGAAAGCCACAATCATTTATGGTTGGCATGGGATGATGTGGTCGTTGGAGACTTTTGTGGTGGAGGATAATAACCTCACCTTTCCCATTATCCTAGGTCTCGACTTCTTGTCCAAAACCTCTGCCATTATCAACCTGGGTGACCACACCTATGGGGTAAAAGGGCCAAAAGGTTATACCTTTTATCCTTTTTCATTTTCAGCTGCTGCCAGAACACCTGTGCATGATAGTCATTCTCCCCTAAATCTGATCTTGGCTCTGCCATTGGAAAAGGACAAAGTACCAAACACAGAGTCATATCCCGTGAAGATAAAACATCCTCCAGAAGTCCAGAAGGTTTTGGAGGCCTGGCCATCTGTATGCTCGGATACATTGGGCAGAACATCTGTGGAAGAACACAGAATAATGACCACAGATGAAATACCCATCCGCTACAGAGCTTACCGGGTGTCTCCTTTCAAGCGGCAAGTAATAAAAGAACAGATTGATGCTATGCTAAAGGATGACATTATAGAGCCATCACAGTCTTCATGGGGATCCCCCGTTGTCCTTGTTCCTAAGCCAGACAAATCTTTTCGTTTTTGTGTGGACTACCGAGCTTTGAACACCAAAACGCTTCAGGATGCTTATCCCATGCCCATCATCCATGAGCTGTTGGAGTCAATGACTGGAGCAAACATTTTCAGCACCCTGGATTTGAAATCTGGATATTGGCAGATGGCAGTGGCAGAAGAAAGCAAGGGAAAAACTGCTGTTATTACCCCATTTGGACTTTATCAATTTAAGCGCATGCCATTTGGATTAAAAAATGCAGGAGCGTCCTTTCAACGTTTAATGGAGAAGGTTTTAGGAGAGCTACGGGGAAAGATCTGCTGTGTGTACATTGATGATGTGATTGTTTTCTCAGCCTCAGCCGAGCAACACCTGAAAGACCTGGATACAGTATTTGCAAAGCTCCATAATGCCAATCTGTCCCTCAATCTTAAGAAATGCAACTTTTTCCAGCGAGAACTCAAGTTCCTGGGACACATTGTATCAGCGGAAGGCGTTCAAGTGGATCCGGAAAAAACCCACGCCATTATGGTTTATCCTACTCCAACTAACCAGAAAACACTTCAGAGATTCCTCGGAATGGTTGGTTGGTACCACAAGTTCATCTCACATTTGGCAGAAATAGCTTCACCTCTTTATCAACTGCTCAAAAAAGATGTTTGGTGGGAGTGGACAGTGGACTGCCAACGTGCCTTCATGACGCTGAAGAAAGCTTTGGTGGAATCATCCATACTGGGGGCAGCCAGATTTCGAGTTACCTTTCGAAATACATACAGATGCCAGTGACGTTGGTCTGGGGGCCGTCCTTGTCCAACCAACTCCGGATGGAGAAAAGGTTATTGCTTTTGCTTCAAGATCATTGAAGGGAGCAGAGCTGAACTACTCCACCTCTGAAAAGGAATGCTTAGCAGTGGTTTGGGCAGTGGAAAAGTGGAGACACTTTGTAGAGGGTACAAAGTTTACCATTTACACTGACCATGCTGCACTAACCTGGGCATTTAATTGCCCCAGAACCAGTTCTAGGTTAACACGCTGGGTGCTGAGGTTGCAAGAGTTCAATTTTGAAGTACGATATAGAAAAGGAATGCACAATGTAGTGCCTGATGCGCTGTCCCGAGCAATGGTTACTAATCCTGCTGGAACAGCCCAGGTAGCCCTGAATTCTGCTAAAACCTTGTTAGGTTTGCCCCTATCATTTATGGAAATCAAGGAAGCTCAGGAAAAGGACTCAAACCTAATGGAGATGGTTCAGGATCCGAGATACCAGAGACCTGACAAGATCTCTTTCTACAAAGTTCACGATCTCTGGTACAGGAAGACCACACTAAAGGATGGAATCAAATACCAGCTGGTGATTCCCAAGTCTTTAGTTCCTCAATTTCTACAGTACTTCCATGATCGTCCATTGAGTGGACATCTGGGCAGGCTAAAGACACTCCTCCGGCTGTTAGAAGTAGCATGGTGGCCGTCAGTCCGTAAGGATGTGTGGCAACATGTAAAGAACTGTGCAGTTTGCCAGAAGTACAAACCAGATAATCAAGCTCCAGCTGGCTTTCTGCAGCCGACACCGCTGACTGAACCCTGGGTAAAACTTGGGGTGGACTTGATGGGACCTTTTCCACGCAGTAAAAAAGGAAATGTCTTCCTTTTTGTGGTGATCGACTACTTCACAAAGTGGGTGGAAATGTTTCCTGTAAGAGACAGCAAGACAAAGAAGCTCATCACTATCCTCCAGGAGGAGATATTTACTCGTTTTGGAGTTCCACAAAGTCTTGTGTCGGATCGTGGGCCCCAGTTTACCAGTCAAGAGATGTCCAGTTTTTGCTCTATGTGGGGGGTAAAGCACCATTTTACCACCAGCTATCATCCCCAATCTAACTTGACAGAACGAGCTAACAGAACTATCAAAACAATGATAGCCTCATTTGTTGGACAACATCACAATCAGTGGGACCAACATATAAGGGAGTTCCGTTTTGCCATAAATAGTGCTCAACATGAAACCACAGGGAGAGCCCCTGCAGAGCTTATGCTGGGACGTCAACTTCAAGGGCCATTGGAGAGGATGATAGCCAAACCACCATCACCTCAGCAACCCATATACAAATTGTTGGAGCAACATAAGGAGATGAAAGAAGAAGTCAAACGGAAAGTTGGGATAAGTCAAGCCCGACAAGCCAGATACTACAATGCCCGGAGGAGAGGTGCACAATTCCGGCCGGGAGATTTGGTCTGGGTAAGGTCTCACCCACTTTCCAAAGCAATAGACAATTTTTCCTCAAAGCTAGCACCAAAGTGGTCAGGACCAGCTACAGTGAGGAAACTGTTAGGCCCAGTAAACTATCAGCTTCAGTGGAAAGGCCAGGACAAAGGAACAGACACGGTTAATGTGGTTAACTTAAAGCCTTATTTTGGAGTTCAACCTCCCTTGCCTCCGGCTGGGGGGGGGGGGGATTGTAACATAACCACTATGTTTGTTTTTTCCTAAATAAATACATTAAAAAGTAAATGTATCAACCTGTCGTGTAGAACAGTTGCTGTGATTTCATTGTTAAAAGTATTCAATTTTCCACTGGTTATAACTGATTTCGGGTAAATCCTGATATGTTCAGGTGTGTGTGAAACAAATTAGTAATTAAAAAAGGGGCGTGTGCGTCGGCGCAAGAGGCGCAAGCGGGGAGGAAGACGCTGACCGTGGGATCTGTGCAGCGGGAGTTTTGACTTGTCTGAACGTTTAAAACTAGTAAAAATCAAAGGAAAGACATCAAAAACAGCTATCAAAGATCGCCCCGTGCCACAAATGGTATTTTAGGAACTGGATCGGAGTTTGCACCCAGGAAACGGCGCCCGGTGCAAGTGGACGCCGCCAGTGCGAGAGGACGCCACCGAGGGGAAAGAGAAACGCTCCCGGTGAGATCTGGACGGTACTTTTCTTTTTAGGGATTTTTGGTGGTACCACTCTTTTTCCGTATCTTTTTGGGGAGGGGGTTGGACGTTAGGATTTTTCGTTTTGGATCGGGACTTGGGGAAATACTTCCAGGACTTTGTTTATTTTTCGAGGATATGGAACTGCTTTGTGGACAATAATCTCTTTGAAATAAGGATGGGAAAATTGTGGACATTTACTTAATTAGGTCTTTTGCTGATTGAAACCGAGTAACCATAATTATTTATTTTTTTGAGGGAATGGAGTTATCGATCTATTAAGATAAGCTATTATTATTTTGTGGTATTGTAATTCTTTTTTTGAATAAATGTTGCTAAGGATCAACTTATTTCTTATTGAGTGATTGGGTATTTATTTATTTATTTTTCCAAATTAATAGTGTAGCATACCTTACCTGATTTCCTGGGACAGATCCCCCTTGTGTGTATTTGTAAGTTCTGCTTTAAGCCGAATGTAACAGACTGACACCTGCTGGCCTCAGGTTTGCAACCAGCTTGTGACTGAGAAACCAGTAACCTCCTCCCAGATGATGACATGAACTTGTTAGTTCCTCTGTCCATTGTAGTAGCTGATATATTGTGAAAGTCCGGTAGAAATGATGCATTAATGGAGTCATGTTTACATAGAAACAACCAGGCTTTGTTTGTGAGACTTGCGGTCATGTGGGTCGGTTGTGGGCGGAGCTTGGTAAGGTCCATCCAGGTCCCAGGCTACATGTTTAGCGCCTCCTACAGGTTTTGAAGAGGTAATTCTATGTGGATGGAACCATTTCTGGAAATGATGCAGTGTGAATGCATGTTTCTGTGTAAATGAGAGTCTAAAGCAAACAGACCAGGTAATTTTCATCAAATCTTCCAAAATGTACTAATATTTCAATGCATTGTCGTCTTTCTTGTAATGTTCTTTACCTTTTTGTCTTTATTCATCTGGTAAATAGTCAGAACTAGCCTGACTTTGACTAGAACTATGCAAATACTTGCCTGGTCTTGTCTTAGACATCCATCTAATCTGAACATCGTTTGTCCAACAGAGAGAAGACGACAAAGCACAAGTTAAATCTATTCAGAGCAAATCAACCAAACCTTCTGTCTCTAAACCTTAAACATAGGAATACATAAATACCAACATAATTACGTCTGTTTAGTTCATTTCAGTTAATTTTACAGCTCAGACTCACAACAGAGGTTTTTGTGTAAAAAACAGATAAATAGAAAAATATAATCCGTTCAGTTTCAGTCATTATATAAACTGAGTTACATCATAAACAGAGCGCCATGTTTATCCTCATGACTGGTAGAAGTTTTCTATCAGGTTGTTTGATTACCTGGTGAAGCTGCGTGTCTCTGCTGAGTCTTCTTGGTTTCTGAAAGCTTTGAGCTCCACAGCGGTTCTGGTCTCTGTGAAACTCCTCCCACCAACACCTGGACCGCCCTCACAGCCCAGGTGAGTCTGCAGCCCAGGTGAGTTCACAGCCAAGGTGAGTCTGCAGCCCAGGTGAGGCCACAGCGCAGCCAGACTGTTGGACCTGTGGGTGAACTTGGATTGGACCTGGTCAGTCTAAAACATCAGAAGATGAAACCTGACAGGTGAGTCCTGCAGAGACATTGCTGCTGTTCGTGACAAACAGTCTGAACTCACAGGTCCAAGCGTGGACTGGAAACACCTAGATGGTTTCTTATCTTCTGACCTGATAGGATCAGAACACCGTAAATTGCCTTCGCCTTACAAAACGAGCAGATAGCATCTACGGCATTCCTGGAGGACAAAAAGCTCTTTAGCCTTAAAATGGTAAACATGTTTTTATCAGCCAAACTGGAACTTTAGAAATTTCCAGAAGTTTCCAAGAGAAGCTGCCTCCATAACGAACTGATTCCTCTAGTTTTATTGTGTGAATCTGAAGTAATTTGAAATAATTTGGGGATATAAACAGAGATGTTTTCATCTGCATCAGTTTATTCTCTGGATGTTTGGACCGCTGCTGACGTTTGGCTGGAGGCCACACAAATGTTCTTCAAGTGCTGCAGATGGTCCCTGAGCCACACATTTAGCACCTTTCTACAGCAGAAAATGAAGAGAAAGGACGAACAACGCAATGAGGATAAAGATGTACCTGCAGCCCATCATGGAGGACAAGCAGTGAGTATTAACAAACTATATTAATAATTCAGTTTCTAAAGGAAATCTGACGTTGAATCGATGGTTTAAAGAAACAGTTGAAGCCAAAGATCAAATCAAATCAATCAAGTTACACTGATAAACATTTTATTCATACATGGAGACACAACTTGAGGTAAGAAATGTCTCAGTGGCCTAATCAAAGGTTAGAATGATCCTTTTATTCAAGTATTTTTCATAATTTTACTCTTGGAATTTTTTTATAGCAAATTTAAAATGAGGTTTTTAAATGAGAACCAAAGATTTATCTGTGTTTTATGACCAGTGGGGTTTACAGATGGTCCCTGAATGCACCATGCCTTGGCTGAACTGGATGCTCAGCACCAAGTTTTCTGCTTTCAGGGCAGAACAGAAAATATTAACAATGGGTGATAAATATACAGTCATGCTTTTAAAACTCAGTGCAGGAAAATTTCCAAAACAAAGAAAGAAACAAATGATGGATAAAACCCCGGAGTTAAAGTCTAGATGGAGCCAGGCAGGAAGAAGAGTTCACATTAAATACAGAAATAAAAACAAATAAAAACCAAGCAGCTTGTTGAGCCATGAGAGTGAAGAGCAGCAGTGAAAGGTGAGGACAGTCAAAGTGATGAAGAATAGCCGAGCAGCCATTCATTCTCAGTTCTTCCAGTTTTCTCGATGCATTTTCTGGACAAAATGTTTTTCTTCTGTGATGTCCAAACCAAAAAAATAACTTTATTTATGAAATGTTCTGAAGGAACGTTGTTCTGGTTCTTCAGGCTGGCAGAGAGAACATGAAAGAATCCATGAACCCAGAGGAAGATAAACTACAAACAACTGATCTGCAAAGTAAAAGAAACAAAAACTAAAACAACTCAAAAACAGTGTGTCATGATTCCAGCCCTTCAGCTCTGCCTTGGCTGTGCTGATTGCTCATTGCCCTCACCTGCACTGAGCTGGTCCCTATTTAAACAGCTGCTTGTCACCAGCTCAGTGCGAGATCGTCTGTTGCCACTGTCACAGCTTTCAAGCCTTGTTGTCTCATGTTCCAAAGAGTTTTCTGGTTTCTGATCCTGCCTGTTTTTTGACCACAGATTTTTGCCTAATCCTTCTGCTGTTGAAAGTCCTGTTGCTGAACCCTGCCTGTCTCTGACCCTGCCTCCTGGATTCTGGATTTTTATTGCCTGAGACCCTCCCGTGCATGACCCTGGACCGTTTCAAGACTCAGCTTCTGGTTGGTGGATTTTGTCCCTGTTGTCTGCTTGTCCCCTGAGCCCCCTCAGATCTCCCCTTGTCCATTTACCCTACCTGCCCCTGGCTGGACTCCTGACCTCTGTGGATCCCCCATCCCTGACTCCACCAGTGAGGCCACACCAATTACTTTTGTAACCTTTGATGAAACATCCTCTTGTTGTGGCTGCGTTTTGGGTTCTGGCTGATTCTGCTTTTAACATTACACACTAAGGCATGAACAGGGTATGGCAAGACCTTAACAACAATAAGTCAGATAAAGAGACTATGGCAAAACATTTCAAGAATAAACTGAGTGTGGAAAAATCTGAATGGTAATAAACCAAGAAAAAATCAGAATACAAACACAATCATTTATTGTCAGAGCAGATGAAACCAAACATGGAGGTAGAGCGAGAGCTCCCCCTAGTGGTTAAACACTTTCAGCCAATCTGAGCTGATTCTCTGGTTATTACTGAATAAATCAGACGCAGCAGAATATTTGGACATGATGAAGTATGAAAAGCTCCTGCTGTGTGATCTGATCTCTGTGGTGATGAAACACAAACCCGTCTCAGAGTCATTTGAGAGCTTAAAAATTTTTAATTTCTGTTTGAATCTGAATGAAAATGTCAACATTTCACCAACAAAACATGAAAAATAAAACAGTCTACCACCACATTAACATTTTGGATTAACAGACTGGTTCTACAGCCCAGAGAGAAATTAGACATGTTTTGTGATTTCTGTGCTGTTGATGTTTTGGAGACTGAAGGAAACAGTGACGTGCGGTGAGGTTCATAGCTGGTGAGGCACTGACGTCATCAGAATCAGATTTGCAAATAGATGCATAGATTGACAGCAGTTTACAGGTTATGTTTCACTTCTGCATCCTTACACATACAAACCTTTCAGCTCCGGCGTTGGTCTTCCTTTGGTTATTATCTCCTGCTTCGATTGAAAGTCCACTTGAGAAAACTTTTTAGTGTTGTAATGTAGTCATCCATGTCGAAAGTCGGGATAAGCGAGAGGAAAAAAATCACTATCTCTATTATAATCTATCGCTGCACTTGACTTGCTTCCCGAATCGTTTAGCCTAGCTCGCTGTCACTTACTCGGCAGTTGAGGAGTGAACAAGACGAACGTCTGGGATCTTGAGCGCCCCCTGCCATGAGGCAAGAGAACTGCCTGCCTCACCTCGAACCTGTTCTCTGCCGTTTATAATCGCTCATTACACGAAACACGTTACACAAACACAGTTGGTGACAAAAAGCACTGTACATTATATACATAAGCTAAATTATTGGAAATAAGTTCACATATTAAATTTGTTTAAACCATTTTATTGACGCCGTACAGCAACATGCTCTCTCCGCTTAGCAGCCAGCGCAGAGCCAGGGGTTGCGCAATCCAAGGTGAGGCAGAGCTCGCTGCTGCCTCACCGGCATCGCTTCCAAGCATTTCAATGGGAAAATAAGAAAATTCAGCGATTTTGAACAAATAAAAATCGAAATTGGTGAAGCTACATGAAAAATAAATATTTTTTAGTGCAAACCACCGGATGAATATAACAATTTAAATTACTTTATGATTATATATTTTCTTTCTTTCCATGATGGCTGGTGAGGCACTGCCTCACCTGCCTCCCCTGACCGCACGTCACTGGTGGTTATAGCAGAACTGTATTCATACATGTAAACTAGCCTCCAGCTCCAGATGTCCTGCAGCTTTTAAATGTCTCTCTGCTTCAACACACCTGGATCCATTTGTAGCTCATTAGCAGAGCTGAGCTGCATGAGAAACTTTCACTATTTCATTCAAGACACATCTAAACACTGCAGGACTCTGGTCCTCTGGGAATGCAGAGACGACTGATATAAACAGTTTATCTGACTGTATGCTAGCAGGTAGTAGCTGCTTTGTCAAATGGACTGTTACAGCCAGAAAAAGATATAAAAATGTTCTTTTTAAAATTCTTTATCACATTGATTACATCTGCATGAAAACAACCCAGAGTTTCCAGGAGTAGATGATGTAGACCAGGACCGGTGTCCTGCAACTCTTGGATGTCTCCCAGGTTCAACCTGCTTCAACCCAACAGCTGAATCACCTCCTAAGTGCAGCCAGGCACTTCAGAGTCCTGCTAATAACCTCATTATTTGACTCAGGTGTGTTGAAGCAGGAGACCGGCCCTCCAGGCCTGGAGTTGGCCACTCCTGATGTAAATGGACATTTGATCAGGGAAACTTGATTCTGTCATAAAATGTGGAAAAAGAAAAAAATATATATTTTACTGGTAATTTATATGGTTCTAATAATTTGAGTATCTGAGGGATTTGATTCTGGAATCATCACTGTGCTGTTTGTTGCTTTATCTTTATTTATATGGTTTATTCCTCCTGGCAATCTCACTTTTTCAAATCAGAAAGTCGCTGATCCTCTAGTTGTTCAGGAACCTTTGAGTGAAACGATCTTCAACGATACATAAAAAACATGAACTTCTGGTTCATTGACAAACATTTATTAATTTTTGTTTTACAGATTTCACTTTGTGGGACAGAGAAACGATTAGAAAAGTATCCATAAGATCGCTCCAGCGCAGCAGCAGTTATGAAACTTCGGCCTCAGACTCCATTGAAACCAAGGCGTCTCAGCTGAGCGCCGACGCGTCGCTCATTCTCAGCGTTCTGAGTGGTCTGGTTGAAGCTGGAGGATCTGCCAACTATCTGAACGATCACAAGGAGTTCAAGAACCAGAGCAGAGTCGTCCTTCAGTACAAAGCAACAACGGCTTACGAACGACTGGAACTGAATCATGCAGAAGCCAAAAAACTGCAAGTTAGAGACGTTATTAAGAACAGCCGAACAACGCAT
This sequence comes from Xiphophorus couchianus, assembly GCF_001444195.1. Lineage (NCBI taxonomy): Eukaryota > Metazoa > Chordata > Actinopteri > Cyprinodontiformes > Poeciliidae > Xiphophorus > Xiphophorus couchianus. The sequence goes on from NC_040232.1 coordinate 1,842,815, forward strand.
GTAGTCACAGGCATCCTTTACGGGGCCAACGCTTTCTTTGTGTTTGACAGTGAGAAGTTAGACAGCAGCAGTCTGCACAGCATGGAGAAAGAAATGCACAGCTTAGTCAAGAAGATCCCAAAACTGGATCCCAAAGGAAACACAGTCAGAAATCTGAGAGAAGAAGAAAAAAACATCATTGAAAAATTCGCCTGTAAATTTTATGGAGATTTCATTCTGGACAGGAACCCTACAACCTTTGAGGAGGCAGCAGATGCCTGCAGAAAACTCCCAGGGTTTCTGGGAGACGATGGAGAGAAATCAGTCCCAGTTAAAGTTTGGCTGACCCCCCTGGAGAACCTGGATTCATCTGCAGCTCAGCTGAAGGGAGACCTTTCTGACGGCCTGATCAGAAAGGCCAATAATGTTTTGAAAGGAGTCAGAGAAATACAGATGAGATGCAACGAGACCATGGAAAAGGAAGTGGTGAAAACCTTCCCACAGATTCACAAAAAGCTGAAGAGTTTCCAGCATCTCTGTGAAGATTTCCTGAAAACAGTCCAGCAGACCCTGCAGGAGAAAATTCCTCTGATCCGGGAAGGTGAAGAAGAAGAATCGTTAGAAAACTTCCTTGATGAGCAGGAGAAGACTCCGTTCAGCCGGAAAAACTTAGACCTGTGGCTGGATTATTTAGACAGAGAAATCAATGTCATCACATCCTGCTTAGACACCATGAAGGGAATCGGGATCATCCCAGACGAGTCGGACCTGGACAGACGGGTTCTGGGTGTAGAAGACGCCCTCTGCTTCGTCTTCACCTCCATTGAAACTTGTGACGCCTACATGGACCAGATGGACGGTTACTTTAATGAAACTCCAGCCAATGTGGCTCCACCAGCTAAAGACCAGTGGTTCTTCTCAGATGAGGTCTTAGAAAACATGAAGCAGAAAGCCAACATGATCTCAGAAATGGCTAAAGGCCTGAAGAGCAGCAGCAGGTTTAGTTTCCTCATAGCCGCTCTGCCAAACGAGGAGTTCAGAGGAGCAACCGTCCACCATTACAGGAAAGGTGTCAAGAAAACCGAAGACTTCTCCAAACCTCCCATTTATCAAGTGAGAAATGTAACGGATAAAGAAAACCTAATGTGGTGTAAGCACAAACTATTTTATCTCCACTTCTAATAAACACATTTTAAGCTGACAGTTAAATTAAGAAAGTTCTTGTTCAGGGTGTTTTACCAGATACAATTAGTTTATTAAGTACAATAATGATGTAGTGAAGAGACACGTCTACTACTGAATCTAGCAGACTGAAAAAAATCTGTTGATTTGATCATTCAAGTATGGAAACTTCTGGTTTCAAATGTAAACAAAAATTAAAGAAAACCTTTTTCATTTCCCAACAATTTAAAAGATCTTCACTGAGGGTCAAACTGCTTGTTCCTGCTCACAGATTTGCCAAAAAGCGTCATGACTCAGTCAGTGTGAGGGATTAAATAAGGCTTCAATCTCAGATCTTTTAAATATTACTCCAAGTGACAAACAGTAACTGATTTGTTTTATCCAACAGATTCCTGTGATCTGACTTTGGACCCAGAAACTGTGAATGGGAACCTCATTCTTTCTGCAGGAGACAAAAAGGCGACATATGGATCCAGGCAGACGTACCCTGTAGTAGAGAAGCGGTTTGATTCGTACCCCCAGGTTCTCTGCTGCGAAGGCCTGACAGGCTGTCACTACTTTGAGGTTGTGTGGAGCAGTGAAGTTTCTAAGGAGCTTGGTATCGGTCTTGCATATGAAAGCATTCCAAGAAAAGGAAGCGGCAGGAACACTGGGTTTGGATATAATGGAGTCTCCTGGTATTTTGGCGTTAATGACAGTGATCTGCGTGCGTGGCACCGTCGCAGTAAGACGTGGTCCTCTGCTCTCCCTGCTGGATGCAACAGAGTCGGGGTTTATTTGGACTGGCCCGGCGGGACGCTGTCCTTCTACCAGGTGTCCTCCAACACTCTGACCCATCTCTACACCTTTGAGAACCGATTCTCTGCAGCTCTTTACCCGGGTTTCTACATCTGGAACAAAAACAACGTTGCTGCATTCAGCCCAGTTTAAAGGGAACATATCAGGCAAAATCCACTTTTTAGCCCTTAAATTAAAGGCAGACGCCTTTCCCCTCTGCTCCCTCGCTGCCCATGCCTGCCCTGCTTTCTCTGTTTTGGTCCTGTGTTTTGGAGCCTTTCTTTGCACATCCTCCAAATCTACAAATTATGGATCTGGTCAACCGCTCTCTCAATGCAATTGATACAATTTTCTCGATGAGGAGACTGGGCACAGGAGAGTCCTCTTGTCCTGATGATAACAGGATTTCTGCTGTTTGGACCTTGAGGATTCCTGGCTTATTGATAAATTTGTGACGGACTTGGCCAAAACTAGTGAACACTCAGACTGTTGGTGTGGACAGAGACACAAGTTGGATGTGAGTCTTGCTGAGATACTAAAACTCACTATGGATGGAATCGATCTTGGAGAATTTGCTCTGTGGAACGACCAAACTAATTTAATAATTGGGAACTGAAATGTATCAGAGAGACTTTAGAGAAGATTGAAATTTATAATCTACCAAAACTAAGACGTTCTGTGTCTGAATCGGCTTCCCTGTGTTGCCTTGGAAGGGCTGCATATTTCCAATCTCCTTGAAGATGTGTAAACATAACGCTTCTTCCCACCTCACCCCTCCTGTTATCCATGCAGCTGTGGAGCTGAGCGCTACCAAGGACATGCCTCTATAACAACATCTTATCGGACTTCTGCCCGGAGGCTGAGCAACGAGGTTTCATGGCCCTGTGATGTCACTGCCTTCACTCATGTGTTTGTTTTGTCTGAATGGTGCCATGTGCCCTAATGTGTCCTTTCCTCTTTTTATTTTATTATTGATAGAATTAAAATAATAACCTACATACGTAAATACTAATCATTATATTTGAGGACTGTTAGATTCTATGTCTGTTTCTGGAATGTCTGCAGGAAGTGATAAGCGTGCCAAACTGAGAACTGACCTGGCAGGAAAAACACCAAAAGGCCAAAGGATGAAAGGTTGTGACCCAGAGGCATGGGAACTGCTTTGATGTCCTCACATGTACTGAAGACAGGAGATTCTTTGTATAGAGAAGATTTATGAGTGTGTGCTAGCAGCTGGGTGTTATGTGTCTCCCACCCTTTTAGGACCAGCTGCTGGCTAAATGTAAATTAGGGCATCATGATTGAAAAATAAAGGAGGAGAAGCAAGAGAGGATTCTCAGAGCGAGTTTGGAGACTGTGAAAATCAGGCCCTCCTCTCTGCTCTCCTCATGAGTAAAATCCAATTCATTTGTCTTTCTTCTTAATTGTATTAAGGTTGAACCTGACATTGTTTTGTTAGAAAATGTGGAGTACTCACTTTTAACACAGAAAAGGAATTAGATTAGTCACTCTTTAGCTTATATTTTAGAGTACTCACTATTTGGATGAATTTAGAGCATACTTAGAAAGTCCAGAGGATACTTGTACTTATTTAGCAACCCAGAACAGGGATTAGAACTTGGAACCCAGAAAAACAACCTTAGCCACTATTTAGACTCGTATTCTCTCAAACCAGAAAATAAATTAGACCAGAGGATTCTTACTTTCCTCTTTTTATCCTCTAGATACTCCTGAAAAGGATTATCTACATTATTATTATTATTACCTTTTTCTTCTTTTGCTCTTTCCTTTGGTTTATTTTGTTTGTATTTCCTTTTAATTCCTGTAAAGCAGTTTGTATTGCCTTGTAGCTGAAAATGTGCTATAGAAATAAAATTACCTTTACCTTTAAAGGTTCACTTGTTGATATGAAAATTAATTATAATCTTTGATTCATTCATTATAAAAAAAGCAGCATAATTAATTTAACCCTGAAAGTTTCCTGATAATCTTCTCTATAAATCCCAAAAGGCTTTAATCAAATTTAATTTACAGGATGAATACAGGCTGGCTGGAGTTCCTTATTGTCTATCTATTTCACCAATACATATATCAATCCTTTGAAATGTGAGGACTGTTTAATCATTTTAGTAAAATACTTAATATTTGTACACCGTGTTCTAAATTATTATGTAAGTGATATTTTCTCAGGTTTTCCTAAATGGTCGATTAAATGATGGTCAGTATAATTTTTTTTTTCCATTTTTTTTCTCCGAAGAGTTTTTGCGGCGCTAGTGGCTCGTTTTTTTTGTACAGTAGGCAGACAGGAAGGAGGGTGAGGAGAGGGGGAAGACATGCGGCAAAGGTCGTCGGGAGTCGAACCCGCAACGTCGAGGACTAAGGCCTCCAAACGTGGGGCGTGCTAACCCCCTGCGCCACCACAGCACGCTCCCAGTATAATTTTCAAGTCATTAACTATTACAATATAAATCTAATTCTACTGAATAAAGCCTGTTTCTGTTTGAAAATGAATCTTCATATCCGGCTGGGCCCACTGGGACCGGTTCTGCTTGTGAGCTCTGGTTAGGGGCCCAATAGTAGGTTGATGCACCGCAAGCCTTGGGAGGATCTTCTAATCACTGTTTGCTGTTGTAAGGACATTTTAACAGCTGCTCTCTGAATCTGATGAATGTGTCTAACAGAAACTTTCCTCATTCTGCCTTCATCTGTAAAACCATCTTTGTTCTGAATCGGCCACAAATCTCTTCACAGTATGATGACGCTTCAGTTTTCATTAAATATCTGATGTTTTCATAACTTGTCATACGGCACTACACTGATGATTTTCATCAGCAGAGATTCTTTCTGTTTCCATATTGCTTGAAACCTGTGGCCTGTTTAATAATGTGGAACATCCTTCGTATCTCCTTCCTGTCTCCATCTTGTCTCCTTCCTGTCTCCTTCTTGTTTCCTTCCTGTCTCCATCTTGTCTCTTTCCTGTCTCCTTTTTGTCTCCTTCCTGTCTCCATCTTGTCTCCTTCCTGTCTCCTTCTTGTTTCCTTCCTGTCTCCATCTTGTCTCCTTCCTGTCTCCTTCTTGTTTCCTTCCTGTCTCCATCTTGTCTCCTTCCTGTCTCCTTCTTGTTTCCTTCCTGTCTCCATCTTGTCTCTTTCCTGTCTCCTTTTTGTCTCCTTCCTGTCTCCATCTTGTCTCCTTCCTGTCTCCTTCTTGTTTCCTTCCTGTCTCCATCTTGTCTCCTTCCTGTCTCCTTCTTGTCTCCTTCCTGTCTCCATCTTGTCTCCTTCCTGTCTTCTTCTTGTCTCCTTCCTGTCTCCTTCTTGTTTCCTTCCTGTCTCCATCTTGTCTCCTTCCTGTCTCCTTTTTGTCTCCTTCCTGTCTCCATCTTGTCTCCTTCCTGTCTCCTTCTTGTCTCCTTCCTGTCTCCTTCTTGTCTCCTTCCTGTCTCCATCTTGTCTCCTTCCTGTCTCCTTCTTGTCTCCTTCCTGTCTCCATCTTGTCTCCTTCCTGTCTTCTTCTTGTCTCCTTCCTGTCTCCTTCTTGTTTCCTTCCTGTCTCCATCTTGTCTCCTTCCTGTCTCCTTCTTGTCTCCTTCCTGTCTCCATCTTGTCTCCTTCCTGTCTCCTTCTTGTCTCCTTCTTGTCTCCTTCCTGTCTCCTTTTTGTCTCCTTCGTGTCTCCTTCCCGTCTCCTTCTTGTCTCCTTCCTCTCTCCTTCCTGTCTCTTTCTTGTCTCCTTCCTGTCTCCTTCCTGTCTACTTCTTGTCTCCTTCCTGTCTCCTTCCTGTCTCGTTCTTGTCTCCTTCCTGTCTACTTCTTGTCTCCTTCCTGTCTACCTCTTGTCTCCTTCCTGTCTCTTTCTTGTCTCCTTCCTGTCTCCTTCTTGTCTCCTTCCTGTCTCCTTCGTGTCTCCTTCTTGTCTCCTTCCTCTCTCCTTCCTGTCTCTTTCTTGTCTCCTTCCTGTCTACTTCTTGTCTCCTTCCTGTCTCCTTCTTGTCTCCTTCCTGTCTCCATCTTGTCTCCTTCCTGTCTCCTTCTTGTCTCCTTCCTCTCTCCTTCCTGTCTCTTTCTTGTCTCCTTCCTGTCTCCTTCTTGTCTCATTGGTGTCTCCTTTTTGTCTCCTTCGTGTCTCCTTCCCGTCTCCTTCTTGTCTCCTTCCTGTCTCTTTCTTGTCTCCTTCCTGTCTCGTTCTTGTCTCCTTCCTGTCTCGTTCTTGTCTCCTTCCTGTCTCGTTCTTGTCTCCTTCCCGTCTCCTTCTTGTCTCCTTCCTCTCTCCTTCCTGTCTCTTTCTTGTCTCCTTCCTGTCTACTTCTTGTCTCCTTCCTGCCTTCTTCCTGTCTCCTTTTTGTCTCCTTCGTGTCTCCTTCCCGTCTCCTTCTTGTCTCCTTCCCGTCTCTTTCTTGTCTCCTTCCTGTCTCGTTCTTGTCTCCTTCCTGTCTCCTTCTTGTCTCCTTCCCGTCTCCTTCTTGTCTCCTTCCTGCCTTCTTCCTGTCTCCTTCCTGTCTCCTTCTTGTCTCCTTCGTGTCTCCTTCCCGTCTCCTTCTTGTCTCCTTCCCGTCTCTTTCTTGTCTCCTTCCTGTCTCGTTCTTGTCTCCTTCCTGTCTCCTTCTTGTCTCCTTCCCGTCTCCTTCTTGTCTCCTTCCTGTCTCTTTCTTGTCTCCTTCTTGTCTCCTTCCTGTCTCGTTCTTGTCTCCTTCCTGTCTCTTTCTTGTCTCCCTCCTGTCTACTTCTTGTCTCCTTCCTGCCTTCTTCCTGTCTCCTTCCTGTCTCGTTCTTGTCTCCTTCCTGTCTCCTTCCTGTCTCGTTCTTGTCTCCTTCCTGTCTCCTTCAGGCTCCATGACTCTCAGCCGAACTCTGAGTTTCACTCGGGTCACTGACTTCTGTTCATGTGATGAATTATCTCCACTCTGAGCTTTTCTCTGGAGCTGAACCCGTTATGCTGCAGAGGAAACCAGCTGCTTCATCACAGAGTTTGAACAACCAGGAATTAAGTTGATCAGTTATTGATTAGCGATGGATAGAGAGCCAGATGATTTCCTCCTCTGCAGAAACACAAAGGCTGCCTTCTTCTTCTTCTTGATTTGATTTGAATCAGTTTGGAATATTATAACTCATAGCTGTCATGCAACTTGTTGCTTCATTGTTTGAGGTTTTGTTTTATTTTTATTCATAACTTTAATTCAGACCAATATTTGTCTTTACTTCCTGTTTCATTACAAAGTGTTATTTTTCAGAAATGTTCCCACTTTTATTTATCAGATGGTTTTTATTTCATGTGATTCCTCAGAGGTTTTCTGTGCTTTGCGTGCTCTTGTTACTATGGATACGGGTCACGTGGTACCTGGTACCACAGTCCTGTTCCCGTCACGCATTGATCACTGAAACTCAGCACATGATTCCGGCTAAATTTTATTTTTGGAACATTGTACATTTTTGTAGTAGAACAGAAACGATATAGAAACTATTAAACAACTATTAGTTATTCTATCTATCTATCTATCTATCTATCTATCTATCTATCTATCTATCTATCTATCTATCTATCTATCTATCTATCTATCTATCTATGTATCTATCTATAAGTGAAGAACTGAAAAAGTTTTAATTTTGTGCAAATCGAGGAACATTTTAAGCCAAAGATATTTTCAACTCGGCCGTTGGTTTTACTTCCTGTAATGATTAATATGCCGGTGAATCTGCATCTTATTTTCATTGGCATAATTCATAACAACATATAAAAAACCTCCCAAACTCCTGACTTCCCTTTCCCTGACAAATAAAATAATTTGCTGAACTTTATTTAATGGTTTCATGCTGATGGAGGATCGTTGCTGTCCGTCCAAACAGTTTAATCAGAGTTCAGTGATTGGCTGAGAGCAAAGCCTCCCTCCGCTGCAGGAAGAGCCTGAAAGTCAAAGATCCGCGGAGGAAAGGCTGATAGTTTGATCGTCTCTCCTGATGCAGGAAACTTTTCTGCTGTTCATAAATAAATAATTGTTGTCTGGATGTAGCTATGAGATGGAGACCCAGATCACCTTTATTTGCTTATTTCTAGGTAAGTTGTGCAACTTTCCTCTTTTTGGTCGGAGCTGTTTGAATGCGACGAGCTGCGCATTAAAATAAAACCTAAAGAGGTTTTACTGCGATAATCCACACATATTAGATGAATTATGTATTTATGGCGCCGCTGGTTTACAGCATCATTTGTCTCTCAGTTAATATTTTTATGTGAATTTCAGAATTTAAAGCCTTGAAGTTTCTGTGTGAAAATATACAGTTGTGGATTTTACTAGGAAGCATTTTTAAATTAAAACTTCATTTTTAATCAAAAGGTTGAAGACACTGAATTGATTTTTCTCTTTTTTGTATTTTTCTTTTCTAGTTTTGTTCAGGTGAGGGGTGTGGCTTTATTTTATTTTTTTCAAGCTTTATTCCATAAAATAAAAACTTTAATATAAGGTGGATGGAAAATCCCAATTATAAAAACACTGAACTTGCCACCAATTATCAGTTAGATATCAGCTGCACTGAAGGTGATCAGTTCATTTTGACTGTTAGTTTTGAACGACTGTGATAAGAAACCCTGGAGACCAGAACAGCTTCTTTTCATTTATGAAGAGTCACTTAAAATAAGAGTCAGACAGGCGACCGGACCGGGACGTTTTAGCAGCAACGTGTTGATTTTAACAAATTTAGAATCTATCAGTGTGAAGGTTTCCAATAAAAAAGAAGAAAAACACAAACCTACTTATAGATCTAGCGATTAGATCTTGGCGATAACGGTAGAGGTGTCATGAAATGGTTGGGTTGCCGGTTTGATTGGTCCCCATCCGTCCTGTTGTTTCCTCGTGTTGGTCAGACAGACCAGGTGAGAAATGGTAGCCTTGCTTCAGTCAGGGTGGCTCAGGGCTACTATCCATAGCTTTTCATCATCAGTGTGTGATTGTGACTGAGTTCATGTAAAGTGTGTTTGAGAACCTTGGAGTGTTAAAGTGTTATAAAAGTGTGATGTCATTAGCGATGGATCAGACAGAAGGAACAAGTTCTCAGGTAGAAGCTGCTGAAATGAGTTTCCTCTCAGAGATCAGGTAAGGAGCTTAGAGAAGATCTGCTGGATCTCTGGACCCAAAAGATTTAAAAGTGCAGCAGACTCATGGTGTATGAGCGCCGCACTGGGTTAACTCGGGAAACTCATCTGGCCGACGCGTGCTTCAATTAACTCCAGGCCACTTCTTCGATTTATTCCATTTTGATTGTAATAGTTGAAACTTTACAAGGACACAGACTGACCAGGCCTAATGCACAAATGCCAACAATCAACGGGACAACAAACTCAACATGCACACAAAACCAGAGCACCAGTAACCAACCATTCATACTGGTGACAGTCAGACCCACATCCACACACAAACCACCCAGGAGTCAAAGGCGCTGCTTCTGTCACATCAATAATTACTTATTTTCTCTCAGTGCTGGACGTTTGGACGTTTTCAGGTGTTTCTGTCTGAGGAAAGACCCCAGAACGACCAGAACAAGTTACACATTCCATCCCTTCCAGCCTGACAATGTTCTGACACAGGAAGTGATGTCGATCTCTCTCCATCCATTTCCAATGGAACTTCAGTGATAAATCGACAACAACTTTTTCTCCTCCAGCCAACAGACCAATGAGATTTTTGCATGTATAATTTTGAGTTCAGACACAGAGACACAAGCTAGCAACGCGGCTCAAGAAGCTGATAAACGATCAGCTTCAGTCGCTGCTGCGTCCCGTGTGTTGGCTTCACCCTGAGAGGTGGAAATCTTTCGCTGGTTCGTTGCTCTCCGTGTGCCTGTTGGTTCTGACTGTACGGATCCTGCTGAGGACGGAGCAGAACGGTTCTGTTTGGATTTAAACCACTGAATGAATTCAGACTCTCTGCTTGATGACAGAGGAGCAAGATTCCTGACTCAGATGTGTTGTAGTCAGCTGAATGCTGGGAGTTGTAGTCAGCTGAATGCTGGGAGTTGTAGGCCACGCCTCTTTGCTTCCCTCATCCCAGCTGCAGCGTCTGGAAGCTCACAGCAGGAAGTCGGAGGTTCTGATCCTTTTCCTGTTTCCTGTCAGACATCTCTGGTTGTTTTTCACTTATCTGACAATGTTTCTCTAAAACATGGAAATGTCCAAACATGTATGTATGGTGGTTAACAAAATGTAAATGTTAATCAAATGAGAACCCAGGATCACTGAAACTGGAGGGAAACGTTTCTTTAGAAAAGGATAATAGAGAAACTGAAACTAAACGTTTAGTTTGAAATGTCCGGCGTTTTTCCAATAAATCCTCTGGGAATTTTATCTCCAAATAGTTTTTCATTTAATCTGTTTATTGCTTGGTGCCAGTTTGTTTCTAATAAATAAAAATGACTGAATGTGATGATCAGGAACCAAACTGTGTTTTCAGTAAAGATATCTCTGTTTACATGAACACAACCAGGTTTTGGACGGTAACGTCCTCTGACCAGTCAGCTGGTTTCTTCAAACTTTACAGACGTTACAGAACATTTTAGACCTTTGACATCGATTGGTTTGGATAAAATTGCTTTGTTTCATTTCCTCTCTGAGGACGTCATTAAGTCCACAGAACAATGTTTTATTGATGAGCGTTCAGATCCATTAACAGACCAACAGCCTGATTTAACTGACCAGTTACTGAATGGAAAAACACCAGTATGCTCTCTGTTTTCACTTAAAGCTCTGAATAGAGAGACGTGCTGCAGCTGAAATCCAGTCCACTCCCTACTGAATGAGTTCATGTCAAGATGAGATCAGATTCAGCTTCAAGCCCAGACAAGTTTTCAGGAAACTCCCTTTTCAGGATGAGGCAGTTAGAAGTGAAAACACAAACAAGTCGAGCATGGAGGTGGTTTAATGAAGGAAGGCAAAGAAAAATGTACTAAAATTAACAATGTTTCAGTTATTATTGCATCAAAGGTAAATCTGAACAAGTGGTTTTTAGTCTTACAGTAACTCAGTGTTTCACCTGTTTTGAAGTTTTCTGTGAATTTGTCCCAGATTAGTGGAGCATAAAACTGAATTCTGCTTCTCTCTTTGGTTCTGGTTCTGGTTCTGCAGAGCAGTTTGTGTTTTGGTGCTGAACAATTAAGCTCAGGAATCAACCTTGATTAGATTCTTTCATTCGTCTTAAACAGTTTTTGACCAAATATCACAAAGAAAGTGAGAAAATGGCAACTTTAGATTTTGTAAGTAGTTTCTGAGCTAAAATAAGAAACCTCACAGAGCGACTGTTGTTGTGACTTCTTTACACTTATTTAAATATAATTTACATGATGATTATTATTAATTGAATTTAACATGATTGTATATAATTACAAAAGCTGGAGTGAAACATATTTAAGTGCAATTTATTTGGACAGAGGAAGTCTTTTATTTTGAAGAATGCTTAACAGGATCTAGTTTTGTCTTTTGTCACTAGCTGTGTCCGAATTCAAGGTCTGTTTCCTTGGAAGGATCAGTCTACGTAGACCGGCTCCTTCCAAGGCCGTGAATAAACTAAGACCAGAGGAGGAAAACTTCGGACAGGTGTAGAATCCTCCAACTGTCCCGCCTCCCCCAACTGTCCTCACCTCCTAAAACTGGCCCCGCCTCCTCCAACTGGCCCCGCCTCCTAAAACTGTCGCCGCCTCCTAAAACTGTCGCCGCCTCCTACAACTGGCTCGTCCAGCTGCGGCGCCCGTCCAGCTGCGGCGCTCGTCCAGCTGCGGCGCCCGGCCAGCTGCGGTGGCAGCAAACTTCCCAAAATGTCAGAGCAGGTGATGTTTTGGTGAACTGAGCAGATATTTCAGACTTACACACTTACATTTTGTTACGTTGTGCAAAATTCCGTTGTGTTATTTAAAGTGTAATTTAACAAAATAATTTGCCGCTCTTCACCGCCATTGTCGCTCTGCCTCAACGCCTGGTTGGGACCTGCAATGAATTATGGGATATGGTGGGTCGTGAAGGACACACCGGACCCATCCTTCAAATCTGGGGAAAAGAAGGACGCGTTTGGAGGAATCTTCGAATTCGGACAGGTCTTGTCGCCACGCTATGATGTAATCGGCCTGCGAAGGATGCAGACCCTGAATTCGGACACAGCTACTGTTTTGCCTTCTGTTGGTTTTGGTTGCTAGGTAACGAACAGCTGTGGTCGTTTTCTCCTCAATGAAAACTGAACAGAAATGTTGAGTTAAAGACATCTGGTTGAAGAAGCTTTCACTCCGTAACAACTGTTTCATCAAACATTAGCAAAACTGAAACGGTTCTGTTTAAGTCAGAACCTCATCAGTCAACAGGGCGTGGTCGATGACATCACAAGGTCAAATATTACATAAATGTCTCTGATGCTCCAATCCTGAATGCAGAGGGACTGAGGGCTGGAAAAATAACCAACAACAATTTATATTATGACAGGGTTATGATCAATATCTATAGATAATATGTCTGACTGAATATTCAGTAATTTCTCTGAACTCTGACCCAGAACCGCACGGCATTCTGGGGGATGTAGGCAGAGGAAAGGCTTTAGTTCTCAACCTCTCACAGCTAGCTAAGCAAGGTTGGTGGCATCAACTAGCTCACTCTTTGGTTGCCTAGCAACTAGCTCACTCTTTGGTTACCTAGCAACTAGCTCGCTCTTTGGTTACCTAGCAACAACCTGTTGAGTAACTTGTGCAGCAACAGTTTCATGTTTTTCCATTGTGTCTCATAACTGCTTAAAAATAAAAAACAGAAACATGGAGAGAAAAGTGGATGAAACAGGAACAGTCACAGCACCATTTTGCCAGATATTTAAAATAAAAACTAATCAATAATCATCTATCCACTGATATATTGTGATGTGTTTTTCATCCAGCTCCAGAGGAACTGGGTGCTGGATAGTAACTCTGCTGGAGTTCAGCCAATGAAGCACAAGGTCACACTTATTATATCTGGAAATACAGAATGAAGAAATATGAATAACTGTTATTAAGACCATGAGGCAACACCAGTAGGTTTGGAAACCAGACAGAAAAATAGTTTAAGTCATGAAAATGGTGAGACTGTCACAACTGTCTGGGAGTTTAGTTTTGCTCAGCAGATGAGAAAAAACGTTCAAACATCCTGACTGAGCAAAAAGACTCAGAACTGAAGAAGTTTGAATTCTTCTTCTTATTCCAGAATAAATAATCTTCCAGCAGATCAGAAAGTTTTCTGTGATTTTTTGATGAGTCCATATGGATCAGAAACACTTTGAGCCTGATGGATTATAAAACTGTTACTGAACCATGTTGAGAAAAAATGATTATTTTTAGTGCTTAATACAGTTAATCTTATGACATGTGTAAAAGGTATATTCAACACTCTTATTTGGAACAGCTTTGTGTTGAGCATTCGGGATTGGGCCAGATGAGCAAGCATTCAGACAGGCAGGGGCCTCCCCGCTGTGAGGCCAGACCACGAAGCCATAAAATTAGCATTCCCGGCAGGGCAGAAGCACTGGAGCTTGGAGGAAGAGACTTTAGATTTCACAGGTATCTGTGAAGTCTTATCTCAGGATCTTTCTGCGCTCGGGATGGCCGGCGCACCACAGGGGGTCAGGACGAAGCGGTTCGCTCTTTTGTTTTACCAGAGACCAGATGGCCCTTTGATCTTTGCCGTAAATTAGGGGGAGTTCCTAAGTTTCTCTGAGTGCCCGAGGGAGTTTCCAGTTGGTCAGATAGCTGAACGCCTTGATTGCATATATTAAATAGAAGAAACACCCCCTCAGTATAAAATTTCATGTCAGCGCTAAAAATTCAGAGAGCTTCCACTATTTTTGCTTTTTTGCATCGGCTCTCTCCAAAGACGCGTCTTTGCCTTTTTTTGTTTGTCTTTGTCTTCATTTGTCTTCGTTTGTCTTCGTTTTGTTGATCTGTCTTCTCTGTCTTTGTCTGTATAAGGAAATCAATGCATATCTCTGTACCTCTGCAGCTTTGTTAATTGATTCATGCGTTGCTTTGTATGGGATTAAACTCTGTGATCTGTGACGTCAACGCGCAGTGTTGTTGTTTCACTCTCTTTCAGCGCCGCCCACTAAGGATCCCGGGACTTTAAGAAAGAAAGAGCCAAACGTTTTGTCCAAAAGTTAATTTTAAATTATTCTTCCTTAACAACCACCAAACAGAGTAAATGCAGCCTGGATGTGTGAACATCTGACTGAAGGCTGGAACGTTGTGGACACTGATAATCTGCAGGATCTGCTGGGATTTTAATCTGCTGTTAATCAAAAAATATTTCCTATGAAGTATCAGTAAATTACAGGCGTGATGTAACTTATTTCTCATAAAAGTTTTTCCACAGAAGTTCAAGTTTTACTGATCATCTTCTAGAGAAACTGCGACTCAAAGGCTGATGGAGAAATATGATTAAATATTCATGTTTCCTTCATAAATACTCAGGATGATTTGAGAATCGTCTCTGAAACTAAACGGATCGTTAGACTGGAGGCTGAACTTTATGCTTTATGTTTGTTTCTGGGACAAACGAGAAGATTTAGGATGTTTTTATGATGCTTTAGGAACCATAAAGTTTATTTTACTTCCCCTTAATTTATTATCACGAGGATTTTATGAGATTCACTTCTTGAATCTGAAAGTTAAAAATATGTATATCATATATAACACTGCAAAAAGCAGAAAATACCTGGAAGTAATTTATAAATACATTCTTGTTTTCTTCCTGCTGTGAGACAAAGAAATATGTATAGTAGTAAAATAAAACATAACTTTAAACCATAAAACAGTAACTGAAGTGGAATAAATATCAATTGGATTAAATTGTACATTTTATGTTTTAAACTGACCAACCAAAGGTCCAGTTCACATTGTTTGAAGTTTTCCCATATCACCATACCACCACCACCTCACTGACCCATAACACCTACACCCAGAAACATTTATACAGTTTTATTCTTCATAAAGTGTTGCTGAATATTTATCTTCCTCCACATGCTGATGTTCCTCTAAGCAAGGCATTAAACACAGAGTTCCTGCTAATCTGCATGTTTCTGACTGCAGCTGGGTGAATGAGGCTCCGTGTCAAAGTGTTTTCATCGTTTGGAATAACAGAAAAAACAGAAATATTGAGCTTCTATAAATATGTTTGGTTCATATTTTTGATTTATTGTCATTAAAATGTGTCAGAAACATCAAGCAGGATTTTCTGCTGATGGAAACATAACAGCAGCTGGTCGGTCCTGTGATGTTTGCAGGAGAGATTATAACAGAATATTGATCCTGGTGCCTCAATGAATGTTTAATTTCTAGCTGCATGTTGTAACCAGTTTGTTGAGACCACAAAGCATGAAAAGGTTTGTGTTGATGCAGAAGGAAGATTCTGCACTCAAAAGGTTTTCAGTTTAATTTAAAGGAAAAGATGATTCTGTTTTAAATGCAGCTTCAGTTCAGGAAGTGGAATAAAAACATTTTCTGGTTTATAACTTTGTGTTGAACAAAAATAAATCAAATGCAGAAACAGGAAATCTGTGAATTTTGGAAAAGTAAAGATGTTTTTACAGAAATACATCCATCCTGACGTATAAAATATCTCCAAAGATAATATATACAGCTTAGCAGTAATCATATAAATACTCATGGGCTCTAAAGTATTCATACCCCTGGCAGATTTAATGACCGTCTCTCTCCAGTCGCAGGCTGAGACTCTGACAGTATTAAGTTAATTATTTTGCAGGTTTTATATCACATTTCTACACAAACACAAGCAAAACCCAGTGTAGCTTTACTCTGTATTTAAACTTCTTTATGACAATAAGTTCTGCTAATCAGGAACTGTCCTGTAGTTTCATCATCTGTGATCATTTTCTGGTCATCTATTGATCAGGTGTCATTATGACCCATTTGGACCAACAGACTCCAACACCTGGTCTGTGCAGAGCAGAATCCAACCGTTCAGGAACTTCGTGCTCAGTCTTCACCGTCTCAGTTTCTCAGTTTGTAACCAGCTTCCTCCTACAGATCCTGATGTGCTACGTTAGCTTAGCATACATTACTGGAAATGAATTCACCATCCTGGTTTCTGTAACTTGCAGCTCGTTCTCTGTCAGCGGTCTGGTTTTATGGTGAACATTTTCCTCTTTCTGTTTGATCTGCTTCCCATCATGGCTGAACACAAACATAAATAACATGTTGCCATAGCAACATGGACAGACGCTGTTTATTTAGGCTGATCTGCTGACATCCATCCATGCAGTGAGTGAAGCTGACCCAACGGACAGATCAGTGACTGTTTGTTTTGAGAAGCAAAAACAAGTTTAAATAAACCAACAAATGGAATATTGATATAGCAAAATATTATTTTATACATTTTATAAGGACTGCATTAAACACATAGGTATAATGTAAGATAAAACTATTAAAGTATGAAATCAGATGGTTTCTTTCATGTTGTCCAAACACAATATTTGTTTTCTAAATTTTATGTATTTAAAAAAAAATCAAAATCAGTCAAAATGTTCAAACCTGAATCTGTCATAACTTTTATCTTTTAGACAAGAACATTTAATGATGTTTCATCTTTAATAAAGACATTCAGGTCAATATTTTCAATCTGACTTTCTGTGTTTTTTCCAGTGATTCTGGGATTTTCTGCTGGTCAGGAAGAGAAGGAGAATCTGACAGGAATCGTTGGAGGAACCATCACTCTACCTGGGGCTGTCACTGAGAAAGGATATCTTTTATATAACGGAAAAAACATTGCTTCAGTGTTTAAAGGTGAATTTGATATTGATGTGAACATTTACAAGAACAAACTTCAGTGGAACCGAAGCTCTGGACTCTTTACGATCACAAACCTGCAGAAGAACGACTCAGGAACCTATACAGTTCAAAAAGGCAAATTTTCTTCTTCATATAAGCTTCAAGTTTATGGTAAGTATTTTTCTTTAGGTATTTCTCAGTCTGTCCAGGTGGAATAAACAAAGTCTGAGCTCCATGTTAATAATAATCTCCATAATTTGCAATCATAATTAAATCAGTAATAAATATTTTCCTTTTACTTTACAGTAAAAGTTTTAACTCTCCCCAGCAATAAATTATTATTTTTTTAAAATTAAAATTTCATATGAGCAGAATTTGAAAAATAACTGAAAATATATTTTAGTAACTTTCTATTCCTGAAGTCTTGAAGTCGATGAATGTCAGAAAAAGTGAACCTGTTGATCTGCATCCAACTGAAAGGAGCCGAGGACACAGACAAGAAACAGAAACTGTTTTATGTTTCAGGAAACTGTAAATGAATGTGAAAATAACATTAAAACAAACATGATTTCTGATTCCCTGTAACTTTTGGATCCACAGGATGGAAGATGTTTCTGTTTCTGTGGTTCATTAACCTGTAAGGACCAACATGGAGGACAGTTTTCACTGAGTCGATGGTTGAGTCCATAAGATGTTAGATTTAAATCTTTGCTCTCAGTCAGCTGATAATTACAGAATCTGCAGAGTTCTGTCAGGAAAAGGAGAAACGCTTCATGTTGTTCAGAATATCTCTAGTCATTTTCACTAACTGCTGGTTTGATTCTCTGCAGATCCAGCACCGACTCCTGCAGTAACACCAGTTAATGTGACCTCTGACCCCTGCCTGTTGATCTGCTCTGTGGACAAACCAGCGACTCTGCTGTGGATCAGAGACAAAGAAATACAGAACCAGAGCCGCTCTGCTCTGTCTTTACCTGTTACTGTCCATACAGAGGATAGAGATTCATCATATAGATGTGTAGCAGCCAATCCTGCAGAGAACAAGACTGTTGATGTTAATTTAATGTCATCCTGTGGATTCAAACAAACACAAACTCTGGATTATAGAAGAACATGTGAGATTTACTACAGTCTATTAAAAATTCTCTTATTTTCTGCTTTATTTTGATGTTTCTTGTCTTTTGTTCTGTCTGACAGATTGGATTGCAGGTGGTCTCTGCATTGGGTTTATTGTATTGATTGGTTTTGGATTCCTGCTGATCCAGAAGAAGTTTCTGGTCCAAAAATCATCAGGCAGTCAAACACAAGGCAGGTATTTGATCATTTACTTTCTGAGATTCATTTATTAATATAGAGTTTATAGATACAGGAATTTGTTTGTGAAATATTCTGTAGAATAAATCTTTGCTTCTTCTTCAGACAGACTGTTTGACATTAGCATGTAAAACACATAAATCTGAAGTATTCATAATGTCTTTATTGTGGTTGGTAAAATATTAAACTAAAATATTTTCCTTCACCTGAACAAGCTGAACATCAGACTGACGATCCTGAATCTTTTGGTTCTGATGTTCTGACGGTCTAAAACGGCGCCGTACCTTTAAATCTGCAGCCTGTTTTCCTCATGATGCTCAGTCTGAACCAACTCAGATCACAGATTTATATCAGGTTTGGTTCTGATCCACATGAAATCTGATGTGTTGAAGCATGAAAACTGAAAAACTAAATTCACCAACATGCCAAAAGAACCACATTGGTTCTTTGTTTATTTCACACAGAAAAAATGCTGCAGTAACTAATTCTAACTAAAAATCATGTTTAATTTTTTCTTGTTTAAAATAAAATCAGAAGAAGAGAAAACCGGAGCTGCTGGCGCCCAGGAAACAGAACAAAACCTTTAAAACTCAGGATTACCATTTGATTTGTTTGTTGGAAACTTTGGTAAAGTAAAACCGTTTATCTTTAAATTTAACCTGATGACTAACATGGCTGCTTGGGGATTCAGGAAGCAGATATTATTTATTATTTATTATCCTCTGGAGCTTTAAACTGTTTTCTTTGGTTTTTCTGGGAGGTAAAAGATTTTCTCCTTTTTAACATCTTCAGTTTTTAACTAACAAAGTTACTTTATTTACTCTTTTAACAACATGTTTTCTCAACCTGATTTTTCTGATTGAAAATAAACAAAACATTGAACTTTATAAATATGGTTAAGATTAAAAATGTTTGTTTCTGGCTTTTTGCTCAGTTTCAGTTAAAAATTCAAAGTTTCACTCATTTTCATCTTTCTTCGTTCTACCAGCTGCAGAACATTTCAGGATCACAGAAACTGACTTGGCTGTCTGAGTTCAGTTGGTTCATAAATCACTAAAGCTCCACAAAATATTAAAGATCTGCTGCTGTTGTATTAACCTTCCAGCCTGTTTACAGGATGTTTGCTTTATTCTAGGCCTCATGGAGATACAGAGTAAAATTTAAAGGTATAAACAAGTTAAGTAGTCAGACTGTGCTAAATGTAGCTGCAGGGACCCGAGTCACGCTGTAGACCAGGGGTGTCAAACTCCAGTCCTGCAACTTCTAGATGAGCCTCTGCTGCACCACAGCTGAATAGAATAATTAGATCATTAAGGAGATCTGATCTACACCAGGAGGAGGTCATTAAGCCACTTCATGCCACTGTTTTGTACCTGTGGCACATCTGAAAACTGCAGGACAGCGACTGGAGGACTGGAGTTTGACACCTGTGCTGTAGACTGATGGGTTCACATGTTCCTCTGGGTTTCAGCTCAGATGGTTTGCAACATCCTGTAATTATAGTTCTTCTAAATTAGAGACTCAAACCTGGATTAAAGATTAGAAGATTAGAGCAGTTCTAATGTTAGCTTCATAACGTTAGCTTCATAATGCTAGCTTCATAACTCTAGCTTCATAACGTTAGCTTCATCATGTTAGCTTCATAACATTAGCTTCATAACGTTAGCTTCATAATGCTAGCTTCATAATGTTAGCTTCATAACGTTAGCTTCATAACGCTAGCTTCATAATGTTAGCTTCATAACGTTAGCTTCATAACGTTAGCTTCATAACGCTAGCTTCATAATGTTAGCTTCATAACGTTAGCTTCATAATGTTAGCTTCATAACGTTAGCTTCATAACGTTAGCTTCATAACGTTAGCGTCATAAGGTTAGCTTC
This sequence comes from Xiphophorus couchianus, assembly GCF_001444195.1. NCBI lineage: Eukaryota > Metazoa > Chordata > Actinopteri > Cyprinodontiformes > Poeciliidae > Xiphophorus > Xiphophorus couchianus. Next base: position 1,862,717 of record NC_040232.1, read on the forward strand.
ATAATGTTAGCTTCATAACGTTAGCTTCATAACGTTAGCTTCATAATGTTAGCTTCATAATGTTAGCTTCATAATATTAGCTTCATAATGTTAGCTTCATAACGTTAGCTTCAGGAAATGTAAATTTTGAAGACTGAAACAAAATCCATTTTATTTCTGTTTAAAACCCAGAGAGGTTCAGTTTGTCCTGCTAACGTTAAAAAGAAAACTGAACCTGATTAAACATCACAGCGCATCGCACACACCTCCATATTGTCCCTACTGACAGACAATCTCTGTGTTAACAAGTTAATGATGCCACGAAGTGAAACAAGTCAAACTTTTTATTTTTCTCTGATCAAAATATTCTTTTGAATCAAAAACAGTCAGTAATACAGCCATCATCAAAGGATTTGTCAATTTAAAGATCAAACTTAATATTAACTATTACGTTTGATCTTTAAAAATTAAATATTTAAAGATCAAACTTAATTATACATTGTTAAACTGAATATAATATTTTATGATATTTTATGTGTTTTTACTTTTTCAGGTCAGGATGTTTGTCTCCTCAGGAAAATGATCCAACATTTACAACAGTCATCTATAGAACCTGGAACCAGGAAATAACTTCATAACGTTCCTGTTTTTAAATGTTTTATTTTCTCCAGTTTTTCTTATTTTGGTGCAGAAGTTTATTACTAACTGAAGTTTATGGAAAACAAACTTTGAGCTGAACTGCAGAGAAAACAGAGGCAATAAAATCACATTTATTTCTATAGAACATTTAAGTTTATCTGCTGTTTTCAAAAGCAAAGGATTTAAAGCTTAAATAGTCAGAAAAACATAGAATCACATCAAACAGATCTGCAGATAATTCTGGGTTTACTCAGGTGGTTTCTGTTGATTTATTTCTATTTTCACTTTTTAAAACGAGACAATGTGTCTCAGTTTAATTTATATTTTTAGAAATAAAAGAAAAAACAATAACAATTTTCTTGTATTTGAACTTTTATATTTTTATATTTATGTGGAAAAGTTTATTCCAGACTAATAACAGTCTGGATCTGAACAGAAAGCCTTTGACCCTTAATATAGACCTGCAGTGACCCCTAGTGGACAGGAGGAGAAACATTATGACGTTCAGTGATGGTCACACAGAATATTACAATAATTTAAACATTAAAAACAAATAATAAACAATATGAGGAATAAATCAATAACAGAAGGAAGTAAAAAGCTGATCTGCTTTTCAAAGAAAGTTTGTCATTAAACAGACTTTAAGAAAAAAGTTCAATTTTTCTCTGATTTTGAGAAAATTATGAACAAAAAAGTATTAAATTCTTCCAAACGATCAGATCAAATGTATCAGGCTTTTTCTCACCGCTGGTATATTTAGGTTTAGAGGAACTGGAGTTAATATTAATCTATCAGATTATATAATCTGCAGAAAAAATCCTGGCTGGATGAAGTTGTTTCATGAGTTATATAATAATATAATGTGATCAAACGTTTACATTTTGGAATGTGATTAATTTAATGTTTCTGTATTTTGTTCTTATGGAAGGAAAATGAAGTAATAAGAATTTTTTGTTCTTTACAGTTTTTTGTACTTTGTATAATTTTCTTCACATTGTACAACTGAAAATGTTTTACTGTGAGCTCAGCAGTTCCACCAGGTGTTTGCTAATTTCTGCTGGCTAGTCTGAAGGAGCGGGAGGTTGGAGGTCTCCTCTGTGAGTCCTCTCCGTTTTCAGCAGTTAGTTGCAATTAAAATATTTGTCAAACATATGAAGGAATGAAGGCAAATATTCCAGATCTGTTTTTGATGAATATAACATGATGAATAAGATTATAAAATAAAGTAAAGCTGAAACCAGTTGGTTTAAAATGATTCTGGCCCTTTAAATGAACGGATCCGGCTGGTGTTTTTACCTCTTTATGGAGCCGTTTCAGTAAGTTCTGGAGTATCTGGGTCAGAACTCAGAGATGCTTGTTGTTGATGAGATGTGGGAACTGCAGCTGGGTTTCTGTCCTGTTCGTTTTGTCAGCGTCATTCAGCAGCTAAAGCTTTTCATCCCTGCTGAAGCTGCAGAGCCGCTAATGACACCTGGAGACTCAAACACCTGAGTCTGATCCTGCAGGCAGAGCTGGGATTTCAACTCCAACACAAACAACATAATTACCACATGAAGAAACTCCTGATGTAAAACATGGTGAAATAGTTCAGGATGTTTTTGTTCCTTGTTTTGGAAACTGAAACTCGTCTCTTATTTTCACATAGAACTAAATATTTCAGCCTTTACTTCTTGTGGTTCTGATGGTTCTGGATCTCAGAGGAGAAAAACATTCTAGAATGTTATAATATTTAAATTATGTTAAAAATAAGATTTTAAACAGAATAAATTCCTGCATCTAGGAATATAGTACAATGTGTTTTTCTATCTGGGAATGTAAATGTTGTCTCCACCCCTTAATTAGTCCTGGTATGAACTAACCCTTCATCAACCAGCTGGTTTAGATCAGACAGACTCTCCCTCCTGTTGTCTGAATGCATGTCATGCTGCATAAAGAAAAAAAATATTCAGAGCTCTGCAATTTCTAGATTCTGTCTGATTTCTCATCGCAAACCAACAAATGCTTCTCAAGAAACAAAATAAATATTATTTAAAACAAAAAACAGCATAAAGTCCATCTGACGGAGTTAACACAGAACAACTGAAGGTTTTGACAAAGTTAGTAAAAAGAAAAACTTGATACATGTGAAGTAATGCCATTTATGTAAAATGCATTAAAGTGAATTAACTGCACATTTAAGTGAGATTTTTGCTGTACATATATTTACATATACATTCTGTTTCTGCATTTTGAATCCTTGCAAGGACTGCTCTAAGCTGCTTTTTATATTGACAGCATGTCATATTTTATTTTAATTTAATTTTGTCTACATTGCTACTCAGTGGTGGTTGTTGTGTCTTGTCTCTATGCTGTAACTGCGAAATAATTTCCCTGCTGGGATGAATAAAGTAATTCTATTCTATTCTATTCTATTTGTCAACATTATCACTGAAAGAGTCACAATGTCAGTCAGGAGAGAAACTACAGACTTTCTGAGGTGACTGTCAACATGTCATCGCCCCCAATGACATAAACTTGTACAACTCATCTTTAATTAAAGTATCAATAATAATAAATGTACATATATGTGAATAATTGCTGCCTACAGGGCAATTAAAAAAGAACGAAACAAAAAACTGGGCAATATTTAATATTTTAATATATTTGAGTCAAAGAGCCGCTTCTGTTATTCTGTGTCTGCAGGTCTGAGGCTTTTTGTTAGCATGTTTTCTATCAGTTTTATATTTTGATAGGAAACCTGATCCAAACTGGCAACCCACATTAATAAAATGGTGAAATAATATTGACCACAAAACACTGTATTTATAAAATATATCAATATTTTTCCTACACAATCCTAACAAACGTTTTTAATGATCTCTTCACAATATTTATTAATTTTACTATTAATCTATTTGTATGATTTGTTCTTAAATGGCCATCTATATTATTTTTCGGTCTCAGGAAATGACTGAGGGATGAAGAGGCTGATGTTCTGGTTCTTTAGGTTCATCCAAAACTTCATCCAAATTTTGTAAATTGTCAGTTATGGTGTTGACACATCATGGTTGTGATGAACAACTTAGGAATTAAACAGAAGAAAAAACTAAAGAACAACATAAGCTAACTAGCCTAGCCTAGCCCTGTTAGCATAGGAAGACGTCATGGGGTCCTCAGAAGTTCTGGTGCCCCCTAATAATGCCTGAATTTTTTTACATTCTTTTTTAATTGAGTTGGAAAATATATAAAAATGATTTTTAATTCAATTTATTACTTTTATAATTAGTTATTTGACTATTTATAATATATTATCTTATTAACTGATGGAAGTGAAACTAAAAGCAGCTGCAGACAGAAATCAGCAGGTTTCACTCAGACCAGGATCCAAACTTATTAATGTTAATTTAATGTTTCACTTTTAGTTTGATTCTCATTATAAGCAGAAGTTTCTTCATTTTGTCTCTATAGTCAGGCTGACTACCTGCAGCTTTGGGGTCACAGGGGTCACAGAGGTCAGCAGCTCTGACCTTCAGCCCTGCTGATGTTCCTCTGATCTGTTTGTTGTGGAAACGTCAGCCTGGATGGTTTTGTTCTGTAAATAAAGGTTGAGATGAGGGACTGAGGCTGGATTCACTGAGCTGAGGTGAAACTTGTTGTCCTTCGTCTCCTTCTGTCCCAGATTCCCACAGATCAGCAGCTGTATCAGCAGGAAGGATCCAACGAACAGAAACGCCCTTCAGTCGAGTCTGTTGGTTCATCCTGCTGTTTTCTGTCTGTTTCAGTTGGTTGTGAAGAGTCTGGCATGAAGTGATTCATGCTAATTATAGCATAGCTGTAATTATAGCTGAGACATTCTGCTGACGATCGGATATGATCAGGTCAGAATTCACCTGATCAACATCCTGGACCTTCAGAGCCTGATGACACGTTCATCCTGAGGAACCAAACATCCTGACTGAGAAACACTTCCTGGTTCTGATCAGTTAATAATGATGTGATTGATTTTGATAAAACGAAGCTCAGAATGAGTTCAGGTCTCTCAGTTCTTCTCGCCTCATTGGTTCTGTTGGCAGAAACCCAGATGTTGATCCGATCTAAACATCCATCAAGCTGGAACAAGAAGCTCTTCCCAGAAACTCTTTCTCTGGAATGTGGGAATTTCCTGGAGGGATTTTTTTATCTGCTGCTGATTTTCTTCCATCTTTAGTGAGATCAACAGAACAGATTCTCCTCTGGATGCGTAATAAGATGAAGCTGTTATGATAAATAACAGAAATATATTCAGAAGGTTTGAATAAATAAAGTGAAACATCTCTTTGTTCACCAGACAGCAGGTCCGTCTGAACGTCCAGAACAGGAACCGTCAGATCGTCAAACTGGAACCAGTTACCAGCTTGATAACTGGTTCCAGTTCACCTGACAGACGTTGATCATCTCAGCCTCAGATGAGAGCTAAAGATTAGGGTGATGGTAAAGAGGCCTTCCAACCTCGAACACTCTGAGACCAAAAAGAAATCATCCACAAACCATCCTCAGAGGAAATCTGGAGTTCACATACAGCCAGAGATATCATGGATTAGATCAGGTTAGAATGGCCTAGTCAAAGTCCAGACCTTAATCAGAATCTGTGGAAAGGTTTGTAAACTGATCACAGAACAGGAGAAATGGACCCGGAGCTAAAGGAGCTTCTACAAACTCTGGAGGCTGAATCCAAATGCACTCCACACTTTTCAGATTTGTTTTCATATTTGATATTATATTTTAAAAAACTAAATTATAATCAGAAATCTGCATTTTTTGTTGATGTTGGATGAGAAAACAAGAGGATGTAAAAGTCCAGTCTCAGAATAAAGACTGAAGAGTCGACACTAAACGAATGTTATTTATTTATCACTACATAAAGATGTTAAAATATAAATATTATAAGGTGTTAAAATATAAATAAACCTTCTAGATTCTTCTGTCGGTAGTAAGTCTCTTTGGTGAACATCTGAGAACTTTATAAGAAGATTAATAAACACAAAGAAAATCTGAACTTTCTGTGAGCAAAGATTTATCAAACTACAAAGTTTATTAAACTTCATTTTTGTCTCCAGAGAAACAAAGATTTATGGTTTCCAGCTGGATGATGTTAGCTTAGAGCTGCTGACGCTACAGGAATAGCATTCAGAGGGATTTCTGCTGGTTTCAGGTTTTATTGCTGTAATACTCTTATGAAGCTAAAGTTATGAAGCTAATGTTATGAAGCTAACATTATGAAGCTAATGTTATGAAGCTAACATTATGAAGCTAATGTTATGAAGCTAGCATTATGAAATTAACGTTATGAAGCTTAAGTTATGAAGCTAAAGTTATGAAGCTAATGTTATGAAGCTAATGTTATGAAGCTAACATTATGAAGCTAATGTTATGAAGCTTAAGTTATGAAGCTAAAGTTATGAAGCTAGCATTATGAAGTTAATGTTATGAAGCTAACATTATGAAGCTAACGTTATGAAGCTTAAGTTATGAAGCTAAAGTTATGAAGCTAGCATTATGAAGTTAATGTTATGAAGCTAACATTATGAAGCTAACGTTATGAAGCTTAAGTTATGAAGCTAAAGTTATGAAGCTAATGTTATAAAGCTAATGTTATGAAGCTAACATTATGAAGTTAAAGTTATGAAGCTAATGTTATGAAGCTAACATTATGAAGCTAATGTTATGAAGCTAGCATTATGAAGTTAATGTTATGAAGCTAACATTATGAAGCTAACGTTATGAAGCTTAAGTTATGAAGCTAAAGTTATGAAGCTAATGTTATGAAGCTAGCATTATGAAGTTAATGTTATGAAGCTAACATTATGAAGCTAACGTTATGAAGCTAATGCTATGAAGCTAACGTTATGAAGCTAATGTTATGAAGCTAAAGTTATGAAGCTAAAGCTATGCAGCTAAAGCTATGAAGCTAACGTTTTGAAGCTAACGTTATGAAGCTAACGTTTTGAAGCTAATGTTATGAAGCTAAAGCTATGAAGCTAATGTTATGAAGCTAACGTTATAAAGCTAACGTTATGAAGCTAACATTATGAAGCTAATGTTATGAAGCTAACATTATGAAGCTAATGTTATGAAGCTAGCATTATGAAGTTAATGTTATGAATCTAACATTATGAAGCTAACGTTATGAAGCTTAAGATATGAAGCTAATGTTATGAAGCTAATGTTATGAAGCTAGCATTATGAAGTTAATGTTATGAAGCTAACATTATGAAGCTAACGTTATGAAGCTTAAGTTATGAAGCTAAAGTTATGAATCTAATGTTATGAAGCTAATGTTATGAAGCTAATGTTATGAAGCTAACGTTATGAAGCTAAAGTTATGAAGCTAATGTTATGAAGCTAACGTTATGAAGCTAATGTTATGAAGCTAAAGTTATGAAGCTAAAGCTATGCAGCTAAAGCTATGAAGCTAACGTTTTGAAGCTAACATTATGAAGCTAACGTTATGAAGCTAACGTTTTGAAGCTAATGTTATGAAGCTAAAGCTATGAAGCTAACGTTATAAAGCTAAAGCTATGAAGCTAACGTTTTGAAGCTAATGTTATGAAGCTAACGTTATGAAGCTAAAGCTATGAAGCTAACGTTATGAAGCTAATGTTTTGAAGCTAATGTTATGAAGCTAACGTTATGAAGCTAAAGCTATGAAGCTAACGTTTTGAAGCTAATGTTATGAAGCTAACGTTATGAAGCTAAAGCTATGAAGCTAACATTTTGAAGCTAATGTTATGACGCTAAAGTTAAGTAGAAGCTCAGAATCAAACGTTTTCCTGCAGCTGGTGCTGAATAATCCCAGCGACGCTGCAGGGCGCGGCGTGGAAACATAAATATGGGCTTCAGCAGAGAAAACATGAACTACTGATATGATCAAACAAAGAACAAGAACAGAGGCGAACAATGATGGGAAACACAACCTGTGGAGAAACCATTAAATCATAAAAACAACAAGGAAGTATAGAAAAATAACAGGATCTATAAAAATATATCAGGATTTGACCAGAAGACAAAACCAGGAAAATCTAGACGATTAAAACCACTAACAACTAAAATTAATATTCACACATCATAACAGCTTAAAGTAAAAGAACATAAAAACGTTGGACCGGTTCTTCCTACTGATCACTGGAACCTCGAAGTAAAAACCTTTTTATTCTATATCTATATCCATATCTACATCTATATGTTAGAGATTTTTGGTATTATCATTCTATTCTTACTCTAGTTCACATTAAGTCTATAGATCTTTGTGATTTTCTGTTTAAAGTGTTCTCTTCTTTAAATGACCTGGAGGTCACTACTGTCTGTTCAACTTTACGAGAAATAGTTAACACTGAGTTTCTCAGACCTTAAATCCTTTTACAAGAACACCTCCTAATTTAGTTTATACGTGTGAGCAGTCGTATTTTGTTTTCTTGACAGTATTGACCGAGATTTGAACCGGGCTCAGACCTTTGATCAGATATCACATCTGGACCTGGGTTGCTAGATGTTTGGGTTAGAAGCTTTACGACCTCTGTTGTTTTTCCTGACTGCCCCCTTGCCTGTCCTTCTTTGACAATAAAAACAGGAGTTTTTGTCAGAGCAGATCAGAATGCTCTGTAGAACTGCTCAGAGGAGAAGTTCGATAGAGCCTTCTCCTTTTGCAAAAGCTCTACATGAAATTCATATACGTTGTCTGTGGTTCTTTCTTTTATTTAGGTTCGAAAGGAAAATACCTATCACTATATTTCAACACTGACTCCATATTTATAGGATTAGCTTCCACTGATGCTTGAATGCTTTGATTCTGAAGTTTCTGCGTTTTGTGAGTCAAATATTTGTGGAGGTGGAGTCAGATATTTGACTCCGCCTCCATCACCTGCAGATATTTCATCCTAAAGCGTTAACCTGCAGAGAGAACTGTAATCCCTGAGCAGAGTCCAGCTGAGCCTGAACCCAGAGGTCATCCCACCACAAACAGCTTCCTGTCCTGAAACAAAGCCAGTCATTGAGCCATTTATTACCACTTTTAGCAAACAGTACAAAAAATGAAATGCTGCAATGTTTGTAACAAAATATTCTTAATATTCACAAACAATTCAAGGCACAAATATAAAACTTAATACAAGAAACAGGAAATGTATGGAGTCCTGTACAGCCAACAATAAAAATTAATATAATAAGCTGCTTAATATCTGCAGGGATTTATTATATTTACACTGAGCTGTTTTACAGCTTGGAGTTCCTGAAAAGAACAGCTGAAATGTTAGCCGCTTGCTGTTAGCCGCTAGCTGTTAGCCGCTAGCCGTTAGCAGGTTCTGGTCTGTGGTTGGAGGCTCCAGTTTAGCATAAACTGTTGTCAGATTGTTGTCGCTGCTTCCTGATGGTTCTGGAATATTTTCTCCCTGCGGGAAGAAAAACAGGAAACGGGTCAGAGAAACAGCAGGAAGCTGGTTCTGCTGCGACAGAACCAGGCTGTTTGGGTCAGAACCACAGAACCAGGCTGTTTGGATCAGAAACACAGAACCAGGCTGTTTGGGTCAGAACCAGGCTGTTTGGGTCAGAACCACAGAACCAGGCTGTTTGGATTAGAACCAGGCTGTTTGGATCAGAACCAGGCTGTTTGGATCAGAACCATAGAACCAGGCTGTTTGGGTCAGAAGCAGGCTGTTTGGATCAGAACCAGGCTGTTTGGATCAGAAGGAGGCTCTTTGGATCAGAAGCAGGCTGTTTGGATCAGAACCACAGAACCAGGCTGTTTGGATCAGAACCAGGTTAAAGTGAAGTCCAGTGAAACATTCTATCCTGTTTTTTTCTGTCAGGAGTTGAAATCATCAGCGATCGCTCCGTTGTTCTGAGTTCTGCTCGGTCGTCTCCAGTTGGACTTGAGCTCAGTTTTTCTGACAGAAACTCTGATTTGATCTGTGGACCTTAAAACAAACCGAGCCGATCATCAGCAGGTTCTGCTGTTTTCATTTCCGGCCTCCAGAATCTGCAGGTTCTGATCTCGTTTTAATGTAAACGCAGCGACTGATGAGTTATTGGTTTATTACTGATGTGTTTGAATATTACAGCTCCAGCTGCTGGGTTTTATTCCTGTCTTTGTTTGGCTCCAGGTGAGCAGGTCTCACCACCTGGTTCCTTATCGGCCCGTTAGAAACATGATCCCTGCAGGCTGCAGCTCTGGAGTCGTTCTGTCTCTGCCTTTGTGTTGAACCAGGTTCAGTTTCTCTGGACTGTATCAAATGTTCCTCTGGTTTCTATTTTCAGCTGCTGTTTGTTCACATGTGGCTGATTTCCCTCTGAACTCAGTTCTGCTCCTTTTCATTTAGAAATGTTCTAATCTTCTAATCTTTAATCCAGGGTTGAGTGTCTAATTTAGAAGAACTATAATTATAGGATATTATAAAACATCTGAGCTGAAACATATGAACCCATCAGCCTGCAGCGTGACTCGGGTCCCTGCAGCTACATTTAGCACAGTCTGACTACTTAACTTGGTTTTACCTTTAAATTTTACCTTTTATCTTCATGAGGCCCTGAATAAAGCAAACATCCTGTGAACAGAACAGGTACAGGATATTTGCTCAGTGATATCTGACACCATCGGTAAACATGTTGAACCTTTAGGGAGGAACGAGAGGCTCAGTTTACGATGCCGTATCCTGGGAACAGAATCACCTTCAGCAGAGGGGATTTCCAACGCCACCAGGTTTATCTGGGCTTTCCATGATTAAAACAAACCACAAGCAGCAAACAGGAAGAAACGTCACAGCGGCAGAATAAAGAGAAATAACAAAAAATTAAAATTCAGACCAGAATTAATCAAAGTTCCTGTTAAAATCAGCCAAAGCAGCCAGGCTGAGTCTGGGTTAAAGGAGCTCACTGTTTCAGCTGTTTTACAGTTTTTTAAAAAAAACTTTAAATAAAATCTTTTATAAAGATATAAAAAACTGGAATGTTCTGCAGCTGGTAGAAGGCCGACTTTGGAACTGTCTTTATGTGGCTCTGGAGGCTCAGGTCAGAGTTCATCCTTATCCAGCTGTAATAACTGAAGCTGTGTGTTGACTCTAGATCTATAACTCTAGATCTCTGACTCTAGATCTATAACTCTAGATCTCTGACTCTAGATCTCTGACTCTAGATCTCTGACTCTAGATCTATGACTCTAGATCTCTGACTCTAGATCTATAACTCTAGATCTCTGACTCTAGATCTATAACTCTAGATCTCTGACTCTAGATCTCTGACTCTAGATCTCTGACTCTAGATCTATAACTCTAGATCTCTGACTCTAGATCTATAACTCTAGATCTCTGACTCTAGATCTATGACTCTAGATCTATAACTCTAGATCTCTGACTCTAGATCTATAACTCTAGATCTATGACTCTAGATCTCTGACTCTAGATCTATGACTCTAGATCTCTGACTCTAGATCTATGACTCTAGATCTATAACTCTAGATCTCTGACTCTAGATCTCTGACTCTAGATCTCTGACTCTAGATCTCTGACTCTAGATCTATGACTCTAGATCTATAACTCTAGATCTCTGACTCTAGATCTATGACTCTAGATCTATAACTCTAGATCTATGACTCTAGATCTATAACTCTAGATCTCTGACTCTAGATCTCTGACTCTAGATCTCTGACTCTAGATCTCTGACTCTAGATCTATGACTCTAGATCTATAACTCTAGATCTCTGACTCTAGATCTATGACTCTAGATCTATAACTCTAGATCTCTGACTCTAGATCTCTGACTCTAGATCTCTGACTCTAGATCTATGACTCTAGATCTATGACTCTGCCCTAACCCTGTTTCTGATCACGTACCTGATTTTGTCTTTTATCCTTAAAATGAATTGGCGTATACTGGACTTCCTCTTCTCTTACTGAACCTGCTGAAATAAAAGTGAATTTTGTTGTTAAAAACCAACCAAACAAATGAAGCTAAACTGAGATAATTTCCCAGTGAAGAAGCAGCAGAGATGAGACAGAAACAGTTTAGAGAAACAAAAACAGGTGAAGAAAGAAACTGGACTGAACTCTAGTCTGAACTGGACTCAGCAGCCAGCCTGGTGGATCTTCACTGATGAACAGATTAAAATCTGAACCTGACAAAAACAATCCAGAAAGTAAAAAAATTCTGGTTCTGAACAGATCCAGGAATGATCTGTTACTGAAACATGAAAGTTTTAATATTTAATTCAGGTTTTATATCTAATTGATTCACCCAGAAGGTTCGTTATGATACAGCAGTCTGGTCTCCAGTTTATCCAGTTAATCCAGTGTAAACATCACAAATGTCCATCATCATGTTCTCTGTCATTTCCTGCCAGATTAAAAACAGGAAGCAGAGAATCTGAGGCAGCTGATTGGTCGCTTCCTTCCTGTTTTCAGTCAGGAAAACCATTTCCTCCACAGCTCCGCCCGTCCTGCTCCCAGTACCACCAGTTTGCTACAGTCACTGGAGGCCTGCTTTAACTAAAATGAACTTTAATGATGATTCTGAGGAAACATGAGGAAAATGTTAAACTGCAGCGTCTTTGATTAAATATAACTGGATTTTAAATAGTTTCATTAAAAGATCTGGAAACTCCATCTGCTCTGTTTAACCTCATAAGATGAAAATGAATCAAACTTTGAATTTTTAACTGAAACTGAGCAAAAAGCCAGAAACAAACATTTTTAATCTTAACCATATTTATAAAGTTCAATGTTTTGTTTATTTTCAATCAGAAAAATCAGGTTGAGAAAACATGTTGTTAAAAGAGTAAATAAAGTAACTTTGTTAGTTAAAAACTGAAGATGTTAAAAAGGAGAAAATCTTTTACCTCCCAGAAAAACCAAAGAAAACAGTTTAAAGCTCCAGAGGATAATAAATAATAAATAATATCTGCTTCCTGAATCCCCAAGCAGCCATGTTAGTCATCAGGTTAAATTTAAAGATAAACGGTTTTACTTTACCAAAGTTTCCAACAAACAAATCAAATGGTAATCCTGAGTTTTAAAGGTTTTGTTCTGTTTCCTGGGCGCCAGCAGCTCCGGTTTTCTCTTCTTCTGATTTTATTTTAAACAAGAAAAAATTAAACATGATTTTTAGTTAGAATTAGTTACTGCAGCATTTTTTCTGTGTGAAATAAACAAAGAACCAATGTGGTTCTTTTGGCATGTTGGTGAATTTAGTTTTTCAGTTTTCATGCTTCAACACATCAGATTTCATGTGGATCAGAACCAAACCTGATATAAATCTGTGATCTGAGTTGGTTCAGACTGAGCATCATGAGGAAAACAGGCTGCAGATTTAAAGGTACGGCGCCGTTTTAGACCGTCAGAACATCAGAACCAAAAGATTCAGGATCGTCAGTCTGATGTTCAGCTTGTTCAGGTGAAGGAAAATATTTTAGTTTAATATTTTACCAACCACAATAAAGACATTATGAATACTTCAGATTTATGTGTTTTACATGCTAATGTCAAACAGTCTGTCTGAAGAAGAAGCAAAGATTTATTCTACAGAATATTTCACAAACAAATTCCTGTATCTATAAACTCTATATTAATAAATGAATCTCAGAAAGTAAATGATCAAATACCTGCCTTGTGTTTGACTGCCTGATGATTTTTGGACCAGAAACTTCTTCTGGATCAGCAGGAATCCAAAACCAATCAATACAATAAACCCAATGCAGAGACCACCTGCAATCCAATCTGTCAGACAGAACAAAAGACAAGAAACATCAAAATAAAGCAGAAAATAAGAGAATTTTTAATAGACTGTAGTAAATCTCACATGTTCTTCTATAATCCAGAGTTTGTGTTTGTTTGAATCCACAGGATGACATTAAATTAACATCAACAGTCTTGTTCTCTGCAGGATTGGCTGCTACACATCTATATGATGAATCTCTATCCTCTGTATGGACAGTAACAGGTAAAGACAGAGCAGAGCGGCTCTGGTTCTGTATTTCTTTGTCTCTGATCCACAGCAGAGTCGCTGGTTTGTCCACAGAGCAGATCAACAGGCAGGGGTCAGAGGTCACATTAACTGGTGTTACTGCAGGAGTCGGTGCTGGATCTGCAGAGAATCAAACCAGCAGTTAGTGAAAATGACTAGAGATATTCTGAACAACATGAGTTTTGATCTTCTGGCCTCAGGATCACAGCTTGTGAGTCCATGAATGTTTTAAAGGTCCATCTTTGTAGCGCATCGCTCCATTCAACCCATAACTCTGATGGCTAATTAACGCAAATATCCTAAATATTATTGATTTCTAATTCAGCAAATGGTTCTGAACATTACTTTTTTAGAATAGTGTCTCCTTTTCTCTTCCACTGGCTAATAATTCCTGACAATCACGTGGAGCAGCTATTTGGTCAGTTTTGATTTGAATTGATAATGATGTTACTACCGGTGTATTACAGTTATTAATAGTTATTTATATCCATACCAAACCTATGATGCTCTGTACCCTCATACAGCTCAGTGCACCAAAGACAAACTGTCAGGTTTGTGCTTCTGCAATGTTGTTCAGTATAGAAGATAATTTTCATCCTCTGGCTAAAATGAAAAATAATAATTGGTTTTGATGTATTTATCTTTATCCAACATAAAAATTGTTTCTGTTCATTTACATTTGTTTTATGGTGAAAACATTTGCTGGGAGAAGATTTTTAAGATATTGCTGCATGGTGATAAGCTGTGTTATCCTATGAAAGAAGTTCAAAGCAATCAAAAAGAATGATTTTATTAAGGATAGATTTGATCATCAGACATGTTTTGGTAAGAGCAAAGTATGATTCATATAGATGGCAGGAAGCAAAACTTCTTTTCTATTTGTAACATTGCAGATCCTTCAGACCAGACCAGCATCATTGCTCTGTAGTTCAGTTCTGTTACTCCTGGTACATCAGTGGTGAACAGAGGTCCACTCTAAGTGACGGGCAGCTACACAAACACAGACTTTAACTAGGACGTCTGTGTGTCTATAACCCCAAGAAACATTATTACTTTGCCACTATGCATGCAGTTTGCTCCAGAAACATCCAGAGCACCAAATGCTGATCCAGTAAGGGGTCAGAGGTCACAGGGTGAAATGAATAATGTCTGAGTGGAGAACAGACGGGTGGATCCTCGGTTTAAAGCCAGTTCATGTTATCAGTTCATGGATCATATAGATTCTTCACACACTGGATGGAGGCAAACTTGGTTTAATCCAGAAAATCCTTCAGAGGTTATGAACCTTATGAACATAAAGATGTTGTGAGATTTAACCTGCTATTTCCCACCAACCTTCATCTGACCTTTGACCCTGTGAGTTGCAGTGAGACATGAAACGAAGCTGCTTCTCAGGTTTAGAGACTGATGAACATCTCTGTCATAAAGGAAGAATAATCTGATCAGGACTGACAGTAATCTACCTCAGTGACAGAAGGAATTTACTGAAAAAGCAACGATGGTGACGTGAAAACTCACCCTGTTAAAGTTTAATATTTACTTATTAACTGTGTTTACAGTTCAAACAGCTGTAGATGTGCTGCTCTTTAGACTTAATGTGTGAGATGGTTCATTTAGCTGATTCTTCATGATGGTTTCTTCCAAAAGGTGGAGATGTTGAGATAACTTCATGTTCATGGGAGGTTTCCAGTGAATGATGACGTGACGATGTTGATAAGCAGCTAATGATGCTGTTAACTTTGTTGTGCCGCTGCCTAAAGTCACAACATGAAGCGTTTCTCCTTTTCCTGACAGAACTCTGCAGATTCTGTAATTATCAGCTGACTGAGAGCAAAGATTTAAATCTAACATCTTATGGACTCAACCATCGACTCAGTGAAAACTGTCCTCCATGTTGGTCCTTACAGGTTAATGAACCACAGAAACAGAAACATCTTCCATCCTGTGGATCCAAAAGTTACAGGGAATCAGAAATCATGTTTGTTTTAATGTTATTTTCACATTCATTTACAGTTTCCTGAAACATAAAACAGTTTCTGTTTCTTGTCTGTGTCCTCGGCTCCTTTCAGTTGGATGCAGATCAACAGGTTCACTTTTTCTGACATTCATCGACTTCAAGACTTCAGGAATAGAAAGTTACTAAAATATATTTTCAGTTATTTTTCAAATTCTGCTCATATGAAATTTTAATTTTAAAAAATAATAATTTATTGCTGGGGAGAGTTAAAACTTTTACTGTAAAGTAAAAGGAAAATATTTATTACTGATTTAATTATGATTGCAAATTATGGAGATTATTATTAACATGGAGCTCAGACTTTGTTTATTCCACCTGGACAGACTGAGAAATACCTAAAGAAAAATACTTACCATAAACTTGAAGCTTATATGAAGAAGAAAATTCGCCTTTTTGAACTGTATAGGTTCCTGAGTCGTTCTTCTGCAGGTTTGTGATCGTAAAGAGTCCAGAGCTTCGGTTCCACTGAAGTTTGTTCTTGTAAATGTTCACATCAATATCAAATTCACCTTTAAACACTGAAGCAATGTTTTTTCCGTTATATAAAAGATATCCTTTCTCAGTGACAGCCCCAGGTAGAGTGATGGTTCCTCCAACGATTCCTGTCAGATTCTCCTTCTCTTCCTGACCAGCAGAAAATCCCAGAATCACTGGAAAAAACACAGAAAGTCAGATTGAAAATATTGACCTGAATGTCTTTATTAAAGATGAAACATCATTAAATGTTCTTGTCTAAAAGATAAAAGTTATGACAGATTCAGGTTTGAACATTTTGACTGATTTTGATTTTTTTTTAAATACATAAAATTTAGAAAACAAATATTGTGTTTGGACAACATGAAAGAAACCATCTGATTTCATACTTTAATAGTTTTATCTTACATTATACCTATGTGTTTAATGCAGTCCTTATAAAATGTATAAAATAATATTTTGCTATATCAATATTCCATTTGTTGGTTTATTTAAACTTGTTTTTGCTTCTCAAAACAAACAGTCACTGATCTGTCCGTTGGGTCAGCTTCACTCACTGCATGGATGGATGTCAGCAGATCAGCCTAAATAAACAGCGTCTGTCCATGTTGCTATGGCAACATGTTATTTATGTTTGTGTTCAGCCATGATGGGAAGCAGATCAAACAGAAAGAGGAAAATGTTCACCATAAAACCAGACCGCTGACAGAGAACGAGCTGCAAGTTACAGAAACCAGGATGGTGAATTCATTTCCAGTAATGTATGCTAAGCTAACGTAGCACATCAGGATCTGTAGGAAGAAGCTGGTTACAAACTGAGAAACTGAGACGGTGAAGACTGAGCACGAAGTTCCTGAACGGTTGGATTCTGCTCTGCACAGACCAGGTGTTGGAGTCTGTTGGTCCAAATGGGTCATAATGACACCTGATCAATAGATGACCAGAAAATGATCACAGATGATGAAACTACAGGACAGTTCCTGATTAGCAGAACTTATTGTCATAAAGAAGTTTAAATACAGAGTAAAGCTACACTGGGTTTTGCTTGTGTTTGTGTAGAAATGTGATATAAAACCTGCAAAATAATTAACTTAATACTGTCAGAGTCTCAGCCTGCGACTGGAGAGAGACGGTCATTAAATCTGCCAGGGGTATGAATACTTTAGAGCCCATGAGTATTTATATGATTACTGCTAAGCTGTATATATTATCTTTGGAGATATTTTATACGTCAGGATGGATGTATTTCTGTAAAAACATCTTTACTTTTCCAAAATTCACAGATTTCCTGTTTCTGCATTTGATTTATTTTTGTTCAACACAAAGTTATAAACCAGAAAATGTTTTTATTCCACTTCCTGAACTGAAGCTGCATTTAAAACAGAATCATCTTTTCCTTTAAATTAAACTGAAAACCTTTTGAGTGCAGAATCTTCCTTCTGCATCAACACAAACCTTTTCATGCTTTGTGGTCTCAACAAACTGGTTACAACATGCAGCTAGAAATTAAACATTCATTGAGGCACCAGGATCAATATTCTGTTATAATCTCTCCTGCAAACATCACAGGACCGACCAGCTGCTGTTATGTTTCCATCAGCAGAAAATCCTGCTTGATGTTTCTGACACATTTTAATGACAATAAATCAAAAATATGAACCAAACATATTTATAGAAGCTCAATATTTCTGTTTTTTCTGTTATTCCAAACGATGAAAACACTTTGACACGGAGCCTCATTCACCCAGCTGCAGTCAGAAACATGCAGATTAGCAGGAACTCTGTGTTTAATGCCTTGCTTAGAGGAACATCAGCATGTGGAGGAAGATAAATATTCAGCAACACTTTATGAAGAATAAAACTGTATAAATGTTTCTGGGTGTAGGTGTTATGGGTCAGTGAGGTGGTGGTGGTATGGTGATATGGGAAAACTTCAAACAATGTGAACTGGACCTTTGGTTGGTCAGTTTAAAACATAAAATGTACAATTTAATCCAATTGATATTTATTCCACTTCAGTTACTGTTTTATGGTTTAAAGTTATGTTTTATTTTACTACTATACATATTTCTTTGTCTCACAGCAGGAAGAAAACAAGAATGTATTTATAAATTACTTCCAGGTATTTTCTGCTTTTTGCAGTGTTATATATGATATACATATTTTTAACTTTCAGATTCAAGAAGTGAATCTCATAAAATCCTCGTGATAATAAATTAAGGGGAAGTAAAATAAACTTTATGGTTCCTAAAGCATCATAAAAACATCCTAAATCTTCTCGTTTGTCCCAGAAACAAACATAAAGCATAAAGTTCAGCCTCCAGTCTAACGATCCGTTTAGTTTCAGAGACGATTCTCAAATCATCCTGAGTATTTATGAAGGAAACATGAATATTTAATCATATTTCTCCATCAGCCTTTGAGTCGCAGTTTCTCTAGAAGATGATCAGTAAAACTTGAACTTCTGTGGAAAAACTTTTATGAGAAATAAGTTACATCACGCCTGTAATTTACTGATACTTCATAGGAAATATTTTTTGATTAACAGCAGATTAAAATCCCAGCAGATCCTGCAGATTATCAGTGTCCACAACGTTCCAGCCTTCAGTCAGATGTTCACACATCCAGGCTGCATTTACTCTGTTTGGTGGTTGTTAAGGAAGAATAATTTAAAATTAACTTTTGGACAAAACGTTTGGCTCTTTCTTCCTTAAAGTCCCGGGATCCTTAGCGGGCGGCGCTGAAAGAGAGTGAAACAACAACACTGCGCGTTGACGTCACAGATCACAGAGTTTAATCCCATACAAAGCAACGCATGAATCAATTAACAAAGCTGCAGAGGTACAGAGATATGCATTGATTTCCTTATACAGACAAAGACAGAGAAGACAGATCAACAAAACGAAGACAAACGAAGACAAATGAAGACAAAGACAAACAAAAAAAGGCAAAGACGCGTCTTTGGAGAGAGCCGATGCAAAAAAGCAAAAATAGTGGAAGCTCTCTGAATTTTTAGCGCTGACACGAAATTTTATACTGAGGGGGTGTTTCTTCTATTTAATATATGCAATCAAGGCGTTCAGCTATCTGACCAACTGGAAACTCCCTCGGGCACTCAGAGAAACTTAGGAACTCCCCCTAATTTACGGCAAAGATCAAAGGGCCATCTGGTCTCTGGTAAAACAAAAGAGCGAACCGCTTCGTCCTGACCCCCTGTGGTGCGCCGGCCATCCCGAGCGCAGAAAGATCCTGAGATAAGACTTCACAGATACCTGTGAAATCTAAAGTCTCTTCCTCCAAGCTCCAGTGCTTCTGCCCTGCCGGGAATGCTAATTTTATGGCTTCGTGGTCTGGCCTCACAGCGGGGAGGCCCCTGCCTGTCTGAATGCTTGCTCATCTGGCCCAATCCCGAATGCTCAACACAAAGCTGTTCCAAATAAGAGTGTTGAATATACCTTTTACACATGTCATAAGATTAACTGTATTAAGCACTAAAAATAATCATTTTTTCTCAACATGGTTCAGTAACAGTTTTATAATCCATCAGGCTCAAAGTGTTTCTGATCCATATGGACTCATCAAAAAATCACAGAAAACTTTCTGATCTGCTGGAAGATTATTTATTCTGGAATAAGAAGAAGAATTCAAACTTCTTCAGTTCTGAGTCTTTTTGCTCAGTCAGGATGTTTGAACGTTTTTTCTCATCTGCTGAGCAAAACTAAACTCCCAGACAGTTGTGACAGTCTCACCATTTTCATGACTTAAACTATTTTTCTGTCTGGTTTCCAAACCTACTGGTGTTGCCTCATGGTCTTAATAACAGTTATTCATATTTCTTCATTCTGTATTTCCAGATATAATAAGTGTGACCTTGTGCTTCATTGGCTGAACTCCAGCAGAGTTACTATCCAGCACCCAGTTCCTCTGGAGCTGGATGAAAAACACATCACAATATATCAGTGGATAGATGATTATTGATTAGTTTTTATTTTAAATATCTGGCAAAATGGTGCTGTGACTGTTCCTGTTTCATCCACTTTTCTCTCCATGTTTCTGTTTTTTATTTTTAAGCAGTTATGAGACACAATGGAAAAACATGAAACTGTTGCTGCACAAGTTACTCAACAGGTTGTTGCTAGGTAACCAAAGAGCGAGCTAGTTGCTAGGTAACCAAAGAGTGAGCTAGTTGCTAGGCAACCAAAGAGTGAGCTAGTTGATGCCACCAACCTTGCTTAGCTAGCTGTGAGAGGTTGAGAACTAAAGCCTTTCCTCTGCCTACATCCCCCAGAATGCCGTGCGGTTCTGGGTCAGAGTTCAGAGAAATTACTGAATATTCAGTCAGACATATTATCTATAGATATTGATCATAACCCTGTCATAATATAAATTGTTGTTGGTTATTTTTCCAGCCCTCAGTCCCTCTGCATTCAGGATTGGAGCATCAGAGACATTTATGTAATATTTGACCTTGTGATGTCATCGACCACGCCCTGTTGACTGATGAGGTTCTGACTTAAACAGAACCGTTTCAGTTTTGCTAATGTTTGATGAAACAGTTGTTACGGAGTGAAAGCTTCTTCAACCAGATGTCTTTAACTCAACATTTCTGTTCAGTTTTCATTGAGGAGAAAACGACCACAGCTGTTCGTTACCTAGCAACCAAAACCAACAGAAGGCAAAACAGTAGCTGTGTCCGAATTCAGGGTCTGCATCCTTCGCAGGCCGATTACATCATAGCGTGGCGACAAGACCTGTCCGAATTCGAAGATTCCTCCAAACGCGTCCTTCTTTTCCCCAGATTTGAAGGATGGGTCCGGTGTGTCCTTCACGACCCACCATATCCCATAATTCATTGCAGGTCCCAACCAGGCGTTGAGGCAGAGCGACAATGGCGGTGAAGAGCGGCAAATTATTTTGTTAAATTACACTTTAAATAACACAACGGAATTTTGCACAACGTAACAAAATGTAAGTGTGTAAGTCTGAAATATCTGCTCAGTTCACCAAAACATCACCTGCTCTGACATTTTGGGAAGTTTGCTGCCACCGCAGCTGGCCGGGCGCCGCAGCTGGCCGAGCGCCGCAGCTGGACGGGCGCCGCAGCTGGACGAGCCAGTTGTAGGAGGCGGCGACAGTTTTAGGAGGCGGCGACAGTTTTAGGAGGCGGGGCCAGTTGGAGGAGGCGGGGCCAGTTTTAGGAGGTGAGGACAGTTGGGGGAGGCGGGACAGTTGGAGGATTCTACACCTGTCCGAAGTTTTCCTCCTCTGGTCTTAGTTTATTCACGGCCTTGGAAGGAGCCGGTCTACGTAGACTGATCCTTCCAAGGAAACAGACCTTGAATTCGGACACAGCTAGTGACAAAAGACAAAACTAGATCCTGTTAAGCATTCTTCAAAATAAAAGACTTCCTCTGTCCAAATAAATTGCACTTAAATATGTTTCACTCCAGCTTTTGTAATTATATACAATCATGTTAAATTCAATTAATAATAATCATCATGTAAATTATATTTAAATAAGTGTAAAGAAGTCACAACAACAGTCGCTCTGTGAGGTTTCTTATTTTAGCTCAGAAACTACTTACAAAATCTAAAGTTGCCATTTTCTCACTTTCTTTGTGATATTTGGTCAAAAACTGTTTAAGACGAATGAAAGAATCTAATCAAGGTTGATTCCTGAGCTTAATTGTTCAGCACCAAAACACAAACTGCTCTGCAGAACCAGAACCAGAACCAAAGAGAGAAGCAGAATTCAGTTTTATGCTCCACTAATCTGGGACAAATTCACAGAAAACTTCAAAACAGGTGAAACACTGAGTTACTGTAAGACTAAAAACCACTTGTTCAGATTTACCTTTGATGCAATAATAACTGAAACATTGTTAATTTTAGTACATTTTTCTTTGCCTTCCTTCATTAAACCACCTCCATGCTCGACTTGTTTGTGTTTTCACTTCTAACTGCCTCATCCTGAAAAGGGAGTTTCCTGAAAACTTGTCTGGGCTTGAAGCTGAATCTGATCTCATCTTGACATGAACTCATTCAGTAGGGAGTGGACTGGATTTCAGCTGCAGCACGTCTCTCTATTCAGAGCTTTAAGTGAAAACAGAGAGCATACTGGTGTTTTTCCATTCAGTAACTGGTCAGTTAAATCAGGCTGTTGGTCTGTTAATGGATCTGAACGCTCATCAATAAAACATTGTTCTGTGGACTTAATGACGTCCTCAGAGAGGAAATGAAACAAAGCAATTTTATCCAAACCAATCGATGTCAAAGGTCTAAAATGTTCTGTAACGTCTGTAAAGTTTGAAGAAACCAGCTGACTGGTCAGAGGACGTTACCGTCCAAAACCTGGTTGTGTTCATGTAAACAGAGATATCTTTACTGAAAACACAGTTTGGTTCCTGATCATCACATTCAGTCATTTTTATTTATTAGAAACAAACTGGCACCAAGCAATAAACAGATTAAATGAAAAACTATTTGGAGATAAAATTCCCAGAGGATTTATTGGAAAAACGCCGGACATTTCAAACTAAACGTTTAGTTTCAGTTTCTCTATTATCCTTTTCTAAAGAAACGTTTCCCTCCAGTTTCAGTGATCCTGGGTTCTCATTTGATTAACATTTACATTTTGTTAACCACCATACATACATGTTTGGACATTTCCATGTTTTAGAGAAACATTGTCAGATAAGTGAAAAACAACCAGAGATGTCTGACAGGAAACAGGAAAAGGATCAGAACCTCCGACTTCCTGCTGTGAGCTTCCAGACGCTGCAGCTGGGATGAGGGAAGCAAAGAGGCGTGGCCTACAACTCCCAGCATTCAGCTGACTACAACTCCCAGCATTCAGCTGACTACAACACATCTGAGTCAGGAATCTTGCTCCTCTGTCATCAAGCAGAGAGTCTGAATTCATTCAGTGGTTTAAATCCAAACAGAACCGTTCTGCTCCGTCCTCAGCAGGATCCGTACAGTCAGAACCAACAGGCACACGGAGAGCAACGAACCAGCGAAAGATTTCCACCTCTCAGGGTGAAGCCAACACACGGGACGCAGCAGCGACTGAAGCTGATCGTTTATCAGCTTCTTGAGCCGCGTTGCTAGCTTGTGTCTCTGTGTCTGAACTCAAAATTATACATGCAAAAATCTCATTGGTCTGTTGGCTGGAGGAGAAAAAGTTGTTGTCGATTTATCACTGAAGTTCCATTGGAAATGGATGGAGAGAGATCGACATCACTTCCTGTGTCAGAACATTGTCAGGCTGGAAGGGATGGAATGTGTAACTTGTTCTGGTCGTTCTGGGGTCTTTCCTCAGACAGAAACACCTGAAAACGTCCAAACGTCCAGCACTGAGAGAAAATAAGTAATTATTGATGTGACAGAAGCAGCGCCTTTGACTCCTGGGTGGTTTGTGTGTGGATGTGGGTCTGACTGTCACCAGTATGAATGGTTGGTTACTGGTGCTCTGGTTTTGTGTGCATGTTGAGTTTGTTGTCCCGTTGATTGTTGGCATTTGTGCATTAGGCCTGGTCAGTCTGTGTCCTTGTAAAGTTTCAACTATTACAATCAAAATGGAATAAATCGAAGAAGTGGCCTGGAGTTAATTGAAGCACGCGTCGGCCAGATGAGTTTCCCGAGTTAACCCAGTGCGGCGCTCATACACCATGAGTCTGCTGCACTTTTAAATCTTTTGGGTCCAGAGATCCAGCAGATCTTCTCTAAGCTCCTTACCTGATCTCTGAGAGGAAACTCATTTCAGCAGCTTCTACCTGAGAACTTGTTCCTTCTGTCTGATCCATCGCTAATGACATCACACTTTTATAACACTTTAACACTCCAAGGTTCTCAAACACACTTTACATGAACTCAGTCACAATCACACACTGATGATGAAAAGCTATGGATAGTAGCCCTGAGCCACCCTGACTGAAGCAAGGCTACCATTTCTCACCTGGTCTGTCTGACCAACACGAGGAAACAACAGGACGGATGGGGACCAATCAAACCGGCAACCCAACCATTTCATGACACCTCTACCGTTATCGCCAAGATCTAATCGCTAGATCTATAAGTAGGTTTGTGTTTTTCTTCTTTTTTATTGGAAACCTTCACACTGATAGATTCTAAATTTGTTAAAATCAACACGTTGCTGCTAAAACGTCCCGGTCCGGTCGCCTGTCTGACTCTTATTTTAAGTGACTCTTCATAAATGAAAAGAAGCTGTTCTGGTCTCCAGGGTTTCTTATCACAGTCGTTCAAAACCAACAGTCAAAATGAACTGATCACCTTCAGTGCAGCTGATATCTAACTGATAATTGGTGGCAAGTTCAGTGTTTTTATAATTGGGATTTTCCATCCACCTTATATTAAAGTTTTTATTTTATGGAATAAAGCTTGAAAAAAATAAAATAAAGCCACACCCCTCACCTGAACAAAACTAGAAAAGAAAAATACAAAAAAGAGAAAAATCAATTCAGTGTCTTCAACCTTTTGATTAAAAATGAAGTTTTAATTTAAAAATGCTTCCTAGTAAAATCCACAACTGTATATTTTCACACAGAAACTTCAAGGCTTTAAATTCTGAAATTCACATAAAAATATTAACTGAGAGACAAATGATGCTGTAAACCAGCGGCGCCATAAATACATAATTCATCTAATATGTGTGGATTATCGCAGTAAAACCTCTTTAGGTTTTATTTTAATGCGCAGCTCGTCGCATTCAAACAGCTCCGACCAAAAAGAGGAAAGTTGCACAACTTACCTAGAAATAAGCAAATAAAGGTGATCTGGGTCTCCATCTCATAGCTACATCCAGACAACAATTATTTATTTATGAACAGCAGAAAAGTTTCCTGCATCAGGAGAGACGATCAAACTATCAGCCTTTCCTCCGCGGATCTTTGACTTTCAGGCTCTTCCTGCAGCGGAGGGAGGCTTTGCTCTCAGCCAATCACTGAACTCTGATTAAACTGTTTGGACGGACAGCAACGATCCTCCATCAGCATGAAACCATTAAATAAAGTTCAGCAAATTATTTTATTTGTCAGGGAAAGGGAAGTCAGGAGTTTGGGAGGTTTTTTATATGTTGTTATGAATTATGCCAATGAAAATAAGATGCAGATTCACCGGCATATTAATCATTACAGGAAGTAAAACCAACGGCCGAGTTGAAAATATCTTTGGCTTAAAATGTTCCTCGATTTGCACAAAATTAAAACTTTTTCAGTTCTTCACTTATAGATAGATAGATAGATAGATAGATAGATAGATAGATAGATAGATAGATAGATAGATAGATAGATAGATAGATAGATAGATAGATAGATAGATAGAATAACTAATAGTTGTTTAATAGTTTCTATATCGTTTCTGTTCTACTACAAAAATGTACAATGTTCCAAAAATAAAATTTAGCCGGAATCATGTGCTGAGTTTCAGTGATCAATGCGTGACGGGAACAGGACTGTGGTACCAGGTACCACGTGACCCGTATCCATAGTAACAAGAGCACGCAAAGCACAGAAAACCTCTGAGGAATCACATGAAATAAAAACCATCTGATAAATAAAAGTGGGAACATTTCTGAAAAATAACACTTTGTAATGAAACAGGAAGTAAAGACAAATATTGGTCTGAATTAAAGTTATGAATAAAAATAAAACAAAACCTCAAACAATGAAGCAACAAGTTGCATGACAGCTATGAGTTATAATATTCCAAACTGATTCAAATCAAATCAAGAAGAAGAAGAAGGCAGCCTTTGTGTTTCTGCAGAGGAGGAAATCATCTGGCTCTCTATCCATCGCTAATCAATAACTGATCAACTTAATTCCTGGTTGTTCAAACTCTGTGATGAAGCAGCTGGTTTCCTCTGCAGCATAACGGGTTCAGCTCCAGAGAAAAGCTCAGAGTGGAGATAATTCATCACATGAACAGAAGTCAGTGACCCGAGTGAAACTCAGAGTTCGGCTGAGAGTCATGGAGCCTGAAGGAGACAGGAAGGAGACAAGAACGAGACAGGAAGGAGACAGGAAGGAGACAAGAACGAGACAGGAAGGAGACAGGAAGAAGGCAGGAAGGAGACAAGAAGTAGACAGGAGGGAGACAAGAAAGAGACAGGAAGGAGACAAGAAGGAGACGGGAAGGAGACAAGAAGGAGACAGGAAGGAGACAAGAAGGAGACAAGAAAGAGACAGGAAGGAGACAAGAAGGAGACGGGAAGGAGACAAGAAGGAGACAGGAAGGAGACAAGAACGAGACAGGAAGGAGACAAGAAAGAGACGGGAAGGAGACAAGAAGGAGACGGGAAGGAGACACGAAGGAGACAAGAAGGAGACAGGAAGGAGACAGGAAGAAGGCAAGAAAGAGACAGGAAGGAGACAAGAAGGAGACGGGAAGGAGACAGGAAGGAGACAAGAAGGAGACGGGAAGGAGACACGAAGGAGACAAAAAGGAGACAGGAAGAAGGCAGGAAGGAGACAAGAAGTAGACAGGAAGGAGACAAGAAAGAGACGGGAAGGAGAGAGGAAGGAGACAAGAAGGAGACAGGAAGGAGACAAGAAGTAGACAGGAGGGAGACAAGAACGAGACAGGAAGGAGACAAGAACGAGACAGGAAGGAGACAGGAAGAAGGCAGGAAGGAGACAAGAAGTAGACAGGAAGGAGACAAGAACGAGACAGGAAGGAGACAGGAAGGAGACAGGAAGGAGGCAGGAAGGAGGCAGGAAGGAGACAAGAACGAGACAGGAAGGAGACAAGAACGAGACAGGAAGGAGACAGGAAGAAGGCAGGAAGGAGACAAGAAAGAGACAGGAAGGAGACAAGAAAGAGACAGGAAGGAGACAAGAAGGAGACGGGAAGGAGACACGAAGGAGACAAAAAGGAGACAGGAAGAAGGCAGGAAGGAGACAAGAAGTAGACAGGAAGGAGACAAGAAAGAGACGGGAAGGAGAGAGGAAGGAGACAAGAAGGAGACAGGAAGGAGACAAGAAGTAGACAGGAGGGAGACAAGAACGAGACAGGAAGGAGACAAGAACGAGACAGGAAGGAGACAGGAAGAAGGCAGGAAGGAGACAAGAAGTAGACAGGAAGGAGACAAGAACGAGACAGGAAGGAGACAGGAAGGAGACAGGAAGGAGGCAGGAAGGAGGCAGGAAGGAGACAAGAACGAGACAGGAAGGAGACAAGAACGAGACAGGAAGGAGACAGGAAGAAGGCAGGAAGGAGACAAGAAGTAGACAGGAAGGAGACAAGAAAGAGACAGGAAGGAGACAAGAACGAGACAGGAAGGAGACAAGAAGGAGACAAGAAAGAGACAGGAAGGAGACAAGAAGGAGACGGGAAGGAGACAAGAACGAGACAGGAAGGAGACAAGATGGAGACAGGAAGGAGACAAGAAGGAGACAGGAAGGAGACAAGATGGAGACAGGAAGGAAACAAGAAGGAGACAGGAAGGAGACAAGATGGAGACAGGAAGGAGACAAAAAGGAGACAGGAAGGAGACAAGATGGAGACGGGAAGGAGACACGAAGGAGACGGGAAGGAGACACGAAGGAGACAAGAAGGAGACAGGAAGGAGGCAGGAAGGAGACAGGAAGGAGGCAGGATGGAGACAAGAAGGAGACAGGAAGGAGACAAGAAGGAGACAGGAAGGAGACTGGAAGGAGGCAGTTCTTGCAGTTCTTTATAATCCATAAAATGTTTAGAAAATCTGCTGTGCATAATAATTTGGAACATTTTGCATTTTGAGTTTTTTATTTTTGAAAAACATCCTGTTGTCATGGGTATCTTTGTTCAGTAAAATCTGATTTATACTGTAATACTTCATGACCTGAAACTATGCTGATAACTCAGCTGATACCTGAGAAAATATCAGCTGTATAATAATTTAGAACATGGTGTAAACTCTGATTTCATCTTCTGGGTTTGTTTGCATCGTTTGCAGTTTTCTCTCAACCAATCACCTTTCAGCCTTTATGGAAACATCTTCACTCGTTTCTCCTCCAGGATGTTTACATCATCTCCATGTTGTTTAGATGATAAAGTTTGTTTCTTTCTAACTTCCTGCTTCCATCCAGAATGAAGCCAACAGTCACATATCTGTTTATGAAGAAAAAAAAATCAGTTTTTCTTGCATCTTTAAAAGCATCACTTTACCAGACGACAGTTTGGACCAGGAGCTCCGTTTGAAACATGACCCACATTTTAAACTGAGCTTCCTGCCACTGGTTCTCCTTTAATTAAAAATGTCATGTTCTGATTTCTGATTGGTGGATTCTCCTCTAACCGTTCAGGAAGTCGGAGCGAGTAAAGAAATCAGGAATCGTTGAGAGGATCTGAGCATGCTCACTGCGTGTCACTGCGTGTTACTGCGCGTCACTGCGTGTTACTGCGCTCTCTGCTGCGTTTATGAGGCTCAAATCAAATGCAAGTCGCATTAATTTGAAAATGTAAATGACTAAAAAAAGCCTGATTTCACAAAAGTCTGAATTGAGCCATAAGCCCTGCAGTGTGAACGTTTCTGATCACTGATCCATGAATCCAGTCGATGTCAGCGGCTCGCCAGCGTTAACCAGGTAGCTGGTTTTTAATCACCTTGCTGTGTTTTCAGAAATGGAAACGTGTTCTTGTTGCTTTCACAGCTAAAATAAAGTCGGATGTTTGTCCTGATACTTCTGTCAAAGTTCTGGTCGGTTTTTATTGTTTTAATGTGACCCAGTTCAGGGAAGGATCTGTTTTCTGGTATCTGCTTATTGATTTACTGGATATTAATGTGTATTTATGACTTGGTTCCATTTTGAAGAGTCATCAGTGATTAAATCAGGTTTGCATTATTAAACCTCCTGAACCATTTTTTCTTCATACAAACATAATCATGGCATCAGGAATTTGGTGAAAAATATATTTTTCAGTTTGTGACAAAAGAACCACCCATATTAACAGAACCAGAACCAGAACCAGGTCTGGTACGAGAGGCCTTCTGCATTCAGGAGACAGAAAAAAGAAATGTTTTGTTGTTTTGACTAGGCCACAAGGCTACATAACTTTACCTCTGTTCCCTTTTCAATGAGGTTTATTTTGATCTGTATTTTATCTCCATATTTAACCCTGAACATGTCAACATGCAGCTGTATTCAGATCTCTGAAGCATTTAAAGGTTTATTTAGCGGTTTACATTTTTTCAGGCCCTATTCTTGTCGTCCAACTCATCCTGTGTAGAACAGCGAGTCCTGAAACAAGCCAAACCACTTCCTGTCATGTGATCAGATGAAAGCAGATCTGTGTCCAGCCATTAAAGCCGTCCTGTTAACCAGACGGCGGCTGATGAGAAGCTGAGCGCAGCGGAGACGTCAGGCGACCACCACATCCCCCCACAGCCAGCGCTGCAGGAACCCACAGCAGAAACTTTCTCACTCTGACTGACTGTAGACGCCCACGGCTGATCCGCCGCTCGGAAACTCAGTCTGCAGAACTTCATCAATATCTGTACCAGCATCATCATCAACAGCAGAACCATTTCACTGCTGGGCTGGGATGTAACTGTGAAAGAGGTCAAACATGTCTTCATGTCTGCTGAACGACAGAGAAACTCTGAGGTGTTTGTTGGATCCACTGAGCTTCAGGGATCAGAACCGAGCTGAGAGTTCAAACCTTGTTCTGTCTTGTTCACATTCAGCCTGAAGGCCTGAAGGCGGGACTTCTGCAGAAATCAGTGACTTTCCATCACTGCTGTTTATTCAGGGTGCAGCTCTCATTAAACTCTGCAATTCTCTCCAGTTAGTCTGAAAGCCCCATTATTTACTCTGTGAAGGACGATAACATTGATACGTTTTACGGTTTTATCTGGATGGCCTAAATCAATAAAGGTTAAGGAGAAAAACATGGGTTTCCTGATGGAGGCGCGGCCAGCAGCAGATCGATGGTCTGATGGTTTACAGAGGAATCAGTTTGTTACATTGTTGTGTTATATTGTTAGAGTTGGTTGGTTAACATCTGAACTGTTAGATAAAACTAAATCTGAATCTGAAGAGATGAGAGAGACGGAGGAAGGTGGAGAACGGTCAACATGGTGGACAAACACAGACAGGAAGTGATGTCAGCAACAAAAAATGACTAACAAAGGCCGAGGGAGGAAACGGGTGGGTTTTTTCTGGCACACACTGTGGATTCAGTGTTTGAAAAAATATATACACTTACAACAATATAGACAAAACAATAACTAAAAATTTCTTACAGTTGAAAACAAAAGTTAATGTAATCTGAAAAAAGTAGTCACAAAAATGATTTTACAAAAACCTTCTGTCATCACAGTTCTTAAACATTTAAATTAATGGGAAGGTTTAAAAGTTACCAAAGTAATCTAAACAATTACAAACATCAAAATGATTTACAGATTTTGGTTCTAAACTAAGTTAAGTATATTCAAACTGCCCAGAGAAAAATGAAAGTGATAAAACTTATGATTTATAAAACCTCAACATAAATGTCCACAACGTTTCCTTCAGTCTGCTGGTTTCTGCTGTTTAACCATTAACTGATGAAAATATGCAAATATGACATGCAAATGAACAAACTTTGCCTTGTAAATTTGATCTGATATGAAAGCAGAACAACTGCAGAGCAGAAAGTTTCACTTCCTAATTCTCCTTAAAGCTTGTAACATTTAAACAGAATACGTTTCTTACATTTTGTATATTTATCACCATTTTGCAGGTAATCTGTGAACAGATTCTCCGTCTGCTATGATTGCTAATGCTAGTTAGCATGGCCACAGATGATGGTGGATAAACGGTTTTACTGTAACACTAACTAGTTTCTCATGCATTAGGACATTTAGCAGTGTGAACATGAGGATGATTGACAGCGCTAAGCCCCTCCTCCTGGCTCTGATTGGTTGTTTGTAACTAAGAATTGGGACCAGTCTGAACTGGACCGTTTGTTCAGTCATAAAGATTCTCTTTCCTCCTCCTCCTTCTCTTTCAGAGGCAATAAATGAGCAGATGGGTGGTCATAATGTTATGAGGTTAGTGACTTAATGCTCAGTAAACAGACTGCAGCCGGTCAGAGAAGCTGGTGATCGGACCGGGTCGTTTCTCATGTCCATTATTTTCAGATCTTTGAACATGAATCTTTTCTTCCTGATAATCTGCTCTAGTTCTCAGAACCAGGAAAACCTCAGAAAAACAACCAGAACCACAAAGAAACAGGGGCTTTTGTTGAGCCACACAATAGCGTGACGACTTGAGCAGACGAGTCAACAAGTCTGAAACCATCCACAGCTGCAGTCGTCAGTTTGATCATAATAATAATAATAATAATAATAATAATAATAACAATAATCATAATAATAATAATAATAATATAGTCGTCAGTTTGTTTGAGACATCAGGAGCTGAAAGGCAGAACCAGATCCATCCTGCAGGACGGATCTGGTTCTGCAACGTTTGGGTTCAGGACAATTCATCAGGGAGTTGAAAGAGGAGTGAAGTATAAAACTGAATTTTAAGACGGTTCCTCCTGGATGTGCTCCTGGTCCAGTATCTGTTTCTGTGTCTCAATCTGTTTTCCCACCTGGCAGTCGGTTAACTCAGATCGATCAGATTTAGTTCCTGTTTTTCTCTTTAGCGCCTCACTGAGTCTCTGAACCAAAACTCTTCATCATAAACATGGAAACATGACGTAGGCTCTCACAATAACTGGTTTTATTGTCTTGCATCAAAGCTCACAGCATCATGCTGACAGTTTCTGCTTGCTGTGTGTGGCTGAGCTCTACTTCCTGTTGTAACAAAACTTCTGTTCCTGCAGAAACAAAAACCCTCCAGTCTGCAACAACAATGACTTTATGAAGACTCTCCGTCTGCAGGGCAATAAAAACATAAAATAAAAACATAATTAAAGCTTTTATTGCAACAACAAAAGGCTGGAAAAACTCTGGAAGTAGAAACAAACCATGTGACAAATAACCAGGTTATATGAGGGATGAGATAAAAACAGACCAGATCAACACCAGAAGTCAGAATATGAGTAAAGAAAAAGATAAAGATCTGAACCTGAGCTGCAGAAATCAGCAGCAGATCTATCACATCGAACATCTACGCTTAGAAACTAAACATGAAGAAACAAGAGCAGGAAGACAGGCATGATGTCCTTCAGTTCTGTTTTATAACTGAAAGAGTTTCTCATGTTTTCATTTCACAAAGTCATCATGGATTCTGTTTTCAGTGTCAATAAAGCTCAGAGTTCAGGGTGACCTTTCCTGTGACCTTTCCTGTGACCTTCCCTGTGACCTTTTCTGTGACCTTCCCTGTGACCTTTCCTGTGACCTTCCCTGTGACCTTTCCTGTGACCTTTCCTGTGACCTTCCCTGTGACCTTTCCTGTGACCTTTCCTGTGACCTTCCCTGTGACCTTTCCTGTGACCTTCCCTGTGACCTTCCCTGTGACCTTTCCTGTGACCTTCCCTGTGACCTTCCCTGTGACCTTTCCTCGTCTTCCTTACCAAACCAAGTGAAACTGGACAAGTCGGTTTATTTAACGTGACAGAACCACAAAGAAAATAAAATTCAGTAAAAAACTGATTATTGCTGAAACTGCTAGATTAGAGAAAGATGAAAGAAAAACCATGGAAATAATTTTAAGCATTTTATCACGATAATCTGAGAAATAATAAAAACAGCAGCAGCTGAAATAACCTGTATTTATTAAAATGACTAATATCAGAAATGAAATCATTATTTCCATTCAGAGACTGAATCCTTTCCTGTGCGGGTCGTCATGGGAACGACGTCCCTCAGCATGATGCTGCCTGGAGACAGACTGACAGAGCAGCAGCAGGTCTGAGGTCTGGATTTGACTCCAGATGTTTCTGATCTCTGAGGTTTGATGATCTGGATTGACGGAGGCGTCGCCGTGGAGATCAGCTGATCGTCCAGAACCAGGATCATCATCATCATCACTGCAGACGCTTTCATCACTACTGATGATCGAAACCTTCTGCACACATTTCCTCTCATTTTCTCTCTGGACGTTGAATCCTGATTAACATTGAAATGTCGGTTTCGTACCTTTTGTTCAACATCTGGTTTTATTTTGTAGTTTTAGTCTTTGAGGTATTTCTTAGCATTATAGTTTTAGTTTCACTTCTTAGATCTTTTTCCTGTTTTATTTTGATCATCTCTGTCAGGATCTCGTTTTTTTCTGGATTTATAATTTTGTTCATTTCTTATTTGTATTTTTGCTTAGTTATTCTTCTTTTAGTTCATTCTTGTTTCAGTTCAGTTAATTTCTCTCTCTCTTCCTCAGCCTGTCTCCTGCTCTGCCCTCACAGCTGCGCCTTGTTTTCTAATCATCACGGCTTCATCGTTCAGTTCTGGTCTGCAGAATCTAAACCAGGGACGCCAGACTCCAGTCCTGGAGACCCGCTGTCCGGGAACGTTTAGATGAGCCTCTGCTGCAGCACCTGAACAGAATAATTAGGTCATTAAGGTTCTGGAGAACCGGTCCACACCAGGAGGAGGCGATGAAGCTGTTTCCTTCCAGGGTTTTGTTCCTGTGGCTCATCTGAAACCTGCAGGGCAGCGACTGGAGGCCTGGAGTTTGATACCTATGATCTAAAAGATCCGACCGTCTCTCCTTTATTCATTCCTCTTGGATAGCAGCTTTATTTAAATATGTCAAATATTTAAATATTTAAAAATAAACCACTAAAGTTTTATTTAAATATTTCAGAATATATTTACCGTCAAAGACTAAAAGATGTTAGTTTTGTATATATTGAAAGATTTTGCGGAACAAAAGGCTTCCTGTTCCTGTTTGCTGAAAGCTTCGTTGTTTGATTGGTTTTTTAAAGGTCAGTTCCTCCTTTAACTGAACGTCTGTTGGAGGAAATGAGAAGCAGATCTTTGTTTATTGAGCAGAGCTGGATCCAGACTGGAGACGTTAAAAAGAAGATAAATAAACCATAAAACAGAGAAGTTATTAATAATCATCATATAGAGTCACATGTTGAACTTTAACCAGTTTGGCAGGTTCACAACATTTGCATAAAGGTGATTATGATCAGGGACTTTATTCATGATGAGTTTGTCGGTTATTTAATCTGGAAGCAGCCAGAGGAAAAGATGCAGCAGAAAAACTGAAGTCATCAGATCCCAGCAGCTGGTCAGGATGGAGGAAACCTGAACTGAGCTCAGATGAAGCTTCAGATTTAAATGAATTAATTAATTTTCTGTTGCAGAGCTGCTGATTCTGCTGCTCTAATTTTACTTTCACAGTTTTAGTTTCAGTTCATCACATTTGAAACGCAGCGGTCTGAACTCCAACCAGAGTGTCGGAGCGTCTGGAGCCTCCAGGCCTTCATGTTCACAGGTTCACAGATTGTGGTTTGTCTCTATGATGTCTGAGTTAATATGGTGAAATGAAATTATATCATAATTATTTCACCAGAATGCAGCTGCAGGAAAAGATCTTCAGATCTAAAACACAGAAAAGATTCAGACGGTGAATCTGAAGCTTCTGAATCCATGTTGGTCAGATCAGGAAGTTTCTGTCATATTTTCAATCTACTTAATATTTTATGGTTATATAATTTCTGCTTCCTGTTTCTTCTCATATCCATCCATGTTATTGGGCCATGAGTAAAGTAAAGTAATCGTTCTCTCTGATAGTTTCCACCTCTGTGTTGGTGGTGAGAACCGTCTGCTTGTTTTCCTCAGATGTTTCTGCTTCGTGTTTCGGTGTGAAACCTGAAAGCAGCTCTTCGTCTCTCTGAGGGTCTGAATGATGGGAGGAAACTTTGAGGTCAAACCTGAAACCGGCTCGGCTCAGTCAGGTATTGTTTCCCCCGGCAACGTG
Organism: Xiphophorus couchianus; assembly: GCF_001444195.1. NCBI lineage: Eukaryota > Metazoa > Chordata > Actinopteri > Cyprinodontiformes > Poeciliidae > Xiphophorus > Xiphophorus couchianus. The sequence continues at coordinate 1,897,649 of NC_040232.1, forward strand.
AAAAGAGACGTTAGCATGTCGACCACAACCACACAGACCCGGTTCTGTCAGAGAGCTGAAGCTGTTCATCTGTGAGGAAACAACTTTTACTCAGGTGCAGGGCCGCCGCCAGGAATCTGGGCCCCTGACAAAAAGTCAGATTGGGCCCCTGCCAGCTGCTGATACCATGTTACAAAGGCTTGAAACCGTCTTGCTTTCTTTGGTCCAATAATCAATCTCCTCCACCTGCTCCCTAAACTACTATTGCTAGCTAAAGTAATGCAACGCTCCGACCAAAACAGCCAATCAGAACCAGGAGGAGGGTCTTAGTGCTGTCAATCAACCTCATTCACTCACTGCTAAATGTGCTAATGGTGGAGAAACAACTGATCATAACAGGAAAAATGTGTATCTGCTATCGCTGGTAGCTATGCTAACTAGACTGAGCATTTACAACAGGCTGCGCTAGCTACAGCATAGGGATGAGCAGCCACATGAGATTGTGATTGACAGCGCTAAAACCCGCCTCCTGCCTCTGATTGGTTGTTTCTAGATGGGAGAAAGCAGAGGAAATATATTTTTAACAGATTATCTGTCATCCTAAACTGTCACAATATAATGACAGTTTTAACAAACATGTGAAAACATTTTTCTAAAAGTTACAAACTGCAGCTTTAATTTCACTCAGGAGGTTTAGAGCTGCTGCTGACTGACTCATCTGTTAAGCAGTAAAAGGTACAGAGACACTTTAAATATATGAATATCTTGGTAATTTCTTTCCTTAATTCATTAAATGCTAGTGGAAAGGAAGCAAACAGTCTGTAGCTAAGCTAACTATGCTACTCACCTCTCAGAGAAAAACTGGGTTATAAATTGACTCTTGTCTTTTTCCCTCTCTCTATGTGTTTATTTTTTTTTGAAAACCTGACTTTATTCTTTTTCTTAGCAGCATAGTAACACTCACAGTGGTTCTTGTTTTCTATTGGCTGCTGCTGAACATCGTCACCAGGAACCATTTCCTGCAGATCCAGGAGGTTCATTAATTACATTTTTACTGCTAAAACAATCTTCGAAAATACAATATGATTAATTTTGTAATTGACAGGGCCCCAATTTATTTATTTTTTGAACAATAAATAAATAAATAAATTGTGGAGGCCCCCTTATACTTCGCTCCTGTTCTGGTGACAGTCTGGGTTTCACACACAAACTGATGCATGAATAGTTAAACTTCTGTTGTCCTTTAAACTCAAATAAATAATTTTCAATATGTGTATTCCTCATGCCGCTTCTTAGACGTTAGATTAGTCTCTTCTTCCCTCTGGTGGACGGGAGGAGTACTGCAGGCAGCAGCTGCTGACGCCAGATCAGATTTATCATTATGTCCTAAGTGGCTGCAATTAGTAGTAGAGATTTAATGAAGTATAAATGTTTTTCTTTTTAAAGTTATAGTTAATATAATGAAATTAAAACTCTTTAATAAAGTCATGCAGCTGCATTAATCGTCTGTTGGGTGGATTTGATCACCAAGCAGTTTCACGTTTTCAACTTTCCACCCAGTAAGAAACGGATCAGAACCAACTGTTATAAAATAATAATCTGCTGATCTGTTTATGCCTGATATGACGGCTCCACAGTCAGAACTAATATCTGTGATGAAGTGCGGGTGGTGTTGGTGGTGAGGCAGATGCAGCGGACCCAGGTATGATGAATATGGTGATTTTAATGATGAAGCACAGTCCAAACAACAAGCAGCAGGCACATGGAAACACTGACGACAACTAGACTGGACATTGACGAGGACCCGACGAGGAACAAGGAACACAGGTAGAGTTAAATACACGGGAGGGTAATCACAGAGACGAGACACACCTGGGAACAATCAAGGGGAGGACAGGACAACGAAGAGACTTAAGGACACAGAAAACTAAATAAACACAGAAAAACACAGATCCTGACAATATCAGAAAATCTTGTGATATTCTCCGATATCCAACTGTTTTCTTCTTTCCTCTTTGAGCTGAAAAGCAGGAATAATCCTGATTACTGAACAAGGAGCATAAAACTGAATATTATCACAATGTTAAGGTGGAAAGACAAAATCAATGATTTTAGAAAACAAACTTTAATGTGGGAAAGTTTATAATGTTTTTTCAACACCTGATGTCCATAAATCTGCTGAGATGAAGATGAAAACATGTCAGTCAGCTCAGGACAATAATAATAAAATCAGAATAATTTATATCAAAGTCTGAGCATTACTGAGAAAAACAGCTTCATCTGAGCCTCTTCAGACCAGATCAGCAGGTTAAGTGTCAGAACAAGTAGAAAAACGTTGAACAAGTTTGATTTGTTGGGAAGGAGAGAAACAGAAAACATTTTCACAACTTGAACTGTAAGTTGATTATAGACTATAAAGTCCTGAAGTGATTAAACAGTTGAAGCAAAACAAACCTTTTCAGTGCAAACTGAGCATCTGCATGTTGTAGCATGAGATTAATCTGTTAAAACAATTATATCAAATCCATAGCAGAGCTTCTGTCTAAAGCACGTGGCGACTGTGAGTTTAGATTCTTAGAGTTTGACAGAGAAAAACATCCATGAGATTCTGATTTTACTAGACAGCAAATCTGCAGAAAACTGGAATATTTCCTAAAGACCAAGTCTTCATAAATCTGTTAATGAAACAAAATAATTAATCAGGTTTAATAATATCTGCATGAAATCAGACACTGCTGTACAGATCAAAGTAAAAAATTCTCCAAACTTCTTTATTTTCTCTGCCACAGAAAATGCAAAGCCTGCAGAACGAAAATATTTTAGTCATACAAACATTCATCCATAGAGCTGAACCAGATATTTTTACACTGAATGAAAAATCACATTTATTTCTTTGTCAGTTAGAGTCACCAGAATTATTTCTATTTGCTGAAAGAAAAAATTCATGGAGAGAAGATTTTGGAGACATTTTTATAGTTTGTAGATCATCTCAATCTGACAGCTTTTCAAACGTTCCCACAACTGAGAGCAGGACTTTGTGGTGGCCACAACAAAACACTGACTGTATTGTCAGTGTGACCTCTGACACTTTGTGACCTCAGTGGATGAACGTTCAGGGTTATCGTCCATGAGTCTCTGCCCAAACTTTTACTTCTTTAGCTGGTTCTTACATTTTTCCACATTGTTAGGTAAATTGTATATATTATTATCAAATATTTGTTGTTTCATGTGCCTTTATAATGTTCTTGTCTTATATACCTTTATTTGTTTCATCTTAGCATAAAGAAAGTTTCTGTGTTGTTGAATTACTTTGATTCCTTTCTCAGAAAGCCTCTCTGAGGAAGAGCAGAGAAACTGTTTTCAACAGGTTATCGCTCAGCAGAAACCTCTGCATCCTGACCTGTTAGATATAAAACCGTTGCCATGAAGACGTACAACTTGCTCTGTGTTATCCTGTGTCTGGAACAGAATAATCTAGTGTGTAGATACAGTGTGTTTTAGTGACTAGCATTTGCGTTGCAATCATGTGACTGAAGTGTTTTCCCCGCCCCTGTGAGACGCTCTCTGTAACAGGGATCCTAACAGCAATAAAAAGGGAGAACGGACACATATGTTTTCAGAACGAAGAGATGTGAGGCTGAAAACATCTCTGGCTGTTCTCGCGAGTACAAAAGAATCTAACTCTCTTGTCTTTCTTGTGTTTGTTTAATCTCTCAATAGGTGTTTAAACCTGACACACATGAAGTTCTTTCCTCATCAGACAGTTTATTTTATGAAGAGCAGCAGCTTCTCCTGAAGTAAAACAGTCCCACAGCATGATGCTGCCACCGTTAAGATGGTTCAACCATCAACACCTGTTGCACTGTGGATAATGACTCTGCTTCACCAGCTGGTGAAGCTGATTATTATGGGTTGATTATTATTCAACCCATAATAATCAATTTATGTCATTTTCAGTTTCCAGATAATTTTTAGTTTTATTTTCTAAGATTAAAGACACAACTGTAATTCTTCCACTGAATCTGCACCATGAAATAAATCATCTAAATGGAAAGTAAACAGGATCAGTTCTTAATGTTACAGAACCAAGACATCTTTTAAGGTTCTTAATAATATATCTTATGGCTTTTAAAAAAAAAAAAAAAGACCTCAGATACTTTACAGGAATCAAATTCTAGAACATTTCAGGAAAAAACACTGAACATAAAAAATATCTGGTCGGTTTAAAACTGACAGTTCAGGTTGATCATTTCCAGCTCCTGTTTCTGATCGTGACCAGCAGGGGGCGTCTTTTTAAACAAGATGCACCAGAACACAGAATAGTCCACAATATTTTATTTAAACAATTTCATTAAAACATTTCTTTTTAAAAGCATGGCTCAGGCCTACTACTGTCCCTGGAGAGGAAAACGGATCATGTGAAATAAAAGGACAATTTGAATTATTCCAAAAAAATAAATGGACAAACAAAACATGTAATGTAAAGAAAACAAATTAGTAAATCAAAACAAAAGAAAGCAAAGTCATTAGTAATTTCAATAATAAGCAAAACTGTAAAAGGAAAAAACACAAACACTTTAAACGGTGGAACAAATCGTCGTTGTCCAATTTCAATGGGCCAGAGGAGTCGGTCCCGCTCGCTCAGCCGGTCCAATCAGCAACAGGTTTCCTTCAGAGCGGCCCAAACAAACACCAGCAAGACAAGACAGCAGAGCGTCCAAGCGCTGCAACTCCAAGACAATCCCAGGAATAGCAGCACAGCCGACCAGGGAGAGAGAGGATCAGCAGGCTGGATGGAAGCAGCAACAACCTCCAGCTGCAGCCGCTAACGCCAGCAGAGCAACGCTGCAGAAACGCACTGCAGGTATAGATGGTACCAGAACCCAACCACAATCCCAGCCAGATGGTACAAATGACACTTACGATTCAGATGAGCGGATCAAGCACATCAGCCACTTGGGCAGCCGACATGTAGTGAAACAAAGACACACACCTGGCAGCGGCCTGCTCAGCTATAAAGCTATCTGCCCCGCCCACCAATCAACTGCACCTGGTGCACATAGTTGGGAGGGTGGAACACCATCCCACCATATCATCAAAATATTTTATATGAGATTATGGCGGTTCATCATAGGATCTGTGAACAAAATAAAAATGTTGTATTATTCTGGACTCCTGCTCATGTAGGTATTATGGGGAATGAAAGAGCAGACAAGCTGGCGAAGGAGACAATTAAACAAGATGATATTGTTATGCAAATAAAGTTATCTAAATCTGAAGGCAAAAGTATAATTTGGAAAGAATGCAAGAAGATATGGGAAGATAGGTGGGTAAATGAAATTAAAGGAAGACATTTATTTAGAATACAAAATACAGTCGATGTAGAAAGGATCAGAGGATTAAACAGGAGGGAAGAGATAATTATAAATAGAATACGAACTGGGCATAGTTTCCTAAACGGAACTCTTTTTAAGATGAGGAAACACCTTACGGGTTTATGTAGATGGTGTGATGAAGTAGAAACAGTGGAACATGTTTTGATTAAATGTAGGAAATACGAAAGTCACAGAAGATTATTAAAAACAGAACTAGGTGTTAGTAGGGAATTGAAATTTGACAAGGTGATCGATCAGCTGAATAATATTGAGGGGAAAAAGAAGATTTTTCGTTTTTTAAAAGACACTGGGATTTTTAAGAGTCTTTGAGGAGTAGGTAGTAGGAGTCAATAGAGGGCAGTAGTGCAACATAATTGGATGCAAGCTGCCGTTAAAATCTAAAGAAGAAGAAGAAGAACCATCCCACCACATGATCTTTCTGTATAGCTGAGTTCTGCAGATCTCTGTCTGGTTCTGTCCGGTTCTGTCTGGTTCTGTCCGTCACAGTAAGCCCAGTTCGCTGCTCAGATACGGGTCGTTGGAGCAGAGGGCAGAGGTCATTCTGGAGCTGGCCTCTGCTCCTTTCTTCCTCACCGAGTCAATCAGCTCTCGGGCTTTTTCTGCTCTGGGTTTGGTTCTGATCTGGTCCGCTTCAGCATCTGATATCACCCTGCAGTGCTGCAGCTCGTCCAGCAGCTTGTCCAGAACCGGGTTGGACACGTGATCGATGAAGTCCGGTCGGACGCTTCTCAGCTTCTCCTCCGCTGACAAACTTTCCCCGAGCCGCAGTCGCCTTTGGTCTGCTGGATCAGGAGAGGCTGGAGCTGCAGACAGAAACGAGACGACAGGAAGCAGAATCATCCAGAATCATCCAGAAATATTCAGAATCATCCAGAATCATCCAGAAATATTCAGAATCATCCAGAAATATTCAGAAATATTCAGAATAATCCAGAAACATCCAGAAATATTCAGAATCATCCAGAATCATCCAGAAATATTCAGAATCATCCAGAAATATTCAGAAATATTCAGAATAATCCAGAAACATCCAGAAATATTCAGAATCATCCAGAATCATCCAGAAATATTCAGAATCATCCAGAAATATTCAGAAATATTCAGAATAATCCAGAAACATCCAGAAATATTCAGAATCATCCAGAAACATCCAGAAATATTCAGAATCATCCAGAATCATCCAGAAATATTCAGAATCATCCAGAAATATTCAGAAATATTCAGAATCATCCAGAAATATTCAGAAATATTCAGAATCATCCAGAATCATCCAGAAATATTCAGAATCATCCAGAAATATTCAGAAATATTCAGAATCATCCAGAAATATCCAGAAATATTCAGAATCATCCAGAATCATCCAGAAATATTCAGAATCATCCAGAAATATTCAGAAATATTCAGAATCATCCAGAAATATTCAGAATCATCCAGAAATATTCAGAATCATCCAGAAATATTCAGAATCATCCAGAAACATCCAGAAATATTCAGAATCATCCAGAAACATCCAGAAATATTCAGAATCATCCAGAATCATCCAGAAATATTCAGAATCATCCAGAATCATCCAGAAATATTCAGAATCATCCAGAAATATCCAGAAATATTCAGAATCATCCAGAAATATTCAGAAATATTCAGAATAATCCAGAAACATCCAGAAATATTCAGAATCATCCAGAATCATCCAGAAATATTCAGAATCATCCAGAATCATCCAGAAATATTCAGAATCATCCAACTCTGACTTTCCACTGGAATATTACAAATATAACTTCATCTCCAAACATCAGAATGTGATGAAATATTCTGAGTTTTCTGTCCCTCAGTTCAGAAAGTAAAACTTATCTATTACGTAGATCTATTACACACAGAGTGAATTCTTTCCCATCTTTATTTCTTGTGATGTTGTTGATTGCAGAGAATGAAAATGCCAAATGAAATGTCTCAGGACATAAGAATATTACATCAGATCAATAAAATATGATACTTTTAACAGAAATGTCAGCTGGGAACATTTCTCTGGTCTGGGCTCCTTTTACTTCCTGCATCAGTGCAGCATGGCATGGAGAGCAGCCTCAGGTTCTGCTCAGGTTCTGGAAACCCAGTCTGCTCTGACAGGACCTTCAGCTCATTTTCTCCTAATTCTCCACAGATCCTCCATCAGGTTCTGGTCAGGAGAGTTTTCTGACCAATCAAAATAAAATACTCCTCAGAATAAAAATACAGTTTTCTTTTTTAAAAGCATTTCTAACAGACTTTCACTGTGGATTCAATCATATTTATTCATGATGCTGCTTAGTTAAAAACATTCATTGTTAGAATTCAAAGATTCAGGATAAATCACGTGATTACCCTGCAGAGCCAGGTGAAGTCCAGCAGGGGGCAGACTTTCTATAGAAAACAGCTGAATGTTGAAACCAAACAGCTTCAGTTGGGTTTTCTTTTTACTGCTTCTCAGTTCATATCAAGATTTCTTTTTTCCTAAGTATCACTTGATTAATTAGTACCAACACACAATTAATATACATTAAACTGAGTAATTACAACAAATCCTGATTCTTTTCTCCGTTTAGCTGAAGCTGACAGCATGAAGCCTCTCCATTAAACTAGCAGACGGTTGGTGTACCTGGCAGGTGCAGGGCGTAGTACCAGACGTTTTCCTCTTCCGGACTCTGGACCTTCACAGTCACGTCCTCCGCTCTCGTCGACAGCGTGATCTCAAACGTGGCGTGGTAATTTGGCCCGTAGTTCTCAAAGAACTGAGCTGTCTGCAAGAAGACGGGAGTCTGAGTGTATTTTAGCTCCCAGTGGAACCGGATGGCGGGTCTGAAACTGACTTTGGGTTGGATGGTGAGGCCCGCCGGGTCGCTGTGGAGGCGGTAGGTTTTCCCTTTGTGGAAGGAGCAGAAGGATGGAGCCTGGATGAACTTAGAGCCGCTGTGCTGCTCTTTCACCTTCAAATCAGAACCACGTGTTAGTTTTAAAAGAAACAACCTGGATCAGTTTTATCCTTTAAAATATCGGGTTAAAGATTCACATCCTGCAGAGGAACGTTGCTGGGCAGCAGAATCACACTGAGGATGCTGAGAGGTCGCTGCAGCTGCCTCAGGAACAGCAGAACTTGGCCCCGAATCGGCTTGGTCAGGAACTTCTTGATCCGGTCCAACATGACGCCGAAGCCAGAAAGGTGTGAGACGCTCAGCACCACGTGGGTTTCTGTGACCCGAAGTGGCGGAAGGACGATCATCCCATCATCAGTGATGTGGCCGACAGAGAGGCAGTCAGGCAGCTGGGCTGTGGGGTGACAGAAACAGAGGTCCATTAGAGAGGAACCAGGGAACCGGAGGAACCAGAGGAACCAGAGAAACCAGAGGAACCAGAGGAACCAATGGAACCAGGGAATCAGAGGAAAAAGAGGAACAAGAGGAACCAGGGAACCGGAGGAACAAGAGGAACCGGAGGAACCAAAGGAACCAATGGAACCAGAGGAACCAGAGGAACCAGAGGAACCAGAGGAACCAATGGAACCAGGGAATCAGAGGAAAAAGAGGAACAAGAGGAACCAGGGAACCGGAGGAACCAGAGGAACCAAAGGAACCAATGGAACCAGAGGAACCAGGGAACCGGAGGAACAAGAGGAACCGGAGGAACCAAAGGAACCAATGGAACCAGGGAACCAGAGGAACCAGAGGAACCAAAGGAACCGGAGGAACCAGAGGAACCAGAGGAACAAGAGGAACAAGAGGAACCAGAGGAACCAAAGGAACCAATGGAACCAGGGAACCAGAGGAACCAAAGGAACCGGAGGAACCAGAGGAACCAGGGAACCGGAGGAACCAGAGGAACCAAAGGAACCAATGGAACCAGAGGAACCAGGGAACCGGAGAAACCAGAGGAACAACAGGAGCCAGAGGAACAAGAGGAACCGGAGAAACCAGAGGAACCAAAGGAACCAATGGAACCAGAGGAACCACGGAACCAGAGGAACCAATTGAACCAGAGGAACCAATGGAACCAGAGGAACCAGAGGAACCAAAGGAACCAATTGAACCAGAGGAACCAAAGGAACCAGAGGAACAACAGGAACCAAAGGAACCAGAGGAACAAGAGGAACCAAAGGAACCAATGGAACCAAAGGAACCGGAGGAACCAAAGGAACCAGAGGAACCGGAGAAACCAGAGGAACCAAAGGAACCAGAGGAACCAGAGGAACCAAAGGAACCAGAGGAACCGGAGGAACCAGAGGAACCAAAGGAACCAGAGGAACCAGAGGAACCAAAGGAACCAGAGGAACCGGAGGAACCAGAGGAACCAGAGGAACCAAAGGAACTAGAGGAACCAGAGGAACCAAAGGAACCAGAGGAACCGGAGGAACGAGAGGAACCAAAGGAACCAGAGGAACAAGAGGAACCAAAGGAACCAATGGAACCAAAGGAACCAATGGAACCAAAGGAACCAAAGGAACCAGAGGAACCGGAGAAACCAGAGGAACCAAAGGAACCAGAGGAACCAGAGGAACCAAAGGAACCAGAGGAACCGGAGGAACCAGAGGAACCAAAGGAACCAGAGGAACCAGAGGAACCAAAGGAACCAGAGGAACCGGAGGAACCAGAGGAACCAAAGGAACCAGAGGAACCGGAGGAACCGGAGGAACCAGAGGAACCAAAGGAACCAGAGGAACCAGAGGAACCAAAGGAACCAGAGGAACCGGAGGAACCAGAGGAACCAAAGGAACCAGAGGAACCAGAGGAACCAAAGGAACCAGAGGAACCGGAGGAACGAGAGGAACCAAAGGAACCAGAGGAACCGGAGGAACCAGAGGAACCAAAGGAACCAGAGGAACCGGAGGAACCAGAGGAACCAGGGAACCAGAGGAACCAAAGGAACCAGAGGAACCAGAGGAACCGGAGGAACCAAAGGAACCAGAGGAACCAGAGGTTTACCTGCTGCAGGCTGGCAGTGCGGCAGCTGCAGCTCTGTGATGCAGCCCTGAGGACATTCGATGCTGAACAAAGGTCCGCCTGGCAGCTTGTTCGCCGTCTGCAGCAGCTTCTCATCCCAGATTTGAGTCTTGTACGTCAGCTCCGCCTCCCGGGTCACTCCGAACACCAGACCAGTCAGAGAACACCGGAACAGACCTGAACCAGGAAACTGGAAGCTGAAAGAGACCCATCATCCATCCATCATCTCCAAGAAAAAGAACATTGTCTGATGTTTCCTCCATATCTCGAAGCCTCCGCCTAGATTCAGCGTCAACATTAAGGGAAGAAATGTTAGATTAAGATGATTAATTTTCCTTACATGATTATTTCTCCTACTGAATTAAATGGTTTCTGATCTGGTAACTAATCACAGAAGCATATAACATTTTGAGGAGTTGTGGACTTTTACTTATTGTGTCTCTGTAATCTCATGTCCTTCAAACGCAGCATCCATCGACAGAAATCCCCTCCCACCCCACAGCTATGAACTCATTTAGTAAAATCTACACACTTGCACCAACTTCAGTTCGGTTGCTGGTTCCAGACATGCATGTTAAATCTAACATGTCTGAAGGTTTGACAGACATGCATGTCAAACCAAGAAACCGTCTCTTTAGTTTGGAGGTAAAATCCCATTTATGGGAGCTAAAAAAGAACAAATACATTATTTATATCCTTGGACTCCTTTTGGCTGGATCATAACATCGGCTGCTGCTAAAGTCCTTAAAATGAGCTTCTGGTCAAAAACTATTTTGATTACCAAATTTGATTGAAGATCTAAGAAAACCTTATGAAGTGCTTGTCTCACCTGTAAGAGACACCGACCCTCTCTCTGCTCACCTCAGGTGTGAAGCCCAAGGGAACCTTGAACACAAGAAGGTCAAAGTGAAGAAACTTCTCAGAGCTGCTCAGCCGTAGTTCAGGTTCAATAACACGAGATTCACTCACATGGTCTGGTTCCAGTTTCTCAACAGTCAGCAGAGTCAAAGAAAAGGCCTGAACGGTGAATGCTGGGTAAACAGGCTCAGTAAAAGTTGAGTGGAAGGTGTGAAGCAGAGTTCTTGTGTCACCAGACAGCCAGTAAAAACACAGAATACCAGCTGGCCAGTCCAGAAACAGTCCAACTCTCATGGGTCGGGGTCGGGCCACGAATTCTTGATCATCAATAAATGTGATTGGAACGTAGACTTCCTGATGCCCGTGGCGAAACGTAAAACCATGCAGTAAATAGTTATGTAACATCCAGGTCTTATCGCTCCAGTCCATCTGAAAGTCGCATCCTTTCCTCTGAACCTCCTTAAAAGCCACTCCCATGTTTTGGACTGATGTCGCCTCCACCTCCCAGTAACGGCGTCCAGTCAGAGCTTCTCTGCACATCACCTGACCCTCATATTTAAACCTTTCTGGGTGATCAGGATACTTCTGCTTTTCCTGCATCAAACTAACTGTTCTGTTGCACTCAGACAGGATGAGGTATTCATTGGCAGTATTGATGTCAAAGGTCAAATCACAGGCGTCTGAAAAATAAATAACCAGTTGCAGTGACAAACAGCAACATTTTATTAAGCACAACAAGCCTTACATTTGTTCAGGAGCTGTGGGTTGGTCCAATAATCTTCATCATGGTCCACACTGAGAAGACAGGAGCAGCAGGAAAAACTCTAAAGAGGAATTTCTGAATGATATTTTATTGTAAAATGTTAGAGTTACTCCAGACGGCGCATGTCTGCATGCGATTAGTGAAGAAGCTGTCGCTTTATGTTGGAGCTAAGTGGTCTGAAGTCATTATTATGTTTTAGCCACATGGAGATGGACAGTAGGATGCTGGCCGACACGAACTGCTGCAGCTGTACTTCTCCTTTAGCTTCGTCTTATGTAGCATTTTAGGAGAAACAGAGTCTAGTGAGCAACCAGACCCCATTAAACTATATTAATAGTGGGATAAACTGCACTGAGCGTTTAAAAAATGAACCATCGATGTAGTGTGACCTTCACTCTTTGTTTTGGTTGAATTCTAGATATTTCTGCAACAGTTTATAGTATATTGTTCCATTCATGATGCCACAAACTCTATCAGTATTTATGTATAAGAGCAGATTGTTTATTTAAACAATCATCACTGATGCCCAGGATGTTGGACCAAATAAAAAGATTTCTTCAGGGTACTTTACTTCTTTTGTCAATGAGTGAAATGGAAGATTGTATTTCAGAGGTAAATAGAAAATAGGATTATTCCACAGAAAATGTAAAACTCTAATAAACATTTCTGTTAAAGCAAATACATCATTAGTGCAAAGGCTACAGAGGACTAACTTGAGTTTTTCCAGTCTGCATTTTGGGTCCTCCAGTCTCTCAAGGAGCATCTTGACTCCAAGCTGACCCGGGTGGTTATAGCTAACGTCCAGCTCTATTAGATGGACAGGGTTGGACTTCAGAGCCGAGGCCAAAGAGGCACATCCTTCCTGTGAGATCCCACAGCATGACAATCTGCAGAGGAAAAGATCCCAAACACAAAACCAGATTAAATCTCTCACCAGCTACATCTGAGAAACTCTGAGGAAATGACGGGCAATAAAATTTCCTTCCTGCCAGAACCTGAGACTGCTTTAGCATCTCCTCTTGGTGAAATTCCCAAAACCCCTTCTGAAGAAAGATAAAACAATATATGGCAAATTATAGTGCAATACATTAAGCAATGAATTCCCATATATGAGATTTATATTTTTATATGTTCTAATATATTGAAATTTAAACATAGACCATGTATGTTAATAAAGATAAATATGGGCTCTATATTTTTACAAGTAATTTATATGTTACAACATATTGCAATGCATAGTGCAGTAAGTTTTTTATATATATGACAAAATGTAATAACTGATTAACATAATAATTAGAACGCCCTTGAAGTCTCCCACCCCTTTGTGATACCGCCCTGGGCAACTGCCCATATCGCCTTATCATAAACCACCACTCTATTGTGCATGTGTTCAAAAAATGTTGAGAAAAAAAAAGCTTTATTGTCTTAAACCAAACATGTCTGAAGATTCTCAGTTTTCCAGGTTTTATATTGAGGAAAACCTTTTTGTTGGGTTTCTTTGAATCTATCGAAAACTGAACCTCCAGGTTTGCCTTTCCTAAATGTCTCTGCAAACATCATCGGAGCAACAACCACAGCTCCGGTGTGATCAACTAATCTTCCATGTCATGACAACCTGAGCCATGGGGAATTATACCACAAAGATATAATGCATGACTAATGTTCTTTGTGATGTGTAGAGGAATCATCACCTGAGAAACTCCAGCTGACAGTCTGAATCGCCCAGACCAACAGAGAGGAGCTGCACTCCCAAATCCTGGATCTGGTTGCAACTCAAATCGAGTTTTCTCAGCTGGCTGTTGGAGCTCAGAGCTGAGGCAAACACCTGACAGCATCCACTTCTCAAATTACAGCTCTTCATTCTGCAATCAGAGGAAATATGTGAGCATAATGTTAACAAGAGATGAATACATGAATACAATGATCTTCAGTTTATTTACCCAAATTCCTTCAGTTTGCAAAGAGGCCCAATCAATCCGGTAGAAATCCGAGTCAACGGAGTCGCTTCGTCAATAAAATCTTCATATTTTTCCTTCTTCTCATGTTCTAAAATATTCCCAGAGTAATTCTTAACATAACTGTAAGTACAGTTTGTCAAGTCCAATGTTGTCAAGTTGGATTGTTTGACTTGAAGCACGGTGGCAAGTTGGCGACACCTCATGGAGTCCAGAGGGAAACCAGACAATCTGTGAAAAAACCAACCCTGTAAGTAAACAGCAGGTTCAGTGCTGAAGCAATACTAAATTAATTCATTAGCTCAAATCAGACTAAACAGTTTATAGGACTGACCTGAGGGTCTGCAGTTTACACACAGGCCTTTCCAGCACAACGAAGAGTTCAAAAGGAAGAGCCGTCTGTACGGTATGAGAACCATGCAGACACAGTTCTTGTAAGTTTGAATCTTCTGACTGAAGGATGGACAGCAGTATGTGGAGGTTAAAGTCTAGCACATGTCTACTCTTCAGTCTGTGGGATTTATACACAACAAGTGGAGTTAATATGACGCATAAAACTCATCACCAAAAGCAGTCCTTATGAACGAGAGTTTATATCCACGTTTAGTGAAATGACAGAGTCAGAGCGATATATCATGCTCCGTGTTGTCAGCTAAAATCTGAGGTTTTAGTTTTGGATGCAAATAGAGAACAGGTCTGGCAACCAAGGAAGACATTATCATTATTCATTAGGCTAGAAAATAAAACAATGATATAAATATTTAAAAAACATTCAGTAAACCCTTCCATCATGTTGGGACCCCTTGCTTTGCTTTTACCGTCTTTTATATCTACATTTAGAATATTAGCAAAACGTTTTTGAAATAGATGCAGGATATTGATGAACAAACTGGAATGGTCTGTGTTTTTTGTACCCAAAAAAGTCTGTTAGTATCTTTTTTTGCTCATATTTTTGAGTTTTCATCGTAGATATTTGTTTGATATCAGCCGATGTTTGTATTGACTGGAGGGATTTATCTGCAGCTTAGTGGTTTTTGATAGTGATTGTGGAATCAGATAAATTTAAGAAATTGCAACATTAATTCTACTTACGCTTGTTTTCATGTCCTTTGAATGAATCTATCTGTTGGTACTCACACAGCCTTCTTGCAGTTCCCTACTAGCTGAAGAAGCTTCTCAGTCCCAGAATCCAATATACAGCATCTGGTCAGATCGAGCTCTTCAATCACTTCACCAGACATCTGCAGCAGCGTTGACAGCACTGAGCAGTCAATGGTTGAGAGTCTCACTCCTAATTTCAGATACTTCCCAATGTCATCCTGAAATTCTCTTTCTTGGAGCTCAAACTTGCAGAGGAAAAGATTAATGCACCTCTCTGTTGGGATGTTATCAGCATGAAAACTCCTTATGTAGGCTTTTAAACTGTCAGTAGTGTCTGAGCTGCTCTCTGTCTGGGGAAGCAAAATTTGAATCATTTCTTGATTTGGCCTCAGTGAGAGTCCAAGGAAGAAACAGAGAAACAGGTCTAACTGATCCTTCTCACTCTGCACAGCTTTATCTACAACCTTTTTCTGCAGCTCCAGGAAACTCATATCTGTAGGGTCAACTCCCAGGAATGACCTCAGAGGACCGAGGTCGTTCGTCTTGCAGCAGTGGAAAACGTAAACAGCAGCTAGAAACTCCTGAAAGCTCAAATGCACAAAACTGAACATCTTCTTTTGGTACAAACCAAATTCTTGCTTCAGGATTTCTGAGCAAAGCCCACAAAACAAAGAAGCGTCATCAGCATCAATGCCACAGTCTGTCAGGTCTTCCTCATAGAAGATGATGTTTCCTTTATGAAGCTGCTCAAAGGCCAGTCTGGATAGGTTTAACAGGAAACCAGTGTTCTGAAGATTTGATATTCTCTTTCGGGATTCTTTCTTGGAACTCTTTGACTCATATTTCTGTGTTGTTCTTTTGGTTTGGATCAGGACATAATAGATGTACAACTCAGTCATTGTTGTGATTCTTCGGTCACTCCATCCCTTCTTAAATACCTCAGCAATAACCCAACAAAACACAGGTATATGTCCCATTAAATGGAAGCTTATCATCCCTCTGAGACCTGACAGCAGTTCTTCAGCCTTCTGGACAGAACTCAGTCTCTTTCGGAAGTACTTGTTCTTTTCTTGGTCGGTGAATCCCTGCACTTCTGTCACCTGGTCAATGTATTTCGAGGGAATCTGGGAGGCTGCAGCAGGTCTGGATGTAATCCACAGCAAAGCATCAGGCAGCAGATTGCCTCTGATCAGGTTGATGAGCAACACATCAACCGTAGTTTTCTGATTTATATCAGTCACACTCATGGCTTCTTTAAAGTCCAGTGGATATCGATTTTCATCCAGGCCATCAAGGATGAACAGGATTTTCTCGTTAATTAGCCGTTTTGCATCTTTGAGTGGTTTGAGCTCAGGGTAGAAGTAAAGGAGGAGCTCCAGCAGACTGTGTTCCCCATCTTTAATCATGTTCAGCTCTCTGAAAGGGAGGACGAAGATTAAATCAATGTGCTGATTGGATTTGCCTTCTGCCCAGTTTAGAGAAAAGTTTTGGACGGCAAACGTTTTCCCGATACCAGCAATGCCTTTTGTCATCACTCTTTGGATGGATTTACAATGTGTTGATT